>NC_135372.1:55283013-55586044 GCF_049243985.1 Paroedura picta | reverse complement strand
ATAAAAAAATATACCTTCGTGGCAGATAATCCATATATAGAGGTACTAAATCATGCATTCAAAGCAGGGGTCCTTGAGTACAGTTCATGTAGCTCATAAAAAGCACCACCTTGAGTAAATGCACTTTTCTTACAGTGTGGTGTTGGGGAACAACTTGGAGCACAGGAGACTGTCCAGAGATAATGCATGCTGAAAAGAGACAGGGTTTTAAGGCGCCAGGGAAATTCTAGGGAAACCTGAAAGAAGACAGCAGGAATGAAAGAGAAGGCTAGGTACAGAAACAGAAAAATTTGATTTAAAGAAATTTGAGGGAATGGAGGAGAGCATGTATCAGGGAGGATGCATGGGGAAGAGTAGACATCTGATGCTTTTATGTCAGTTCGTAAACTGTCATGGAAGGTGGCTGGGTGATCTTGGGCCACTCACACGCACTTGGTCTAAATGACCTTACAGGGCTTGGTGGGATAAAATGGAGGAGAGGGGAATGATATATGCCATGATGAGCCGTCATTGAGGAGACAAGCAGGGTGTGTGTGTGTGTGAATGTAGTAAATAAATATATAAACATGGATTGCAATATTTTGAGTGTAGTTATAAGGGGGTTCAGCCTGTGTCTATGTATTCCTTACATAAACAATTTGAATTTTTGTGTGTCTTGCTTTGAATGCACATAATACAAAATGGATTATTGTTTCAAAATACTGTTTTTTTTTACTTTATTTCTTGGTGCTTACCTGTAGGCAGAGCGGGCAAAAACAACAGGTGATGGCTGGTTTGGTATGAAAGCCCCAGAAATAACTGATGAACTGAAAAATGATCTTCGGGCTCTGAAGATGAGAGCAGCCATTGATCCTAAACGTTTTTATAAAAAGAATGATAGAGAAGGTCTCCCAAAATACTTCCAGGTAAAGTGGGGGGGAAATTGACCACAAAAGTATTTGAAATGGTGTGTATCTTTGTGTCCTGCTTCACGACTTTGACTTATGAAGTTAAATATCTTTTTGAATGCATTCACAGTCACTGATGACTTCGATAGGTTTGTCCTGTTTTTTATTAGCTACTAGTAATCAAGCCCGATGTAGTCCCAATACAGCGGGCGCTAGCAGGGCTCGTGAGTTCGGGGGAGCGGCTGTCCGGCTCTCTGTCTCCCAGGGGCGCCATGGAGTCGTGCCGTGGTGCGGGCTGCGAGCCGCCAGCGCCCACACCTCCCCCCCCGTCCCGGAGCCTACCGGCAAGGTATTAAAGGTAATCATAATTGTGGCGGCTCCGGCGGTCGCGCAGGTGCCCCCGCAGCCGCTCCTGCAGCGTGTGCTGCGGGTTGTTCGTGGCCATGTGGGGAGGCAGGCGATGTCTCCTCGCGGGCGGGGTGGGTGGGGACGGCGGCGACGCTGCGGCGGATGGCAGCGGCGGCTGGCCCCGCGGCTCCGGCAGCTGACCGGGCCGGCGGGTGAGTGGTGCTTGTTGGGAGCGGCGCGGCCTCCATCGCGGTGTGTGTTCGCGTGGGCCGGCACCGGGTGCCGTGACCAAGTCCTCCGCCCTACGCGGGGCGGCAGTGAGGCGTCCTGGTTCTTTGGATGGGCGCAGGCTCCTGTGGTGCTTGCGGGTGGGCGGCAAGCTTCCCTCGCGGCGGCGAGGCAGCAAATGGCGGCGATGGGCCGGATGCAGCCGATGTCGAAGGGGGGCGGATCGGGAGGTGGTTTGCGAGGTGGGTTGCTGGCGGCCGTAGGCGGCGGCGGGTCCTCCTGGGTGCGCAGGCATGCGGTTGGCGGGGAAATGGCGGGCTAGTGGGGAAATGGCAGATCTGGGCGGCCAGTCCAGGGCGGGCCAAGTGGCACTCGGAGGGGACCAATCAGGAGCCGCTTTGCGGCTCCTGATTGGACCCCTCCGAGTTTTTATCCCTGATGGGTCCTGCCCTAACTCCTCCCCACCAGCCCTTACTATTTTATTTAGTCCGCGGCGCCACATTTAAAGATGACTACTTTAACCCAGTGGTCCCCAACCTTTCTGAGGTTGGGGACCGGCAGGGCATTGGGGCGCGGCCTGCGGCCCGTGCCCGCACGGGCCACGCCCCCGCATCGGGTTGCGCCTGCGGGCTGTGCCCGCGCATCGGGCCGCGCCCGCAAGCCGCGCCCGCACATCGGGCCCCGATTCCCTCTCCCCGCCCTCCCGCAGTAAGAAGCTTCCCGGGCCGCAAGCTTGCGGCCTGGGAAGTTTTTTACTGCGGGGGGGCGGGGAGAGGGAGCCGCGGCCTGGTGCCATGGCCTTCGCGGCCCGGCAGCGGGCCGCGGCCCGCAGGTTGGGGACCACTGCTTTAACCGACAGAAACTGAAATGTATTATTTTTAATTATTCCTAATTATTTCATTGGCGTACCGTACTTCTCTTCCACTGTTAAACTCTGAAATGCAGTTGTGTTTGCCATATGATTGCTTCAAAAGGAAACAAAGGTTTCTGCTTCTCCAGGAATTTGAGAAGAGTCAAGCAGTATTTTGGCTTCTACCTGTGAGTGTGCCATTTGGATGGTGGATGATGACCACATTATGGAGCATTATTTAAACCCCTGCACGTCCCATGGCTCAAGGTGGCTTTTGTTGCACAATTTAAAGCATCAAAGAACACCCCAATAAAATGTCTGCCACTTAAAGCTCTGGTAGACTTACATTACCTCCTAAAATTTTCCAAGGATTTTGCCTTCCTTACTTGATTGGTAAGCCAACCATGGCCAACATGGACATACAGTGAGAGATGGCCCTTTAGTTCTCTGGGTACCGGGCCATGAAAGTCTAAAGGTCATAATAAGAACATCAAATGGAACTGGGAAATAAATTGGCAACCAAGTAAGCAGATTCCAATTAGACAAGATAATGTTCCTGATGGCCAGCCCCTAAAGACAGGCAAGCCAGTGCATTCTGAAACAGCTTCAGTTTGGAGGTTGTCTGGAAGGGCATCCCAATGTAGAGCACATTACAGTAACCCAGATGAAAAAACACGGATTAGTGCAGCCAGGTCAGCTGAGTGTAGGAAAAGGGGAGAGCTGGCAAGCCAGATTGTCAGGCAAAGCAACCCTAACTCCCCCTCCCAAGTGTTCACAATGAGAGGGTAGCTCTCTTATCATTCTCAAGGTCACTATGTAGCTTCTGACCATTGGTTGTATTTTCCTTAAATTTTCAGTAAAGATAATAATGTAAATTGTTCAGTTTGTTTTTGTACGCTTTTAAAGGTCTTGACATCATACCGTATTTTCTGCTTCATTCTGGTAACTGAACAGTAATCTCTTTACCCTTTTCTTAGTTATTTTTTTAAAAGCAAAACCCACTGAAATATGCATAATAATGAGGCTAACCTTGATTTTTTCTCCCTTAGGTTGGAACTGTTGTGGATTCTCCCGTAGACTTCTATCATGCTCGAATTCCCAAGAAAGAAAGGAAGAAAACGATTGTGGAAGAACTTCTGGCAGATGCTGAATTTAGAAGGTATTTTTAGTTAATCTCACTAAATGTGTGGCCACATAAATAAGGAACAAACCTGACAGATTGTTTTCGTAAGATCCAGAGTACAGCAAGTGGAGCAAACCCGGTGCAACAGAATTTTTCTGTCTTCTGTTGTAGCACAAAATTCTGTTCCTGGGGGAGTTGTGAGCCTTTTCAAACAGCATGCAGGTCACATAGTGCTTTGCAAAGGGAAGAGCGCATAGACAAATGCACCTCCTTCTGCCAGGGAAAGTGCTGTTCAGTTGCCTTTTAGATAAAGGAAAAGATCTTGTTTTGGGGGGGAAATTATCCTCAGTAGTATTTTAGGAAGGATACCAGAAACATGTTTTGCTATACCAGATGCTCATGTTCTTAACTAGATAGAAACAGCAACATTGGACCCAGGGTCTATCTGGTTTCAAACAATGGCCTGTCAGATGCTTCTTAGAAGGCCACAAGGAGAGCATGAAAGCAACAACTTTCTTTTGATGTTTGTTCCCAAATACCAGCATCTGTGCTAAAAGGCTCATTATTTCTGAACGTTGTGGTTCCACCAAGTGTCATGGCAAATAGCCATTACTACTATTAAGTTTATGCTAAACAAATGTGAGTTGTAGGAGATAGTTCAGTATGATATTGTTTAATTGGTTAAACAAAATTCCAGCTTGTTTTGTAAGTCATACTTTGCTTCACTCATCCCTTCCAATTACCTCTCTTTTTCAGATACAACAAAAGAAAGTATCAAGACATCATGGCAGAAAAGGCAGCCCTTGCAGCCGGCAAGAAAAACAGGAAAAAGAAGAAGTTTTGTAAATAAGATTGAATTCTGCTTTGTGTAAATTTGCAAATCATGAGTTAATATTTATCACATAAGAAACAGGATGTAGCAAACTTATTTTGGCAACAGTTTTTGTCACTACCTATTTGTTTTGGAAATGAAGATCTTTCAGTATCAGTAAACACACTGTGTTCCAAATTTTAGAGGAAACAAATGCTATTGTATAAAATCATGAGTACAGGAAATCTGTGGTTCGACTCTGCAAAATGGCCCTTTTTATTTAACCTACAATCTGTAGACCTTTGATTTTTAATAGACATGTAGAAAAATAGTAGTCTGTTAAAATACTTGTAAAAAAAATCCTACGTCAGGTGAGTTATTATGCTTAATTTTGGCACCTTAATTTTGTTAAGGAAATATTGTAAAGCCATAAATGTATACCCTGGAAAAATGCTATTGTGATATATTCTCAAAAAATTCTGCACATGTGGATAGCAGTTATAATTTGTCTCTGGAGGTTTTATACAACATCTTTTTGCATTGTAAAGCTACATTTTTAAATGTATAGTGTCATTTATAAAAATATTTGTAAACTAAGTATATATGGTACAGTTCCTGTTCAATAGTATCACACCCCCTCTTTTATTAGTTGCATCTCTTAATTGCATTTGATTCTATCCGAAGTTCTGTTCTAGTAATGGTGAAGCTAACTGAATTTGGGCAATAAAATTTGATCATGGTAATTTTGCTGATGTTTCATTACACAGTGTAATAAAAGGTATCTACGGTAGCTTAAACCTAGATAGTAATTGTAGCTGACACACAGAACTTTGAAGCAGTTCTACATAAAGAGATCATGGGAAAGCACTATGACATTGAGGGTGACATTTCACCTTGGAAACACTTCTTGTGCCCTATATGTAATGTTTGATTAACTTGTGCCTCAATAGATCCTGATCAGAATTCCCTCTGAAAACATGTACACTAGGCTTCCTCTAAGTATTCCAGAAAAAAATTGGTATAATAACTTTATTCCTTCGCTATTCCATAATGCGTAATGTTGATGTATTGATGTTTTATTGGACTCAACCATAGGCCTGGTAAAATAACTCTTTTTTTGCAGTCTCCACGGAACTCATCCACCAGGGAGCTCATTCCACCAGGCAGGAGCCAAGGCTGAAAAGTCCCTGGCTGTGATTGAGGCCAGTCAAATTTGTCTGGGGTTGAGAACCACTGGCCTGTTTATACTGGTTGAGTGCAAGGCCCTTCTAGGGACATATTCAGTTAGGCAGTTCATAGCTACGCAGAGCCTGGGCTGTGCATGGCCTTTAAGGTTAAAAACAGCACCTTAAACTTGACCCAGAATACAATTGGTAACAAGTGCAATTGCCGGAGGATAAGTTGGATATGAACCCTCCAAGGGATCATACTCAGAACCTGAGCTGATGCAATTTGCACCAATTGCAGTTTCCAAATCAGGGATAAGGTTAACAGCCTAGAGCAAGTTACAGAAGTCTAGTCTGAAGTTGACCATCACATAGATCTTGGTGGCCATTTGTTCCTGGGCCAGATAGTAGTTTTACTTGGCAACTATGGAAAAATTTCAGCTGAGTTATTTTTGTGACCCAGAGGAATCTATGATCACTCCTAGATTCCTGACAATCTGTACAGATGCACCCTGTCCAAACTGGGAAGGCAGAATTCCTCATCAGGCCCTTTCCTTCCAAGGCAGAAGGCCTCTGTCTTCGAAGGGTACAATTCCAGGAAACTTTGTCTGAGCCATTCTGTCACAGCCTCTAGACACCCAGTCAATAACACAGGGGTTGTACAGGCCACTCATCCACAGACAGAGCTGGGTGTCATCGGCATATTGATGGCACCCAAGCCTGTATCCCCAAACCAGCTGGGCTAGAGCATGCATAGAGATGTTAAAGAACACTGAGGAGAGAATCACACCATGTAGAACCCCACACCAGTGACTAAAGTAGCAAGATCACACCCCTCAATAACTACCCTCTGTCTTCAACTGTGTTGAAAGCCATTTCAAGGCTGTCCCCCATATCCCAGCATCCAGGAGGCAGCAAGCAAGAAGCTCATGACCTGCAGCAGGCTTTCTCAACCAGGGGTTCATGGAACCCTGGGGATTTTTGAGAGCCCTGGAAGGTTTTCCGGAATGAGTGGGAGTTAATTAACGTTCATATATTTTTTATTTTGTTAAACATTTATTAAGTGATATGACCATATATCATCATGTCAACCCTCTCCCCCCTCCCCAAATGACCAATGATGGAACTGGAGTGGGGCTGGGAAGGGAAGGGTCCCTGTATGGGCGTGTACACAGATATGCTTCCCAACCATATTCTGCATTATCACACTTCTCGGATTTTTCAAAGCCGGAAGAATGTTTCAGGGGATTCTCAATGGTAAAAAGGATGAGAAAGGCTGCAGTATCTACAGTATCAAACACTGCTGTAAAATCAAGAAATGCAAGCAGAGTCAACCTGCCTCCGTCCAGCTGTTGTTGTTGGTTATCCATGAGAGCAACCAAGCCCATTTCCATCCTGTGACTGGGCCAAGTGGAAAGGATCCATCCTGTGACTGGGCTAAGTGAAATGGATCCAGGGCTGATTCTGCACTTTGCTTTTTCCAGTGTGGATCCTGCTGAGTCCAGATCAAATTGAACTCGGGTCTTCCTCTCCCCCCTCCCATGGAAACAGAAAAGTGTTCTGCATATGGTTAGGGGAGTTCAGAAGGGGAGGGGGGAGCCAAGTGCAGCAGGAGCCTCTTTCTTTGTTTTCTTGAAGGGGGGGGGGAGGATTGGAAACAGCAGAGAAGCCAAGTGCAGCAGCAGCAGAAGAAGAAGAGTTGGTTCTTATATGCCGCTTTTCCCTGCCCGAAGGAGGCTCAAAGCGGCTTACAGTCGCCTTCCCATTCCTCTCCCCACAACAGACACCCTGTGAGGTGGGTGAGGCTGAGAGAGCCCTGATATCACTGCCCGGTCAGAACAGCTTTCTCAGTGCTATGCCGAGCCCAAGGTCACCCAGCTGGTTGCATGTGGGGGAGCGCAGAATCAAACCTGGCATGCCAGATTAGAAGTCTGCACTCCTAACCACTACACCAAACTGGCTCTCCAGGAGCCCCAACATAACAGACAAGTTTAGTATGACCTGGAGAGGTCCTCCAACTGCATGCTTCCACAAGCTATGAGGGCAAGGGGGCAAGTGGTTGTCCTCACTGATGCTAACAACCTATGAATCTGTTTGCTTGAGGCACCAGAAGCTTTCAAAACACACCTGCAAAGATGATCAAGGGGCCTTGAGTTCTCGTTCTGTATTAACTATTGTGGGGGGAAGGTTGTGAGCAAGGATCAAGATTCTCTCTGCAGTTCTCTTCTCCAGTCTTATTCAATATCTTTTTGCACCCTCTTACTCAACTGGTGCGGAGGCTGGGTTGCCATCAATATGCCAATGACACCCAGCTCTTCCTCCTGATGGACGGCCACCCTGACACTTCCAGAAACATTAGCCACCTGCCTGGAAGCAGTGACGAGATGACTTGAGCAGAGTTGTCTGAAATTCAACCCTTCAAAGACGGAGGTCTTGTGGTTGGGCAGGAAACGTCCAAGCAAGGAAGCGCACCTACCTAATCTGGATAGAGTGCAGCTATCAGTGGAACCTGGGGGTGATTCTTGATGCCTCCCTATTAATGGAGGTTCAGATTACGATGGTATAACGGCTGCCATTTTACCACCTTCACCAAGACAAACTACTAGCACCTTACTTGGCCCCAGAACACCTAGCCACAGTGATCCATGCGACGGTCACCTCTAGACTGGACTTCTGTAACTCTATGCATGCCTGCCCTTATCCTTGATCCAGAAACTCTAAGTGGTCCAGAACGCAGGTACCAGTCTGCTCACAGCAACACCTCGGAGGTCCCACATCCAGCCCATCCTCCAAACCCTGCACTGGCTCCCGATCGAATTCTGGATCAGGCTTAAGGTTTTGGTTATCACCTTTTAGGCCACAGATTGCTTACACCCCCCAAAGAGCCTTATGCTCTACCATTTCCAACCTCCTGGTGATCCCTGGCCCCAAGGAAGCCCGCTGGACCTAAACCAGGGTGAAAGCTTTTTCTGTCCTGGCCCCCACCTGGTGGAAATAGCTCCCAGAGATCAGGGGCCTGACAGAACTTGAACAGTTCCGCAGGGCCTGCAAAAGGGAGCTTCTCCACCAGGCATTTGGTTGCGGTCGACCCAAACCACCACTTCCATCAGGCCCCCTTGAGCCTCCCTCCTACAATCATCACTGCAGGCTCACCCATCCCACTGGGCTATCAGTACGCATTGACATTGTTCTCCCCAGTGTTCTATCATTCCATAATGTTGTTTATTGTTATTATTATATTATTATAAACTGAGGTATCTGTATCATTCCTTTTTGATGTAAACTGCCCTGAGCCTTTGGGGAGGGCAGTATACAAATAAGATAGAAGATAGAGAGGAGAGGGATATATATATATTTCACCTTGGGGCAAAAAGGGCTTGTGCAGCCTGTCCAAGCCTCTGTTCTCATCCCCCTTGGCAGCCCAACTGACCTCCTCTCCCTGCGGTGATCAGGAGCAGAGTAGCAGTGATGTCTCCAAATTGCCTCTGGGTGGCTGGGCCCTGTCTGAACTTTGGCCCAATGACTGGGCCTCCCGACTGGCTTTGCACCCTCCGACTGGCTAGAACTCTAGCCTGTCCTGGTGAGGACCCAATTGGAAGAAGCTTCACGTCTTCCAATGCGGCCCTCACCTGGACCGGCCCCGCTCACTCTCTGTCCACTTAGCTCTTAACCAAACATGCATACCACTCCTCGAGCGGTTTAAAGATGGGCACGCATGCTTTCCAGTATTCTCTATGGGCGTGGTTTCCATTATTCCCTATGGGCAGGTATTCCCTATGGGCAGGTGTGCTTTCCATTATTCCCTATGGGCAGGCGTGCTTTCCCTTGTTTCCTATGGGCAGGCGTGCTTTCCATTATTCCCTGTGGGCAGGCATGTTTTGCCTTGTTTCCTATGGGCGGACGTGCTTTCCATTATTCCCTGTGGGCAGATTCAAGTGGGTAGCCATGTTGGTCTGAAGCAGCACAACAAAACAAAATCAAAGTCCAGTGGCAACTTTAAGACCAACAAAGATTTATTCAAGGCAAGAGCTTTTGAGTACAAGCCCTCTTCGTCAGATTTCCTCTGGCAAGTTTTCCAATATTCCCCATGAGCAGACGTCCTTTGCCTTGTTTCGTATGGGCAGGCGTGCTTTCCATTATTCTCTATGGGCAATCATGTATTGTCTATGGGCAGTTGCTGGCCCTAGTTTTAGTACGTCCCCGAAACCATCTGCCCCTTAACTCCACTCGGGCTCCCTTTGCAACTCGGTCTTGAATTAGACATACCAGCTAATGGTCTAGCATGAGATGGACAACAGGGCAAGGACATATATTTCCCAAGTCTATGCCAGGCAATCCAGCTTCTCCCCCGCCCAAGCTAATCACTCGGCCCTCTCCCCATAGTCGCCATTTGGGGCACCCTTGATTTTGCTCAGGGGAAAATCCTCCGAGCAGCGTTTCCTGTTCCCTGCAGCTGTTTAGGAGCTGCGGGGCGGGCGAGAGGGATATGCGGCGGCTCTGGGGGGGCCTGTCTCTTCCTCCCAGGCGTGGCAAGGACGGGTAGGCGTGAAGGGGCGCGTGCGTGGGGACACTTCAGACGGCCAAATGCCTGACCCTCATGAAGGCGGCATGTTTTTATTCGCTGTGCGGGACTGAATGGCCGTGCGGGGCTGAGGGATAATGGGGGGGGGGGGGCGGGTGGGTCTTCCGATCGCGACGAGGCGAGGCAAAAGCAGCAGGAGGAATGACGGGAGCCCCTTAGGGAGGTCTCGGCGGCGCTGAGGGGATCAAAGGCGGGCTGCTGAAGGGCGACGCTCCCGCGCTGCGGTGGCCGGCGACGGAGAGGCCTCGCCCCTCCCGACCCCGTGGGAAGAGCCGTGCCTCCGTGTCAGCGACGCCCGGCCCTCTGCCTCGGTCCGGCTCCGAAGAAAGGCAGCCGCGGCCCTCCTGGGTCCTGTGCAGAGCAGCCTCCCCCCCCCCCCCCACCTCCTCTCTGCCCACGGCAGAAGGCAAAAGGCGACGTTGCACGCAGAGCGCCCGAGCCGGGCTCTGGGGCTTTCGGGAACGGTAGTTTTTCGCAGAGTCAGCAAATGTTCACGGTGAAGAAGGCGTAATGCAGGAAGTAGGTTTAAAAAAAAATTGAATCTGGATCTAAAGAAAAAAAAATCCAGCTGCGACTCCGCCGGGACTCGAACCCGGAACCTTTGAATCCCTTCACCCTCTAGAAGTCCAATGCGCTATCCATTGCGCCACGGAGCCACCTGTTGGATTCTTTGTACACTGGCTATACAGCATATAGCGAAAGACGTTCGCAGCGCGCTTAGAGGAGGAGCATTGCTTTGTAGCTTTACAGGGCCCCAGATCTAATTATGTCTTCTGTATTTTATAATAGAGAAGACAGATAGAAGACATACCCCCATATTTTCCCTTTTGAGCGGCTTTTCCTTTGTTTGTCTGTTTGTTTTTTAATATCCCCCATGGAACTACTCCGTTTCTTAAGTAGACTTTCCACTGAAATCAATAGTGCTTGTTTAAACTTTGTGGAATTCTTAAAAAGAAAGCATTTGAGAGCTTTCAAAATACATATTTAAGATTTGCTATTATTACTAGTTATATAATTGCTTTTACTATGGTTGCTCAATTTTCATAAAATAAAATGATTATACTGCAATGATAGTATTTTAAATATATAGTATTTAGAGGCATAGTATTTAAAATGCTTTAAAATAAATATCTAATGTGAAATACTGAATATTATAAACATATTATTATTATTGCATAATAATATTTGAATACATTAAAGGTAAAGGTAAAGGTATCCCCTGTGCAAGCACCGGGTCATGTCTGACCCTTGGGGTGACGCCCTCTAGCGTTTTCATGGCAGACTTTGAATACATTACTGAATATATTACTGAATTTGAATACATTACTGCTTGCTTAAAGACCTTTTGTTCGTTTTCGGTGTTTGAGCCAGTAACTCTCTAGATCAGCTTTTTTCAACCTTCTGACCATGGAGGGCCCCCAGAAATAATTTTTCAGGCTTCAAGAACCCCTGGAAGTGATGTTAGCTAGCCACGCCTTCCTGCCATAATCACTGGAAGGGGCATAACCATCTGCACCCTCCATCCTTCCTTCACTCTCCACCTTTACTACCACTACGGTGGCTTTGCCTCATGTTGGCTGAAAAGAAGGGCGGGAGCTGAGAAGACACCCCCCCCATACCATGCCATAAGTGACTTCCCCCCCTCTTAGTGGGCCTACCCACTAAACCCTCCAGGTGGAGGCAGCGGGAGGGGAAAGACTGCCAACCCCCTCTGGATCTAAATCCCTGCTCTAGATTAACAAGGATTGTACTTTAAAAAAATAATAAACCCTCTTCTGTTGCTTTAAGGCTATGTAAACTTTTGGTGATACAAAAATCTTTGGCAGTGCCCATAGGGATAATATTTTTATGCTGATGTTTGAAATGTTATAGACAGCTAATGGCTTGAAAGCTCTTCAGTTACTTGATGTCAGTTCAATCATTTCATGTTTTAATTATACGTAACACAGTAAAGTTATGGCATTTAAATATTAGCAGATTTATTAAGGTCTGGACTCTCATGAACCAGAAGCCATACAAAGATTTCATTTTCGAACATAAAAAGTTTGCCTGCTGTTTACGCTAAGAAACATCAGTCAGGTAATTTACCATTTCTATCATTATCTATTCATTGTTTTGGGGGCACTTCAAGATATGCGACTCTTAAATGAGAAACTGCCATCAGGAATTTGTGTCCATCCTATGTCCAGAAGGCACCTTTCAGTACCACCAGCAATACTGATTTATTTAAATTATTATTATACTGCCTTTCCACCCAAACAGGATTATTATACTGCCTTCCACCCCTGAGTAAGCATTTAGGGTCGCATGGAAGAAGAAAGGTTGCCAACTCCAGGTCTGGAAATATCTGGAGATCTGAGAGTGGAGTTTGGGGAAGGGGGGGGCTCATACCTCCGAATGGTCCCACGTGGATTCCCTGTGGGCCTCATAGCTGAGGGGAGACTGCCTGGTCATCCAGTGTCTCAGTGACTCTCCTGTCCCTCAATTGCCAGGAAGTTCTCCCATAAATCAGAAAACTCCTTCAAATTGTTAGCTTTCAAACAGCAATCCACTGTCGTGCCCAGTTGCTCCACAATGACATCTTCCATGATGCATCATCCATAATCAGTGGCTGGCTTGAACCACTGGGTGGCAACATCCTTGGGGAATGCAACCAGGGCCCACTTGGAACGTCAGCCTCCATAACTTCTAGCAATACATCTTGCAAGATATTTCATATCCATCTAATATTGTAGCCTTGACCTTGTCATTGTCCTTGGTCTCTTCTTTGTCCATGGCTCAGAGAGCAGCTTGGGCTTCCCCAGTGAGATAACCAGGTAGGTACACCCACTGGTCTTGGGGCCACTGAGCTTCCTTCTCCATTCTCTCAAGAGTTCTAGATATGCATCCACATCGTCATCAGGCCCTAATTTGGAAAGGGAGGTTCATGACTTGCACACCCCTCTCAGGCTGCTGGGTGTAGTGGATTTGATGGCCTCCACCACTTGTTGGAGGTTGTGCACCAGCACTGCCTGGGCATCCCACTATTTCTGGGTGAGTTCCCTCATCACTTGGGTCTGGTGTTCTGCCAGCCATTGCCCAAACTGTGACAGGTCCATACTTCTGGCTGTCAATCCCAAGAACCATCTCACCTACTTGGATAGGGTGGTTGGATGGGGGCTGGCTTGCAGTATGGTTTCCTTCTCCATAAGAGGTCTTAGCTGACTGACTCAGGAACCCAAGATACTTTAGCTCCTAGAAGCCAATATGGCTCTTCGTGGGGTTGGCTTTGAACCAGGCCTCTCTCAAGGCCTGCAGGACCTGCTGGAGATGTTGCAAATGGGTGGGCCACTGCAGAAGGTATTTCTTTGGCACTGTAAGAAATCTCTCCTGTAGTTGTTGAGTTTAAGGTCAGACACAATCCATTGGGAGCAAGGTGCCTTTGGGAGCTTATGTCCTGATTGATTAATGCTGCTGAAGAAAGTCATGAAACAGGCATTGTTATAATGGATTCCTGTTCAGCATGCATTATAGAGAATTTCTCCTTTGACTTCCAAGGATTGGACAATAAACAGGACTTGGATTTTTTGATTATACATTGTTGTGTTGTATATTTGTGAACATACATACTGTTGTGGGGTTTTGTTTTTTGCTGTTATCTTCTTTGTGTGCTCCTGTTGATTGAAGATATTAATACACAGACAAAACACACTGTGCAATCTTTTCATGTCTATACAGAAGCTAAGTCTCAAACTATTCAGTGGTGCTTACACTTGGGAAAGGGGGAATAGGATTTCACTCTATAGATTTGTCCAGTTGAAATTACAAGAAAGGTTTCCATAAACAGTTGGCAGTCTGTTTTTTTTTCATTGTTAATACAGTTGTGTTTTTTTCTTTTTGTTTTTCAGCTGCAAAAATATAAAATGCTTAAATTCCTGTTCAGTTCAACTCTGCCTGCTTATTGGAGTAAGGCTGCATGCTGTGATCAAGACTATGGGCTTGTTATTGGACTAGAAATAATCTTATTTCCTTTAAAACTACCTAGCAATTATGATCTATAAGGGCATGATGGCAGGAAGCATTTTGCAACAGGATGTATTCTTTGAACTCAGGGAAAGGAAAAATGTGGGTGGAATAATAAAAACAAAGGAGAAAGAAAATAAGTGAGGTAGCATTTGTGCACACCTGCCGCTTAGCATTCGGACTTAACCAGAGCTACAGAACATGTGCGCACAGCTGGTGAACCTGTGTTTAATGTCAGTATACATAAATTCTAGAGTGGGAGCTGTGTTAGTCAGTTGCTCTCTCTTGCTCTCTCTCTCTCTCTCTGCATGCAGCAAAATGAAAAGGGACCTTATACTGAATCAGACCATTTGTCTATCACAGTCACTGTTGTCAGCACTGATTGGCAGTGGCTCTCCATGTCCTCCTGTAGTGGTCTTTTATATCATGGATTACCTGTTTCTTTCAAGAGGAGTTGAACCTGGGATCTTCTGCAGGCCAAGCAGATGCTCCATCATTGAGCCCCAGGCTCTCCCTGAAAAAAAATGACTGTGCTACATTGCTAAAAGAGCACAAACGAAAATAATATAAGCGAAGTGATAAAGTTTTACATTCAAAGAGTAAAGCTGTTCATCATAGGCCTATTTCTTCATCATATAACATGAAGTGATAAAATTATACTATATCATTTTGTGTTGCAAGTGGGTGTTCCTGTCTTCAATGTTGTTAGGTCCAGTGATTGTGTTGTCTGAGTGTATATGGCAGCAAAGTTGGCATCTGTGTTTTCTGCCAGCTGCGGTACAAGTGTCTATCTTGAACATATTGTGGGTAAGGAGTTGTTTGAGATTTGGAGACTGTCTGTGTGCAAGAAAAGGTTTGGCCTGCAGTATTTGTGGAAGAGAACTGTCATTATTCAGTAGAGGTTGTAAGTTGCTGATGGTGTGTTGAAGCGTTTTGAACTGAGAGCTGTATGTGACCACTAGTGATGTTAGGCTATTGCCTCTGTTATTGCCTCTTTTAGGCTTATCTTGCAACATGTTTTCTCTGGGTATCATTCTGGCTTTGTTAGTCTATTTCTTGACTTCATCAGATGCATCCTTTCATTCCCAAAATGTTTGTTGTAGATCTCTCAGGTGAGAACAGCAAATGGGGCTATAGCATAGAGCCTGTCTATATACAGTGGATTGCTTGGTATGTTTAGGATGGTTGCTAGAGGCATGTAGATATATTTGTTGGTCAACAGGTTTCCAGTATAAAGTGGTGTCTATACATCCATCATGTATTAGTACAGTAGCGTCCAGAAAAATGTATTTCTTTCATGGACTGGTTCATTGGCATGTAGACCGGCATTGCCCAAGTAATACATCCTATATCTATGAATATATTTTTTGACTTAACACCAAAGTGATATGTGATAATTGTGATAGTTAATTTACAGATTTGGATTGAGAATGCAACCACTGATGAAGATCAAGAAAACGGGTAAAAAAATATCTGGGACCCTGTTTTGGTTGCTGATAGATTGGACTGTAAGAGATACAGCCAATAAAACTTGGAGAAAGAGTTACATTTTGACCAGTTTGATTTCACTTTTTGTTCTACTTCTTCCTGGGTGAAATCTATGGTGTCCCTTCTCCCAACCATATTCTGCACAACTGTGCCACTTCTTTGGTTTAATGAAGCCTGAAGAATGTTTCAGGGATTTCTCAATGGTCAAAAGGTTGAAAAAGGCTGCTCTACCTATATGTAATGATTGGTGAGTGACTTCAGTGTATCTGAAGAAGTATGCATGCACACAAAAGCTTGTGCCCAGAATAATAACTTTGTTGTTCATAAAGGTGCCGCTGGACTTTCCTTCCTAGGGAGGACTAGTACTTCCATGTAGGGTTGAGAGAGGACAGCTTCATGGCTGATACCCTTTATTCAGCTTTGTTACCATATCCCCCCCCCCCCATAAATTATACACTATTTACTCACATCTGGTACAGGATAATTTTGTTTCCTGTCCTTTTATTTTAAAGGCAATTCTAATAGGTTTCTAAGATAAACTCCTTACTGCTCACTGACCTGCAGATGGTGGGGGCCGTTCTAGAATTATGGACACTAGATGGCACTGACAGAGGCAAAGGAAGGCAGCACAAATGAACCATTACAGCAGTAGTGCTTTCCTGCAAAGTATGTTCCAAAGGCATTTTCCTTTCCTGTTCATGTGACTTGTGTACAAGTTGAATTAATAGGGATCCTGGGGTTTTTGTCGCACCCACCATTCTGAGTCATTTGGGCACACCTCTTTTTTCGTTGCTGTCCTCCCTCTCCCTCCCTCCCTCTGTTCTTTAAAGGGGGGGGGATGATCACATTACAATGCTATTTCTAAGGATTTTTTAAAAAGCAGTCTTGCACAGTAGTGCTATATCGTCATAATCCAGAGTTTTTTAAAAATTATATTCAGGACACTTTGGGTAGAGGTAAGGAGGCAATCAAGGGCACAGAATGGTGGGATTAAGGGGTACAATGAAACCTAAGGTGCAAGCAGGCACCATTTTGCAAAAAACATATTTCTTGAAAAGAGGAAGGGAACAAAACATGATGGGAGGCTGTCTACATTGGAGTCAGTGCGGAAAGCATATTGTGAATTTCAGCCTGGGAAATAACAGGAGGAAAGCCCAAATGCGGAAAGAATTAACTCGCAGCAACCGAAGGAAATCCAAAGTGAGGCTAAAACAAGGCATGTCTCCTAATGTGGAAATGTTCTTGTGACAGCAACAATAACAACATAAAAAGACACAAGAAAGACCCGCTTTTGAGCAGAGGCCACATCTTAGTGTTATACTTTGCATGCAGAAGGCACAACATTCAGTCAAGTTAAAGGATCCCAGAGTTTAATTATGGGAACGATCTGTGCCTGAGACCCCATTACTCTTCAGACACTCATTCAAGAACATCTCATTATACAGTTGATAAAGAGGAGACAAGGATGTCATTGGCATACTAATAGTGCCTCACCCCAAACTTCCTGATGACTTCTGCCAGGTCTTTTATGTAGATCTTAAACCAAATGATAGATAAAATGAAACCTTGACCGACTACATATCCCAAAGCCCATGTAATCAAGCACACGCCCTCCCACTCAAGACCATCTTCTGCAACAGATTAGCTAGTTAGGATCAGAACAACCAGGCCATTGGGGCCTACCATATCTGCATCAGCCGGTCAGTTGAGAACAGCATCTGCTCCAGCAGGGTAATTTTCATGCTCTCATAGTTTGAACTACCTTCATTCCAAATGGTCATCAGGAATTAACTTCGACTCTAGCTAGAATTTCATTCATCCAGGTGATTATGCTTTGTTACTTGTCAGAAACCAAGATGCATCCCTGAGGGAAGCAGTAGTCAGTGGCGTATTTAGGGCACCACTTGGTGGGAAGAACCACTGAGCTGTTTCTATTAAAGGCAGGCCAGCCATCCTTGGATAATGAAAAAAAGAATTTTCTTCAGATGTGTGATCTGTCTTTAATTTTCAAATGAGAAAGAGAAGAAACTGAAAAAGTTGACTGATCATTCCATAGACCAATTTGCGTCAGTGAAACAAAGGAAGGTGCAGTTATAATCTTTGAGGAGTGCCATAATTGGTTGATTCAAAGATTAACAAACTTGACTTGAGGTTACTTTGAAGTCAGGAGAACACCAGGATGTAATCATCCAGAAGTTGAGGTCATTAGGAGGTGCTTGCCATAGGCAGGCATTATTTTCTATAATTTAAACATGGTTCTGCAAAAGGGAAGCTGAACATGCAAGATGCTTTACATCAGTGGTTCTCAACCTTCCTAATGCCATGACCCTTTAATACAGTTCCTCATGTTGTGGTGATCCCCAACCATAAAACTATGCAAGTGTTCTTTCACAGAAATTAAACAGAAACTGACCAATGGTGTGAAGATCCATTGTTCATGATTGTATATAAATCGGGGGGTTTTCCCCCGGGGTTTCTCAGTTCAGTCCTGCCTCTTGTCCCACATGCCGATCTTGCTCTTTTCCGCTGGTCCAGACAGACGAACGCTCTATCTCAATCTACCCTGCAAGGCTGTTGTGTGGATGTAGGGCTATGGAGCTAACTTTCTAAAGCTGCATTTTTCTCCAGAGGAAATGTTTGGAAATCAGCTAAAATTCCAGGAAATCCCCAGGCAGCTATGGAACTTTAATATGGCGGGTTTCCCTGTTTTTTCCCTGCTCTAGTCCAGCCTTTCTTAACATTTTTACCATTGAGAAATCCCTAAAACATTCTTCAGGCTTTGAGAAACCCCAGAAGTGAGAACTCATGCAGAATATGGTCAGGAAGCATAGCTGTGTACATGCCCACTTGGGTCCCTCCCCTTCTCTCCCCTCCAGTTCCATCATTGGCCATTTTGGGAGAGGGGGGGAAACAGGTCAACATGTCCATATATGGCAATCTCTCAACCTTTCTACCTTTGAGAAACCCTTGAAACATTCTTTAGGCTTTGAGAAACCCCAAAGGTTATGTCACCAGGCCACACCTTCCTGCCATGCCCCAGAAGTCACATGTCACCAGAAGTGACATCACCCATACACTTCCACCGGATGTGATATCAGCAGGATGTGATGATGTGATATTATCAGATGATTTGTGAACAGAACCATACCTGCCCTCTGGGCTGGTTAGCAGTTTGCTCTTCTTCACCATAGAAAGCCTGCAAAAACAGGGCCAGGGCGCTCAACTCCAGTTGCCACCACCTGCAACAAGCCGCAGCCAGTAAGGATTCGTATGGCTGGGGCTCCTCCCCTCCCCTCCCCACCCTACCCCTCCAGGCCCATCATTAGCCATTTGGGGGGCAGGTCAACAACCATATATGACCATACCACCTGATAAATTTTTAAAATATATATTAAAAATTAATCAACTCCCACCCAAACAGCAAAACCCTTCCATGGCTGTTGCAAAACCCCAGGGTTTCATGAAACCCTGATTTAAAAAGCCTGATATATGGTCATATCACCCGATAAATGTTTAACAAATTTTAAAAAATATATTAATTCCCACCCATTCGGGAAACCCTTCCAGGGCCTTCAAGAAACCCCATTGTTTCACAAAATCCTGACTGAGGAAGCCTGCCCTATTCCCTGTGTTGGCCATCCCCACGCCATGCTACCAAGAGGCCATTATGTCAATATGTCAGGTATTGTTTTTTAAAAAACAAAAAAAGCTCTCCAGGGGGAAGTAGGGACCTATGTATACATAGTGAACTTAGTGGGGCTTATGTCTGAGCAAGCATATTCATAATCTTTTGTTGCACCTATTCTGAGCCAGGCCATTGGTCCATGCAGTGCTAACTTCTGTTCAAAAAGGCCCTAGCTGGACGTTACAGCCGGTATGATGGAGAGTTTCAGGTTTGAATTCCCACTCTGCCAGGAAGATTGCTGGCTGACCTTGGGCCAGTCACACCCTCTCAGTTTTGCCTTCCTCACAGGGCTGTTGTGAGGATAAAATGGAGAGAAGGAGAATTATGCAAGCCACTTTGGGTTCCCACTGGGGAGAAAGGAGGGTATAAATGAAGTAAATAAATAAATAGTTCCAAATCCTGGTAACATTCATTTTGGCTGAAGGTGTCCGAACTTGAACCTGGAACCTCCTGATTGTAAATCATATGTTCTTTCATTGGTCTATTTCCAGTATAGAAAAATGCCTTTTAGAAAGTTCTACCACCTGTTCTAGTCTGGGACCCATCTGTTCTAATAATGAGTAATCTGCAATGTATCCTACAAACAGTCATTCATGTGTACAAGAGGGACAGAAGATCTGCTTGAAATCCTGGGTATTTATAGAATACATGGACAAGGTATGACTGAGCCCTCCCCAAATTACATGAACCCTGGCTATGAGATACACTTCTTAGAGTTCTGATGCTCCTATAAGTGCCCTTTCAAAAATCTTCCTGTAAACTGCGTTATTCCTCTTGTCCCTTCTCCATTGTGCTCCATTCTTTCACCTGTCTTTTTGTACATCTATATCCAGGAATGGTGCATGCAAGTAGAAAGGCAAAAGCCTATAAAGCGGGAGGGGTGCAAGCAGGAGGCTTATGCAATCAGGAGGCTTATGCATACAGGGAGCGAGGCGATAACAGTCCTTCACATCCTTTAAAATGCAAATGCATAAAACATGCCAGACAAAAGTTCACCCACCCATTACAGGAAAAAAAAAACTTTGCACACACAAACAGAGGAGAACAGAGCTCAAAAAACAGCAGCAGAGGAGACTGCAGCTGAAAGCAGATCCATGAAAACTCTTACCTTTTCCCAGTGCCTGGCTGATGCAGTGCTCTCCCTTCCTCTCTTCCCTCCATGTGCTCTGTGAATGGTTTGCACATACTAAACAAGAGCTGTGATGGAGGTGGTGGTGCAGTGCGGCGAGCAAAAGGAAGTCATTTGGATCAGCGATGGGAAAACAGGGGAGAAAGGAACAATCTGTGATCAAACCAGCTGGGTGACTTCTTCCGCTGAATTACATCGTTAGAATCAATGCAGAGCAGACCATAAATCTGAGAAGAATGTAGCCCAGGGTTTATTAGAGAAGAGGGAATGAAGTTGGCAAGGCAAGTTCGTGTTACTAAAGGAAATTGTTTTGGTTATCATCTAAGGTATTTGCATGATTATTTAATTACAAGAGGATTTATTGTGTTTGTTTTATAAATATCTGTTTCTATCCTACAGCACTATCGTGACAGAAAATCAGAAAAGGGCCCCTGCCCTCACAAGCTTACAATCTAAACTTAGATGTCAGGGGAAATAGCAGGGGAAAGGAGAGCAAGACATGTCCAATGCGCCTGGACTTTGTCTTTGCTGGAAGTAAGGAATGAGAGTTAAGGCTAAGTGGAACAGGTGAGTTTCCAAGAGGGGTTTTTTTCAGGAATTTGGAGAAGCAGCATCACACAGGCAGTATGGGAGGGAGAGTGGCATATTCTCATGCAACAAGAATCATAGAACCATAGTATGTGCATAGAGGCCATCTAGTCCAACCCCCTGCTCAATACAAGATCAGCCTAATAGCAGACCAAGTTGCCTGGTGACATAGGACTGTGGCATCATTAGTGGAACAGGGGTCCTACTTGGGCTGCCCGTGGTAACACCATCCCAAATGCCAGACACTCTGGTGACCCACTGATGCTACTTCCATTATACTAGGTTGCCAGGTTCCCCGCTGGCCACTAGCAAAAGATGGGGGGGGGGTCAAGTTGCCAAATCCAGGTTGAGAAACTTCTGGAGATTTGGGGGTGAAGCCTAGGGAGGGCAGGAACCTCAGTGAGGTACAGTGTCGTAGAGGCCACTCTCCGGCATCCGTTTCCCCCTGAGGATCTGCTCCCTGTAGTCTGGAGATGACCCGTAATTCTGAGGGATCCCCAGGTCCCACCTGGAGGTTGGCATCCTTAGTTGCCAGTCTAGAACATTCTCTGCCATCAGTAAGTCTTTCCCATCCTCCGACAATTGCCAGAAGAGACCTTGCAACCCTAGAGCCAACCCAATAGACAAAGGGGATGAAGGCACTTGTGGTTAGCTGATCAGGTTGCTGACATCCAGGTAGGGTCTGTAGATCCCTGGGAATAACAGCTGATCTCCTGACTACAGAGGTCAGTTCCCCTGGATAAAATGGCTGCTTTGGACTTCATGGCACTATACCCTTGAGCTCCCTCCAATCCCCAAACCCCACCCCCTCTAAGCTCCACCCCTAAAGCTCCAGGAATTTTCCAACCCAGAGCTGGCATTTTTACAGGCATATACATAACAGGAAAGGGTGGCAGGGTGCAGCCCCACCTGTCCTGAAAAGGGGAACAAGGCCAGAATGCTGACAGAAGATAAGACTGCGATATAGGCTTAATGGCGTGACAGTAAAAGGTAATGGCCCCGGAAAGACTGCAATAACCAATCTGAGCCAGGAGCTTTCTCTTGGCAGCAAGACGGAACAAGTCATGGACATTTTTATATGATTCACCAGGTGGAGTGTCTCCAGATCTAAAAGGAACTATGGAGTAGAAACCCATTGGGGAACAAATTACGATACCCACCCAGACCACATTCAAAATGCCTGTCCTCCAGTTTCTCTTGCCAAATGCAATGAGGATTGCCAGTGGAGGGCAGCCCTTGTGTCTGCTGAAATGTTTCTGAGGTAGAACTCAGGAACAGCTCTTCAGAGAATTGTTGCCAGAGGACATCAGTGATTTCTCACCCGTGATGGAACAGCAACACTTTCTGCTCATGCGCAAAGATACTTAGATACAACCCACTGATATTTAGTTGGATAGTCTTTTCTGAGGTAGATTTGTCCTCAGTGTAGCCCTTTCAACTGTATTTGTTTGCCAACATTTATTTCAAAGCACCCTTTGTCTGTCTCACCCACTCTGTATTTTTGTGCTTTCTTCCAGTCTGCCCACCTCACATGAAATGCATTCTCAGTCTTGCTCTTCTGACCTCCATCTCCTGTAGAAGCACCACTTATAAGATTCAGTTTGCGAATCCATGCGAATGTGAACCTTCATCAGGCAAAGGCCTCGTTCAGTTCAACGTAATAAAAACAACAGTTTTACACAGTAGTTACATAGCATGTTATCAAAGGCCCCATACAATTATTATTAACAGAGACATAATGAAGGAAAGGGCAAAACTGAAATTCTTGTTGCTTCTCTGCACCCCTTTCTTTGCTAAATTTAAATGTTTTTATGAATGAATATGAATTTCATTGCTAAACAGATGATAAAATGCAGATGCTAAAGCAAGTTATAGTGAAGGGTTACTTAAGTATAGTTTGCTACATAAGGGAGTGCAAACAACCCTAGGTAGTAAATATGAGTGATACTAACAATTTAAAGAATATTGGCTTACAGAGCATCTGCTTTTAGTAGAGAGGGATTTTAGTAGAGAATAGTTTAAAGTAGAGGATGTAGTGGTGGCAAAGAGATGGGGAATTCTAAAAATATTTTGCAACCTAAGACAAAGGTGCCTAAATATTTGTCAAACTGCTTGGTGGGTGGCACATGGAAGAGCCACAGAAGCTATTTTGGAAAGTCACAGAGCTATCACTGATGCCCTGAGCCATTAGTACTCTGATGTTAATGGGAAGGGTGATATCAGACCTCAAATCAACAATCTTTTGCGGAAAATTGATGAACTGGAATTTGTGTTTATGCTGCACTAGTAGTAAAGAGCACTGCGTGCTGTAATGCAACTCGGCTGCGTGTGGAGGAGGAGCAGGGAACCAAACCCAGCTCACCAGATTAGAAGCCGGCCCTCCTAACCACTGTACCACGCTGGATGATGAAAATTCCGCAATTCATAATTACTTTTGTAATAACTGAGCTTTGTGAACATTTTGTTGAATAAGCAGGAATAACTGATATTCTCCATGATTTTGAATTTAAATGCTAAAATTGCCCTATGGCAATTTTATTCATTCATTTTATTTTATTCATTCATACATTTCAGTTATCTCCTGGGCACTCACGTCATCAACAGCAGTACTTTGTGTCATGTCACTGCAGCAGAAACAGTACACAACCTATAGCCTACTAGTGATTATGTGGCTGTCCATGGACATGGTTTGAAATCTTGAGATTTTGCCGGTGGTGGGATCATATTACAGGGAAACAACAGGTCTGCTTGCTATATGTTTTTGAGCCAAAACAAGGTGCTGGCTTAGCTGAAACTCCAACATGGCTTGAATCATGGGCATCTATTTCCAAATGACCCTCTAAGGTCCTGTTCCATATTCGATCTTATAGGGAAGTCACACTGGCCTCTACATGCGGTAGCCTAAAGCTCTGGAATCCATTATGTTCTGTCGTCACCAGTTTTGGAGGGGATGGGTTTGAAAGCCTTGCTGTTCAAGACAGCCACTTAAAGAGCATCTCTTGGTTCCTGCCCTTTTATTGCCATTGCTGTGTTGTGACTTCTCCCTTTGATAGTTCAAGTTTTTTGTTTTCATCTTTTTGTACTTGAGCATGGCCTTGTAAATGAAGAAATAAACAAATGTTCACAAAACTGATGAAATTGTTTTTTCTTTGTGCTAATTTTGCAAAGAGCCCTATTGTGTCAGTTGAAACAAAAATCAGTTGTCCCACTGGGATTTAGGGCTGCCTGGCTGCTGTTGTAAACAGGATGCCAAAAGGCAAAGCAAGCAGATGTCTAAGCAATGTGAATACATCTAAGAAACGACTGACATATTAAAGGAACAGGAATTACGTGCTTTCATACAAATCAAAGAAAGAACGTTCTGGGGGTGCCGTTGGATGCTTAGTTACAGCAGAGTGAATGACCAGATCCATGTGCCAAAATGTTTTGGATTGGGTAATAGAGTGTGATCTACATTGTTGTTTTACAGTTTTACTAGATCTAAAGCCCATTTTATTTCGAAATAAAATGGGTGCTAGATGGGCGCGGTTCCCCCCCTCCCCGGCGACTCGCAAAGGCTACAGGGGCCATGGGGCGGCAGAAGGGTTTCCCCCCCAGATCGCGGAAGGCCTCAGCGGAGCCGGGGCTGGAAGCGGCCTACCTGCCTTCAGAGCTGGTGGCTCCTCAGCGGCTGGGAGCTGCGGGGATCCATTTTGGCGGGCAGTCCTTCGGCGGGTGGGCCAGCTGCGGCGGTGGTGGGGCTGTCAAAGTGTGGCCGCTTGTGGCGGCATTTGAGGGGCGGCGAGGGCAGCGTTGTTCCAGGCGCGGCGAGGGTGGCGGCGGGGCAGTGGCGTCGCAGGCCGCGGCGGGCCATTCTTTGGACAGGCAGCAACGGTGCAGACAGGGCGTTGGCGGTGGATGTTTGTTGGGGAAGGACGCCGACGCTGGGGGAGCCGCGTCTGGGAGTGGCAGCAGGCGGGAATCGGCGTTGGGGACGGGGAAGCTGTGGGCAGCAGCAGCGAGGGGCGGCGGCGAAGGTGTCCCAGGCCCTTTCGCTGCAAGTTGGGAGGTTGTGCAGCTGGAAAGGAGCAGGGCTGCCGTGTCTTTGACGTGGCATCCCTGCTCCTTTCCCCGCAGCAATGTGTAGTCTATGGCAGCCAAGGAGGCAATGGGGAGGTGCGCGAACCCATTGCCTCCTTGGTCCATGATTGACACTCGGAGGGGCGAATCAGGAGCCGCTTTGCGTCTCCTAATTCGCCCCTCCGAGTTTTTATCCCGGACAGAGCCCGCCCTAACTCCTCCCAACTTGCCCTTACTCTTTTATTTAATAACCGCAGAGCGGTTTACAGATATGCGCACATATGTTGTAATAAATATTTGCATTTTAATTTTCTACACTTATACCTCTTCTGCTGTTGCTCAGACTTTTAAGTTCCTAACTTGTGCACACAGGCTGGGTGACTTTGTTCTTTCTTTTGTTGTTTCACAACAGAGCGAGTCATCAAGTGCAGTAGTACAACCCCAGATGAAGAAGCAATCCGCAGAAAAGAGGGCAGTGGGGGGTGGGGGGTTAACAGCAGCAGCAGGTCCAGCATTCTCACTCATCAAAATGCACTGACCAGTGATTGTTCAAAATGCCCTGTTATTACCAGTGCCTTGTGGCTACCCCATGGCAGAGTCCACAGCAGTAACATCTCTATAGGGAATTGTGTGTTTGTTTTTTTTGCCTTCATTTATACCTTGCCTTTCTCCCAAGTGGAGATCCAAAGCAGCTTGCATAGTTCTCCTTGTCTCCATTTTTTCTTCACAACTGTCCTGCGACTGACTCAAAGTCAAACTGCAAGTTTCCATGCCAGAGTGGGGATTTGAATGCCAGTCCCCTAGATCGTAGTCTGACACCCTGATCACTACATTGCGTTGGAATCATATGGGACCATAGAGGTCCCTATGAAGGAGATAGCAAAACTCCCACATGATCAGAGCTCCCTGTACCATTATGTTTATTTGTATGTTTTTGAAGTGTTTCGTCATGGAGAAGTGAAAGCCACATTGCTCTGGTAGCATATGAATCCACTTGGAGGATTCTCTGCACCTTTTCAACTGATTGGCCATTCCTTTGGTTTACTCTATTAGCATATTCATGGTTCTGCTGCTAATTAATATTTCCATAAAACACACACTGAAAATTTAAAATAGTCAAAGTTCCTAAAAGTGAGGGGGGGGGTCATTTAAAAGCATGGGATATTTCGATTGTTCTGGGAAGCTATAGTATTTGTGATGAACTTGCTGAGATTTAAAAACTGTGTTTAAAACGTTTATCTCATTCCTCCTCCCAGGACACAAAATTCATCTCCAAGGGTCATCCTTCTCCAGGAGCAACAATATGAGGAAACTCAAAAAGAGAACATCATCCAGCCTAAATTTCTGAGGTCAATTTTGGCAATACCAAACAACATTTAAAATCCAGCAGTTAGGATCGAGACAGGAATGGTCAATGTTCAGTCCAGGCTTTGGATAGCACCTTTATATTCTGGCTCAAATTGCTTTTCCAACAGCAAGGTCTTGCAAGTTTAATTGTGACAGGCTCTTTCACTGCACCTTGGCAAACTGCACTCACTAAAAAACTGTGCTACTATGGTCTCTCACTGCAATTGATTCTGACCATGGGCTACAAGAAGACTATAGATCTTGTTAAGACAAGGGCGATAGAAATAGAGAGGCAATATAACCTCAACAATATCCAGGACCCACATTTTAGGAAAGATCTTTTAATCAGGAACACCTTGATGCAACACCTAACCGAAGTTGTAAACCCCGAGCACAGGAGATCCTTCACCCTCCCTCATTACGATGCCCTACCCTCTGCATACTTGAGTAGGAAATTTGATGGATTCCCATCAAGGAATGGCTCTGTATTTGCAATGAGGGTCAGGTTGAGACCACAGAACATGTCTTATTTGAGTGCAAATGAAATAATCGTATTAGTACCAATGCTTATAGAATGCTCTCGCAGCCTGAGAAAATATGGCTTGCAACTGTAATTATCAGATTCAGACAGTCTTCTAACAAAGTAGCTAGATTTGCTTGGCTAGCTTCTAGAATTAGGAAACACTGGGTGACTAATGTATAGCCTTTCTAAGTATACTCTAAGTTTGTAGAGTGTTCATAACTGTTTATGTTTTTTAGGCTACTAGCTTTTATGCTGTGTTTCTTAATCTGGTATTTAGTCTATGTATTGTTTTACTGCTATTATGTCTCATTTTACTTTTGTATTTTATTGGTCTATGACCATGAAATAAATATTGATTGAAAAAGAGAACATCAAAGGCTTTACAGTTCTGATGGCAGACAATGACTTCTTTCTGTGAAATGAAACATGCCATGTTAGTTCTGGTGCTCCAACCGCCTGGCATAGCCCTGCATTCTTACATTGCTTTGAAATAATGGCCCACATTGTTCTTGTAAGGCACTTGATACTGTTTTCAGACATGTAAGCAGGCAAATAGGTGTGGATTAGAAACCCCAAGAATATTGTGTAGCACTCACAATGGTATATATTGCATTACAGTGCTTGTTCAAAATATAGCAAATAAGTGAAAACGCAGAGAGAACATAGGTGAATGTGGATCACTCTTTTACAGCGTAGTTCTAAGTGGACTTGAAGTTGATGTGCTTAGAAGGATATAACTCTGTTTAAAGTTTGCGCTGGGAGAGCCAGCTTGATATAGTGGTTAGGAGCGCAGACTTCTGTTGGGCTGGGTTTGATTCCCCACTCCCCCACATGCAACCTTGGGGTCACCACAGCACTGATAAATCTGTTCTGACCGGGCAGTGATATCAGGGCTCTCTCAGCCTCACCTACCTCACAGGGTTTCTGTTGTGGGGAGAGGGAAGGGAAGGCGACTGTAAGCCGCTTTGAGCCTCCTTCAGGTAGAGAAAAGCGGCATATAAGAACCAACTCTTCTGAATTTTGTTGCCACTACCAGTATTTTCTGATATACGTCCAAAAGGTGAGAAAATGCATTTTTCGCATTCACCCAGTCTTGACAGTAATCCAAACATAGATATTTGGCTTACAATAAAAGTATGACATCTTGCATAGAATATGACTATTCACTTGGAATATATGCTTCCCCAAAACACATTTGAGTTATGGAAGACAGACCACCTATATTTGAAGGAAGGTTGCCTCCCTTGAGTACCTCAAGTGATTTAAAGAGGTTATGAAGAACCTCCTGTGAGCCAGAATGGCAGTGGATGTCACCTGACAAATGGATGTGTTCTCATTTTTGCTGAGGTAGTTTGGGAGAGGCTCAGACTGATTTATTTCTAAACAAGCATGAGAATCTCTGAGTACAATACTGCAATATCTGTAAAAATCTGTAATATCTCTGTTGAAAGTTCAGGCCCAGGCTTATGCATTTTTAATCAACGCATTCAGCCTAAAGTTGCACCCTCATGCACAATTGCTTAGAATAAATCTTATTTAACTCAGTGAGACTTACTTCTGAGATAAAAAGGACAGGGCAGACTGTACATGTCCATATCTTTTGTATTTGGAGATGGAGTGAAGACCCAGCTGAATAGCTACAGCTAGCTCTGATGGGAGAGTGGCAGGTGGAGTTTTGGTCATGATGCTCGACCTTTTCTGGTTCTGTTAGCTTAAGTTACAAGTCTGAAAATTACAACGTGGGAAATTTCCAGATGGCAAGAAGAAATAGCCTTCTGCTGAAATCTGGCTCAGGATTTTTTAAGTGATGGAATTGTCCTATATTGCCATTAGGCCTCTCCTGTAAAAGTAAATTAAAATTCAATGGTGGCCTGCACTGGAGGGATTTGCCACTGGTTACTTCCACAGAGAAGTTGTGCTCTGCAGTGTTTGAGGGCTGAGGGGGGCTACCATAGAGCATTGTGGTTCAGTTGCTCTCCATCTGGGTTTGCCCCAGCATTGCTGCATACTGCCCTGAGCCATATGGGAGGGTGGTATCGAAATCTAATAATAAATAAAAATACATTAAATCATTCCCCAAATCTGCTTCCATACTATCTTCCCTGAAAGATCACATTCAGAGTGTGGGAAGAGTGTGGTTGTAGTTCTGATGACAAGGTATGACTTTCTGCCCTTTCTCACCCATATCCTGCACCATTTCTGCATTCCTTTTCCTTCACCCCCTCCATTCTCCCAAACAGCACTCTGTGCCTTAAACTCCACATTCATCATTAAGTGTATTGCATTATAGTACCATGCCTACTATGCTTTTATGGAGCGGGCAACAAAAAGCTGGGGGAGGATGGGCATGAGAATGAAGAACTTCCCCATGTGGAGGCTCCATCATCTCTGCACAGGGGCCTGCATTCCCAGCACTAGCAGGTGCAGAAAGGGGAATCATCTCTGTGTAGGAGTAACTACTGTTAGCTGAGCAGAGTAGAAAGATGTAAGCCAAAGCAACTAACAATCAGTTTGCAAGTGCAAATCTGCAGTGTTTGGACCTCTCAGTGTTCCATTGATTTAAATGGGTGAATTAGGCCCCTCCTTGACCTTCTCCCACTGAAATCAGTGGAAGCAAGGCTGAAATTTTGTATGCATTTACCTGGAAATAAGAGCCATTGAATTAACTGGGTCTTGCTTCCAAATAAAACGCAGCTCCATGGTTGCAGCTCTATTCACACCTACTGGGGGAAAGTCCCATTTAAGTCACTGGAACTGGAATATATTTTGAAGTAAACATGTGCAGCACGAGTCTGCTTATTTTTGTCATATCTATGCCTTCTGTGATCTTACACATAGTTTGGTTTTCCCATGGATTTTTTGCAAGAATAACCTATTTCCCTCCCACGCAGCAACATGAAAACATGGTAGAAGCAGCAAGAAGCACAGGAAGGAGGTCCTGTCCACACACCTTTGCTGCTGCCACTACCCTTTACTCCCTGCTCTTCCCCCTTCTCCTGTTGCACTTACACAAAAGCACAGGCATGTTAGTGATCACCTTGGGGCCCCCACAGCCCTGAACTTTCTCTCCCTCCCTTTCCCTTTCTTAGACCGTTTCCGCACTGGGAAATTCACTGCCCCAGCTCCTGTGCAGGTGCACAAATCGGAGACGGATGAAGCACACTGGGCCAAATACTCTCCCATGTGGGTGTAGGAAGAGGTGGGGAAACCTGCCATGACTAAAACTCCAGCCTGCAGCCTGCATGAAACCTCCAGTGCATAAACGGTCTCAGCCAAGCCATTCTGTATTGCTGCAGCACAGCTCAGCAGGGAATAGGAAAGGGCTTGGGATAGAAGGAGATACGACACATGGAACTGAGCTGCCCTATGCCATTTTGAAGTGGAAGTTTAGCTCTACCCCTTTCTTGTGGCCGTGAGCCAGGGTACATTTAGATGGACATTCTTTTCCAAAGCTTCCTCCTTGAGGTAGATGAAAATAAGTTTCTTTCTAACCTTTAGATTTCAGGGAAAAGCCTTGGGAATGCCATGAATCATGCTTAGAATGAGCACAACTTCATGTGTATGTTCCCCTTTAATGCAGGGGATTCCTATAAATATTCAAGACTACATTTGTATTATTGCACTTAACAAAAGCAGCAGGAACCTTTTATATTTAGTTTGAAAGTGCTCCTTAAAAGCTGTCAAAGAAGGATCTGAATCTGCTTGGAAATGAGTACATGTTTTTTGCTCTCAGGACGAAGCCAAAAGGAACAATCAGACTGACCTCTCAAAGTTTCTGATTCACCAGCTGTTGACATCTGAGCAGCTCTGATCTCTGACTGGTCGAAAAGACTTTTCAAGGTGTGTCTTTCAACAAGAGGATATTTCAGATCAAGGTTATATTTATGGAACATGACTGCCGATTTGAATGGCGAGCACTGTTGGGTGTTCTTTTGTTAGTATGCTGTGCAGCCTTTTCTAGTTATAATATGGTGTTAACAGACTAATTATTGTTTAGGATAATACCAAGAAAAGAGTTTGACTGAGCTAGCTTGTATAATTCCTTGTGTTTTTACAGAATTCCAAGATTTTTTTAATGCTGGATTTCCAGCTTTTATTGATTTTTATAGAGAAAAACAGGAAAGAAAGAATAGACAATAGATCATTAGATACCTATATGATAGTTCCCTTGTTTATTCAGCTAATACATTTATTTACTGTCTGTCTATATAGTCTGTAGAAATGCCATTGTTCTTCAAATTCTTCTGTTGATCTTTTGTTGAATAAGCTAGTCAGCTTAGCCATTTTGGATAGATTTCCAAGTTTATCTAACCTATTCATTATTTTTGGTATTTCTTGCTGTTTCCAAATATTTACTATCATTATTCTTGCCACGGTGGTTGTGTAGAAGAAAAAATCTTTAGCCATTCGAGGAATATGTTACACTTAAAGGTAAAGGTATCCTCTGTGCAAGCACCGAGTCATGTCTGACCCTTGGGGTGACGCCCTCCAGCATTTTCATGGCAGACTCAATACGGGGTGGTTTGCCAGTGCCTTCCCCAGTCATTACCGTTTATCCCCCCAGCAAGCTGGGTACTCATTTTACCGACCTCGGAAGGATGGAAGGCTGAGTCAACCTTGAGCCGGCTGCTGGGATCAAACTCCCAGGCTCATGGGCAGAGCTTTCAGACTGCATGTCTGCTGCCTTACCACTCTGCGCCACAAGAGGCTCTTCTGTTACACTTAGTAACATATAATAAGGAAATTTAATGTTTAACATTGATTCTAAAACACTATGGACTTTTACCCAAAATGTCCTAACCTTCAGGGCTGTAGGTGGTGTTCAGTTAATCTGTACTAGGATGCTAAAATAAGAGAGTGTTTTCCTTGTAGTTTATACGCTATATACTTGGAAAATCCTCTAACATGGAGATAATTGTGGTATTCTGTTATTATTTGAACATCAGTATATTGGTTTACATTAGTATGGAAAAATAAACTGTATCTGGTTTCCGAAAATAATTTAGGCTGATTTGAAGAAAAGTAATTGGAAATTAAGTATAGATTTGTTGGTTTTATTTGTTAACCTCCAGGGAAGGTGTATTTAAACTTTTCCAGACGGAAAATACAATGACCAAAGTGTGATTCTGAACATTTACACAAAGTTCTACAACCAGATAGAGTTGCGGTAGGTTAAAAAAGCATTCCTAGGATCATCTATATTAAGCAAGTGATACAATAACTGTATTAATTATTTTGCAGAAATATAGCTTAGATTCTTTAAAAATGCACATGACTCATTTTGTTGCTGCTAACAAAATGGAGGGAAAATAGACATGAAGGAGAAATTGTTATGGGAGTTATTACTTTTAGCTTTTTGACAAGTGACTGTTTTGCCCTCAGAATTAGAATACTGTAGTCTGAGCGAATCTATCTTACTACAAAGAACCAGTTATAAATCTGAATAAAATAAAATATTACAGTCGTATTAAAGTGATTTACATCCGTATGGGACCCTAAGAGCACACAGACACATGAAGCTGCCTTGCACTCAGAATTTCAATGCATCTGCTCTGCTTTGACTGACGGTGGCTCTCCAAGGTCTCTGGCAGAAAACATTTGCCTTTTCTTCTATTTTGATCAGAGATGTCAAAGATTGACCTGGTACCTTCTAAAATCAGAGCATGTACTCAGTCAATGATCTATGTCCTTTCCCCAATGAAGAAGTGAGAAGATTGAAATATTTAATCTGTGGGTTTCAGTGGCCCTTCTCTATTCTACCCTATAAAGCAGGAGTGGCCAAACTGTGGCTGTCCAGATGTCCAAGGAATGCAATTACCTACCATGGCCCCCTGCCAGTATTGTGCTGGCAGGGGCTCATGGTAATTGTAGTCCATGGACAATGGGAAAGCCACAGTTTGGCCACTCCTGCTATAAGGAGAAGTCATGGCTATAAAACATCGTTTTTCTTTTATACATCAACCATTTCTCCACACTAAGCCTTCTCAAAGTAATGCTATAAAATCAGAGTCCAGTAGCACCTTTAAGATCAACAAAGATTTATTATTTATTGAATAAATCTTTGCTGGTCTTAAAGGTGCTACTGGACTCTGATTTTATTGTGCTACTTCAGACCAACACGGCTACTCATTTGACTCAAAGTAATGCTGGCAGCCACAAGGAGGTGCTAAAGTGTAGCATAGACTCAGGGATGATTCATTATATATTCTCTCCCTTTTGACCTTTTTGTCCTAAGGCAGTAGTGTGAGCAGAGCGTCCTCCAAGTGAGAATTGCACCATTAACAGACTTGCATTATTGTGTTGCAACCAAGTAACACTATTTACATATTATTGCCTTGAAGTTGTTGGATGGTAAATAAAATTATAGTTGGTTGGTGGGCTGTGTAGCCCTTTAATATGAAATGTATCACAAATGAATCTTTGGAACTACACAGCCTGTGACAAACACTATGAAAGAAAATAGAGTGGGTGTAAGCCACACATACTTACCAGCCCCTTTAAAAAATATTTTTTTTGCAATTTATATTCTGCCCTGTCTTATAAAACTCTGGGCAATGGACTATCATTAGTTCGGAAAGCTGTGTGGAACTTCTTAAAGTTAGGATTTTTATTACAGGGAAGAAAACTGCACTAAGTATACCTTCCAAAAACAATGAACAGTATCCCTACTCGTTTGGTTTGGTATAAAGTAAGTCCTGTGACCCCTTCTGGCCCAAAGACAGATGCTGGATCAGACCAGAGGATGAATGGAAAAAGTGAAAGACTGGCCTGGAAGAAGATAAGGGGGCTGAGGTGATGGCCAGAATTCCCAGACCAGACTCAGAACTCCAGGACTCTGAGGCTTTGGCTGAGGGGCCTGCTTCCTATGCCTCAGCTCAAGGGTAAACTACCATCTCACCAGACCTTGAGGCAGCCATCCCTCTATTCCAAATGGGGTTACCAACCTCTAGGTTGGGAAACACCTGAAGATTTTGGACTTGAAGCCTGAAGAGGGCAATGTGGGAAGGGCTACATTGAGGTATAACACCACAGAGTCCACTTTCCAGAGTGGCCATTTTCCCCAGATGAAGTGATCTCTGTTGCCTGGAGATAAATTGTAATCCTAGGAGATCTCCAGCTATCACCTGGAGGTTGTCGACCCTAACCCCATAGGGCTAGCATCTGGACTACCAGCCCTCCAGGTTGTCTCCCCAGCTGGCAAGAGCAGCAGAGACAGTGGGCCTGTGAGGAGGCAGTACAATGGCCTGGCCTGCATGCAGCTCCTGCAAGTGAGCCTGATCCCTGCTTTGTGATATATAGTTCCTTGTGGAATTGGATCCAAAACAACTGTGTGAAGCTCAGGAGGAAGTGGGGCTTTGTTTCTGTATATTTAAGCCCCAGGCAGATTAGAACACCTTGGTGGTTCAGCAGTGTGTCCCTGTTAAACCTCCGAATTTGGGCCTAGCAAACCCCAGATTATGATTTTACTGCTGTCCTGAATAGCAAATCCCTGCCTCTACCTTTGTGGTGGATCTTTGGGCTGGTGAAGACCTCAGCCTGTTCCAGGACTTGGTTGCTAAGACATTATAGTTAGAGACAAATATGGGAAATTCACAGGAATGAAGAATCTATTTCAGTTGTGATAAGCTGTTTGAGTCCTCTTAAAAGAATGGGCTGTCACCAAAGGTTATGTTCAGTGGGAACTTCCTACCAGTGCAAGGAGCCTTCCACCTGTAGCTATGCCTTTTCCTCCCAGGGAAGGCTTTTTGTTCCAGTGGAACCTTGCATGGGAAGAAGACTTCACCATTGGCTGAATGGAACCTTTGGATCCAACTCAACATGTTTCCCATTAACGTGCTGATCTTGCTTGGCCATTAATGTTAACGTTATTGTTATCACCATGTTATTAATACAAATGGAGTTCTTGTTTCATGTAAACTGCCCTGAGCCTTCAGGGAGGGTGATAAACAAACAAACAAACAAACAAACAAATAGTGTCCCTTGCATCTCACTGCTGAGCGAGGAATAAAACATTACTCTGTCTAGAACAGGGGTAGTCAAACTACTAGCAGGGGCTTCTGGGAATTATAATCCATGGACACCTGGTGGGCCGCAGTTTGACTACCCCTGGTCTAGATCAATGGAAAGTAAGGTCAAAGCTCTCTACTTCCGTAGTGACGAAAATGTACAGGCAAGGGTAAGAATTTTACAAGACCCTTATCCAAGACTGCTTTATCCATATAGCACATGTAACATAGGGCCCTGTGTGGTGCTCCCCCCCCCCATGGATCAGGGCTGTAGCCCCTCTCCTCTTCCCTTTTCCCTTTTTAAGGACTCTCAGACTGACACACCTTTCCACTGGGGGGGGCTACTTCCCCCCAGTCTGGCTGCTCCCACCACCACAACTGTACTCTGCTAGGACTACACAAATCCTTAAACTGACTCGTGAATCCTTAAACCACTCCTGCCCTTACCTGCAACTCCTTTGAATGGGCATTAGGTTTTTATCATTCCTTTTTATCTGCTAGGGTCGTCCATGTGTTTCCCATGTTTATTTGATATCACTAGGTATGTCCTAACGATTTTCCATGCAGAAACTCATTACAATTTTCTTAGGGAGGGAAAATGGTAAGTCATTCAGTTGCAAAGCCATTGTAATACAATTTAAAACAATGTTATGTAACACTGCCCTAACAATAGCCCTTTTCCTCTAGCACAGGTTTGCAGATGTCGTCTATTTCCTCAGAATATAGAGTTTCCATTTATCCATCATAGCCAAGAGCCACTGATACCTTTTAATCATGCCTGTGATTGGTTTTGGTACCTTTCACTGAAGAAGTCTTCAGTTTTACATTTGTTCAGTTACAGGCCAGCTGCTTCTCCCTAACTGGATTATGCACTCCAGCAGCACTGGGCTGTATTGACGGGGGACGGGGAGTGCCGGAAGGGAGGAAACCACGACTATGAACACATTGTCCTTTATAATCACAGTCCAAGGGATCTTTCCTCATAAAACTCATATCTTGCTGGCAGGTGGAAAGAGCAAAATATATGTGGTCGATATGGGAAGAAGGCCTACTTCTCATAGTGGAAGTGCTGTTGTGGTGACTTCAAGACCCTCTCTTCCTTAACTCATGCTTATTTATCTTTCCTTGTCATTTTATTAAGTCAAGTGGCTATAGTCTCTTGTCACCAGTCTGCATCAGGACCAAGGGATGACATTTCCTTCAATCACTACATGCTTTGTTAGCTGGTTGGGAGGCTTGCGTATATAGCCATTTGTGGCTTCAGGGCAGGCGGGTATGATTCTAGCTTTTTTGCGGCTTGAGGTTAGAAGGTTATTGAGAGCCAGCATAGTGCAGTGGTTAAGAGTGGTGCCCTCTATGCTGGAGAGCCAGGTTTGATTCCCCACTCTTCCACGTGCAGCCAACTGGGTGACCTTGGGCTAGTTACAGTTCTGGTAGAGCTGTTCTCTCAGAGCAGTCCTGTAAGAGCTCTCTTAGCCCCACCTACCTCAAAGGGTGTTTGTTGTGGGGAGGGGTCCAGTAAGCCACTTTGATACACCTTCAGGTTGTGAAAAGTGGGGTATAAAAATTGCAGTTATACATTTAGTATTGAAAGTTTTGGAAACATTCTGAAGCTCTTTCCTGAAGGGGCTATCAAATGAATGCTGCTTTTTAAAATAGCCCTAATCTTGTTTAATTTAAGGAAGTAGAAATGAAAGGCTAGCAAATACATGCATTCTGGACAAAACTTACTTCATAATTTATTAATCAACACGGCTTCACATTTGGATTAATTTAAGTGAATAAGCATAAACCATTAATGATGGACCTGGCATATATCAGTGATTGTTAGGAAATGGATATTTTGACTTGATTAGAATCTGTATAATTTACAACCACCTGCCAAAAAATGAAGGAACAATCTTTGTACCTCCACAGTATAAGAATAGGAGAAAGGAGTACCATTTCAATAAATAGTACACAAAGTCAAATATAAGTGCAAATTCAGTTTCAAGTAAATCACGGCTTCTTGACGTGATGCATATTTTTTTCCAAAATATATATTTGTTGCACTCACATTTTACATTCTTGCTGGTAAATGTAAACTGTTTTAAGTATATGGAAATGAAATGTGTGGAGTGACTCTCTGAACTACATTTGTTTCCTTATGAAGCTGCTTAATTAAGATACACTTGTTTTGATCAGCCTTTCTCCTTGCTATGAAATCACAGCAGTTGCTCTGTACTTTCCCATATCTTTACTAAAATTCCAGGAAGCATGAGGTCATGAACAGCTTGTGAGATCTTTTCATAACTTGGAGAGAATTAGCAGCAGCAAGACTATTCTAGTACAACAAAAACCCTTCATGCATTATCCACATATAAAACACAGGCCATGTAAATGCTTCACTTTCTTTGACCCTTCTAGGCCTTGCATGGACTGGAGAGGTACATTTAATTCGCAGCATCCTAGAAAAATACATAGATATTTTGTGTTGCATTATGAACTTGGGTCTAAACAGATTTCTTGAATCATATTTTGTTTGAGATTTAAAGTACAGTACTTGAATCGAACTCCTGTCTGTTACAATCCACTCATCAGTAAACTTGAATGAGATAATGTTTACACAAAATCGACTACTTTATCTCTGTTTATTGGCTGTTTCATCTTTTGAGCCAAAATTGCTTCCCTGAGGGCATCATGTTTGCTTTCAAGTTGTCTCACTTGTTGTCTTCTTGGGGTTTTGATGGTCCAGGCATTTCTGCCCAAATGGCAGTCAGCCCAGTTTTACTGTGATCTTTCCTAAAACATTGCAGGAAAGTTTGGAGAAGACAGCAGAACTCAACGCAATGGGGAGGAATATGCTGATAACACCCAGCTCTATCTCCAAATAGACAGCTGCTGAGACATTTGGGAGTTGTTTGAAAGCAGTGGATCGAGCAGAGCTTTTTGAAACTCAACTCCTCCAAGGCAGAGATCCTGTGGTTGGGTAGGAATAGGCCAGGAGGGTTTGCTTTGCCTAGATGGTATACAGCTAACAGCTACACTAACCACTAGGAATTTAGGCATGATTCTCAGTTCCTCCTTATCTATGGAGGTTCAGGTTGCTGAAGTAGCTCAGATTGTGTTTTACCATCTTCACCAGGCTAAGCTACTAGCACCCTACCTGGCTCCAGTACACAGAGCCACTGTGATCCATGAGACATTCACCTCCAGGTTAGACTTCTGTAACTTGCTCTACACAGGCTTACCCTTGTCCTTGACACGGAAATTGCAATTGGTCCAGAATACAGCATCACGGGTCCTCATGAGAAGATCTTGGATGGCCCATATCAGGCTGTTCTTAGATAACTGCACTGGCTCCCAGTTGAATTCTAGAACAAGTTCAAGGTTTTGGTACTGACCTTCAAGGCCAGATGCAGTCTGATCCCAAAATACCTGAGGGACTGCCTAACCGGCTACACTCTCCAAAAAGCACTTTACTTAGCCAATACAAACCAGCTGGTGATCCCCAGTCCTAAAGAAGTACGTCTGTCCACAACCAGGACCAGACAGGGCCTTTTTAGTCCTGGCCCCTACCTGGTGGAATAAACTCCTGGAAGAGCTGCAGGCCCTACAGGAACTTTCACAGTTCCAAAGGGCCTGCAAAACAGAGTTCTTTAGCCAGGCTTTTGGTTGGACCTAGTAAGCAACTAAATGATACAATCCAAATGTCCCCCTAAGAGCAACCCACCCTTTTATGGGATGGGGGGGGATGCAGAAACCAAGATCTTTGGCTGATGTGGGTTTGATGTAATTTTAACTGTTTTTAACTATTTTAGGTAATTTAATTGCTATTGTGTTTTTAAAATGATGTAAACCACGCTGGCTGGTAATTCTGGGAGGGGCGGTACAGAAATGTAATTATAAATAGAAAGGAAGGGAAAAACACTTCTCCACAACGTCAATGCTAATTTCAGATGTTCAAACCTCGGAGAAGTTGAGCTGAACTAATATTACTAACATGTGTGCTATGCACCTTACATTTCTGCCTTTTGATTACTCACTTGGTTAACCTGAAATGAGGACAAAGCCTTATTCCAGGAATTGAATTTTTGTGTTTACCATCCTTTAGTCATTTGTGATCCAGCCCAGAAACCCCTGAAGCTAACAGGAGGTATTCCTCTTAACTTTTAATAGTCTTTAAACCACATTCCTAGGTGTTAAAATAAGTTATTCCACTGTAGCATCAGATTGCAGGTGTTGCTGAATGAGCTTATAGTTATGCAGGGATGGGAGAGAAATGTCTGATCATTCATCAATGTGTCCTCTCTGATTATCCTAGCAAACTGAAATGAAAACTAGAACACTCAAATGTTACACAGCTCTCTTGGATTCGGGATAGCCTCCATGTAAAAACAGGAGGACCAATATTTATGCTCTGCATGGGAGTGCATAAGAGCTGTAGATGGAACTGCAGTTGCTCTACAAGGAGATTAGCAGTTTATCACATAAACTGAGAGAAAAATGAAAGAATGTGAAGATAGTGTTTGCTTAAAACATTTGGAAAGGTATTTGACTTCCTTGGAGTGAAGATTCTTGTTCTAGTTCCAGTAGTTTGGAACTGTTATGTTGCCAGCCTAAAAACTTACATATAGGAAGTACTTCCAGTAGGAGAGGAAGGAATCAATTTTTTCTGATTCTCCCCTCCTTCTGCAGGCCACCATTTTGCACCAAGCTGCTTGTGAGGATCCCCTGTAGACTTAATGACAGCAGCACTCCAAAAACCCACACTTCTGTGAGCAGGGATTTGCCTCTTGGATGGGAGACACAGCCGTGGCAGAAAGGTTCCACTGTGGGGGGCAGGGGTTGCAGGAAGTCGAGATTGCATGAGAACACAATCCCACCTTCCTGCAAAAAAAAAAAATGCTCCAATTGGTCTCCGCAGTGCTGCGAAGTGCAGCGGACCCAAACGGGCATTTCCAGGCCCCTCCAGGCTCATCCATCCACAAAGGCTGCCACTGGAGAGCCCCAGTTGGCCCCCAGGGCAGCTCAGGGAATGCGGAAAATATTCACATTCCCTTAACCCAGGTCAACAGCACCTTAAAGTAGCGATCCCCAACCTGTGGGCTGCGGACCACATGTGGTCCTTCGACTAATTGGAGGTGGGCCCCAAAGGACACCTTCTCTCCCCCCCCTGGCCCTTTACTTCACCCCCCCCCGGCCCTTTACAACACACTTCGGGTATCATTGTCTCCCATCACTCCCAGATGGGACTATCTTGTTGCAGAGAAACAAGCTCAGGGTTCCCATTGATTTGTCATTGTCATAAGTTAAAATTTCCATGAAAATAAAATGTTTCTTATGTTCATTGTTGTGGCGTGTCTGTATCTTATTTTGAAGGGATGTTTAAACATTACCATAGCGATCAGAGAGCGTTAGGGTAGTGGTTGAGAGTAGAGGAGTAAACTAACCCCCAACCAGGCCTTAGTAAAAGGCGTTGAGTGGTCCCCGGTGATAAAAAGGTTGGGGACCACTGCCTTAAAGCACAGAAAGCCCAGGAGAAGACTGCCTAGAAGCAACATCATATGGAAACGGGGATGAGTCTCACTGCCATATGACTGCACTTCTGGCCTTTTCTACATGTGCGGAATCAGCCCTAAGGATGTAACAGTAGAGCTTAACTATGCTGTGTCGATGACAGTACTTTTTGAATGTCATTGGAAAACAAACAAACAAACAAAAAGCCAACTGGGAAGCTTCAACTAGCCTTGTTTGTACATGACTGCACAAAACAAACTCCTGGCACAAAATGCCTTGTAAAGACAGTCTTCTAATTATGGCTTTAATTTGAATTTTGAAGTGGACTGGTTGATCCAAAGTGAGCTGAAATGCTGAGCAGCAATTTGGAAGCATATTATTATAAAAGTGTTGCCCAGACACATGCAAGCTAAGTTGTGTTTCATGTTAATGTCTTTGCAGCAAGTGCATAAAGCTCACTATAACACTGGGTGTTAGAAACAGCCAGATTTTTCACTTGGTCTTACCCAATTCTCTTTATGACAGCCACTGTTCAATACAGCTTTTCTCCCTGCATATCCTATGGTCTAAAGCAGGGGTAGTCAACCTGTGGTCCTCCAGATGTCCATGGACTACAATTCCCATGAGCCCCTGCCAGAAAACACTGGCAGTGGCTCATGGGAATTGAAGTCCATGGACACCTGGAGGACCAGAGGTTGACTACCCCTGGTCTAAAGTACATTTTGAGGGGTGGTCAGATGGGACTCCTCCTCCTTTTTATCAGTATAAAAGGTGGTTGGGTTAACCCTGGGACTTGAGCTACAAAGTCAGCTTTGTGAAAGACCATTGAAGAACATGGTCTGCTCACAACAACTAGGAATCTTTGCTGCTCAATTAAAATGTCACCATATTTTATAATCTGTTTACTGGATGACTGAAAGATTTTTTAAAATCATACTAGTAGTCCACCTTGCATTCCAGTGAGAAATAAGGTCTATAAATGGGGAAAAGAATATCTTTCAAGGTGCCATAGAGTTGTGTGTTGTGTGTGTGTGTGTGGGGGGGGTGAGCTTCCAAACCATTTATCAGGATCCAGAGCTATTGGCACCTCATCCTTGTCGCTTAGAAAATGATTTGAACAAATTAATTGTGATGCGAGTTGGAGGATTATAAAGTATGAATGAATGGAGGTTATTGATGGGCTGTTCAGTGAGTTATTTGATACTGCTTCTGCATACTTGTAAGCAGGCTAAAGTACTCGTTCAGACTGATCGGAGCTATTGTTGGAAGGAAAACCACTTGTCTCATTTCAGACTGAAGGGTATGTGTAATGTCTGTGACAGTTTGAGCCCTCGGAGAAGCCACTGGTTAAACAGAGTAGTCTATTCAGATAAAGCCTAGGGATTCATTCACATGGAAATCACTTCAGCAAACTGAATTGTTATGAACTAAAACTGGAAAGAGCTAACAAAAGGGAGCTGTCTATGATGTAAATTTTTCAGAGCTCTAGCTGAGGCAACCTGGCAGAGGTTCTTTGCTTTGAACAGCAATTGGCTGGTTTGTACCTGCAGAGATCTGACCTGGAGTTTTTTTTCTTTTTCATCACGACAGTGTGATTCCTTTCTGAGGTAAGGATCTATGCTTCTGGAAAACATTTTTTGAAGGAGCCAGTTAAAAAACTGGGGCCTGCTATGGAAAAGATATAATAATTGTCAATCAATCAAACTGAATTCCAGCAATTGCCAGCCATAACAAAAAAACTATAAAATGGTAAACTTCGACTAAAAATTAAAGGTTAATAAAACAGATCAACCAAGAGGTAAAAACTATACCGCAGCTACACTTAGTTGTCTAATCTTAATTAAAATTGCACAGTATTTTGCAACCTGGAAGGTGGGAGGGGTGTTATCTCCCATAAGGAGCTTTTGAAGCCAATCCTCTTCATCCTCAGCATTCATCTCTCTAATCAGAAGATGTAATTGGTTGTAGGCAGCTCAGGTATATGATATATCATTGTGAGAACTGCAGGGGTCTCGGCAATTCGAACTATGCTGTCAAAGCAGGATTTAATTCTGACAGTGCTGGGTAATGTGACCCAGGTGTCTATTGCTTAAGATGACTGCGCCAGCCACTTAACAACATTGCTATATGTTAATGAACCTAAAGGGGACCACTATCTCTTATTTTATTTATTTAAATAAATTTAAATTGCTGCTCCGCAGTAATGCACCCACGGCCGCTCAGAGTGGTGCCACAGGGGCAGAATTGACCTGAGTAAGTAAAAAGGGGCATTTCTTTTGGTAGCTGTTACTGTGGATCAATATAAGACTAAATTCCATATCAGCTGATGTTACTCAAGTTTGGCTCACTATGTACTTCATCTCTCTAAAACCTTGGCTAAATCTGCATGGAGCTTTTATTCCAATCCCAGGTCGATTCAGTCCCTGCCATCTACACTGAATGCGATTTCCATTTTGATTTGGGGCGATTTAAATTTTTCATCTGCAACCAGCATGATTGATCCGGAGTGGCTCTACCTTTCCCCTGCAATATCCTGGAGTGGATATACATTTTTCATCTGCAACAAGCATAATTGATCTGGAGTGACCCTAACTTTCCCCGGCAATATCCTGGAGTGGATATAACCCTCAATATTTTTAAAATCTGCATGAGTAAAGGTGCAGCTCTCTGCTTTTCCTGAGCCTTGCTGCCGAGCCTCCAATGCTGTAGAAAAGCCCTGATTGGCCAGGACATCAGTTCAAAGGCTTCCTTGTTCCCAGGTTGCAAGCCTTCCCTTAAAGGGGAAGCCCTAACTTCTCTTGGCAGAAGCTCCAGAAGCCCTAACTTTTCTCAGCAAAGATTTGCCTCTTGGATTTATTCCTCCTCCTCTGCTTTCTCCAATCCTCCCCCCCCCCTGTTCAAGAAAAGAAAGAGCGTCCTGCTGCGCTTGGCTCCCCCCCCTTCTGAGCTTCCCTAATCACATGCAGAACACTTTTCTGTTTCAATGGGGAGGGGGGGATAGAGGAAGACCCAAGTTCAAATCAATCTGAATTCAGCAGGATCCACAACTGAATAAACAAAGTAAATGCAGAATCAGCCCTAGTCTGAAGTGAACAATCAGAAACGCATTATGATACACTCTTAAGATTCAGCAACTCAAATCTACCCAATTCAATCTGTATTTGTAGCTTTTTAATAGACTCTGCTAAGCTTCCATCTTGCTTCCATCTTGCTCTTCATAATCACATAATCACATAATCATCTTATGAAAAATACTGAAGGTAATTAACTGGAAGGCCTTGAATTATAACAACTAATTGTAGGATAACATTAACATTCAGTATTTTTCCCTAGGTAATTTTGGATTTATTTTTAAATTGAGATAAATTTTAAAGTGTAAATATTTTAATATGTTTAGGAATTTAAATGACCAGATTTTAGGTACTGGCAATTCATTAACAATTCAACCTTTATTTGGTCCTTATGCTTCTTTGGGAAGTTGGGATGCCAGTACCCAGGTGGGACTTAGGGTTCCCCAGGTTTCCAGTTCATCTCCAGGCAACAAAGATCAATTCCCCCCTGGGAGAAAGTGGCTGCTTTGGAGGGTGAAAATAGCATTATACTCCACTTAGGTCTCTCTGAGCCCCAAATCCTGCCCCCTCCTGGCTTCACTGCCAAACTCTTTAAGTATTTCCCAACCCAGAGCTGGCAACTGTATTGGGAAGATCTAACAGCTTGCATAACTAATAGTGCAATCCTAAGGATAATTTCTTGGGAATAAGCCCTTCTAAGTATGATTCCAAATCCACTTGCTTTGGAATGAGGTCTTGAATATTTCAATGAATTTTGGGTTTCAGGGGCTGGCTTCTTCTAACTTTGGTGGTGTTTCTAACTTAGTGGCTTGGCTTTATTACAACTCTTTCCTCTTGTATAATGATGGTTCCTGCCTAATCAAATCTTCTACTGTGTGGAAAGGATGCTTTATTTAGTCTCTAAAACATTTCCTGCTGTGGAATCTAAAAGCTGGCTGGCTGTTGCCAAATGTTTCCAAGGCAGTTTTTTACAGTGCATTTTTAATAAATTTGTGTCCTGGTGAGACATGCCGGGAGAAAATGCATTGTATGCCTTTTGTGTTTACCCACTTGGTGGCAAACATTTAGCTCTGGTGAGTGTGATTCTCTCTCAGCAGCTTACAAAGGGCCACTCAATAATGCCTGACCTTTGCATAGTTTACCACATTAGAGCTTGCTTTAAAAAGTTAATTTTGTTTAATTGTCTCTACATGCCCAATGCTAATAGTGCACACAACATCTGGTGAAAAACATTTTGGATTAAAAAAAAATATTTGTGCATGCAATTTGCACTGGATCCAGGCTAAAAGCAAGTTGCTTTTCACTGAATCACATCTTGCCTACTACTCAGTCTCTCAGACTTTTGCTATCGGATTATTTCTTGATTAAAATGGGAAGCACGCTTCATTCTGACACCAGAGAGAGCCTTTATCTGGAGAAAGCTTGCCCTGGCTTCAAGGAAGCCCACAAGCATGGAAGAAATGCTCCACTTAGAACACTGAAATGAGACAGCTAAGCACATAGAAAGCAGGGTATTGTGAGTCATAAAGCTCTGAATGAATTAGATTTTCCTTTAAGTTCTTTCTAGCACAATAGCAGAGCAAATGCAGCTGGCCTAGGGAGATTAGATAGCTATTATTTATTATTTCATTGTTCAGTTGGCATTCTCTTCTGTGTAAATTCTGCAGATCCTTCAGCAGGTCTCTTTGTTCTAAGGTTTTAAAAAGCTGGGAAATATTTATATAAAGCAGAGTAGATTTGTATTAGCAATGTCTGTCAGTCCTAAACACACTTTCTCATGCATCAGCTTTGGTGGTTTGTGTAAAAAAAATTGGTTTTGGATTGGGACTGCATAAACTTTGAGGCATTTGCACAGAGATGCAATATATTATTTAAAATGAGCTTAAATTAATAGATCTAAAATGCACAAATATTTGTGTAATCAGATCATTAATGAATCTGCCTTATATCAGACCCCTGGGTTAGCAAGGTCAGGGTTGTCAATTATGTTTGCCAAGGGCTCAACCAGAAGTCCTGGTCTTTTTTTAAGCTGGAAACTCCAGGGACAGAACCTTGGAATTAAAGCAGAAGCACCACAATCAGGAATATATCATAAGATTCTACTGGAATCTTGTCATTATTTATTTATTTATTTATTTATTTATTTATTTATTTATTTATTTATTTATTTATTTAGGGATTGTTTTGGGATTTATACCCTGCCCTTCCCCAGAGGCTCAGGGCAGCTTACAGAAAGATTTATAATACCTACTGAAATTAAATATCAATTTAGGTTTTAAAATTCTAAAATTATTATTTTTCAATTAGTAACTAATCCGATTTGGCACAAAGCTACAGCCACTACCTCTTTATGAGGAATTTTAAGATGGTTACTAAACTGAGGGCATAGGAGATATGGAGTTCTCAGGGAGTTTGTCTACAGGGTAGACTTGGATCCATCTTTAATTATTAGCATATACAGTCCTTGCATTAAAATTCTTTGAGTGTGGCATCTCTAGTCTTTTTCATGAGTATTTCCTCAGTCAGGAAATAAAGAACAATTCTGTACAATAAACATAGATAAAACAGGCAATATACAATGAATTTTGATTACTGAGCTTAACAGTGTTTCCATAATGATGATACCTCTTTATTGGGATATATTACTGTTTTATGGGATTTTAGATTTATGCATACCGCTATGAGCCCCTTGTTCCAGGAGTAGCCGTCTAGAAACTTGAAAATAAACAAATAACATAAAAGCATAAGAACTGATGACTAAAAACATAATAGACTATCTGTATATTCTCACAAGTCTTATTGGTGGTCCTGCAACTGCTTTCATTTTACAGATGTAGACATTGTTCTCACCACTTTCCAGACTTTTGAGTCAGCAATACCCTAGAAATACTTGCTGATTTTTAAGCATGTCCTTAAATGTTTTATTGGATCAGGGCCCAAATGCTTAAATGATCAAGGTGAAGAAGACATACTTTGCAACATGCCCAGAAGGTTAACATTTCTGATGTAGGATGAAACAAAAGAGAATTGCAGGAGAATGAACCTTTTACAGTGTCATAATTTTAATGTTGGATTTGTTTAAGATGCCTAAGGGGGGGGAATGCTAAACAGCAGAAATATCAGCTCTCAAATTCTATTAATTCTATTATGCTCCGCAAAACGAAAAAAGGGAGCCTGACTTAATAGGAAGGATTATTCAGAATGGGAAGGGGAATCTCTCTTCTGGAGAAAAGATAGGAATATGGGCCTGTGCTTGGAGTTGCCAGCTTCAGGTTAGGAAATTCTTGGAGATTTGGGGAGATTTGGGAAGGGGAAGAGCCTCAATGTGAAATTATGCCAAAGAGTCCATCCTGCAAAGCAGCTGTTTTCTCCATGAAATTGGTTTCTGTAGTCTGGAAATTGAGTAGGATTCCAGATCAACTTGTCAGTGCATGGCTCCAGGCTCTAGAGTGAAGTAGTTGAACAATGATATATTGATTTGGTACAGGAATTTTATTAGGCAAATGCATACAGTCTTCTGTTTCAGTTCAAGATAGACTTCTGAGTGCTTTCTAAAATACTTCATATTTGGCTTATTTTGTTGAATAAACGTCTTCTGTTTCTAGTAAGTAAGCATCCATTTTTTATCTTTTATCCACCCTGCATTCTGCCATCCTTGCTTTTGAAGTCCCACAGCCCCCATGTCTGTTTTTAAAAGAACTATTGCCTCAGCAGTGTTGCAATGCTTAAGAACTACAAGCATGTTAAATAGCTCTTTTTTTGAACAATTTGTTGACCACATTACATCAGCATATGGGCAACTGTGTTTGTAAAGCATTTAGCATGTAAGCAGGTTAGAACAAGTGCAGTGTTGCTGAGAAGTCATTACTCCATGGGGTTTTATGTGCATCAAGCAGAAATCTTTTGGTTGAACAATGGACAGAAGTGTCAAAAACCCAACACAGCAAGATACAAGGCTTTTCTTGCACATGAAAACACACCTGTAGAGTATAGCAGCATAGCTAAAGGTTTCCATCTGGTCAGTGCCTGATAAGTGGACACCTGGAAACATTTGCACGCTACCTTGCATTCCCTGGAAGGAAGATAGGATATAAATACATTTCTTCAGGTGGTTGCTTTCCTCATGCAAGCTGATGGTGTGAGCAAAAGGCATTAATGTTCAGAAAAGCTGGTTTCATGACCTCATTTTGCACAATTGTATTAAAACCATGATTATCAAAAAGGGCCGTATGCTTGAGTGGTAATCTACAAATCAGCACTTTTGGAGGCAAATTTGGAGGCAAATTCAGAATTTTAGGCAGAACTTTCTCCTCATTTACAACAACTTCTGATTGCCAGTGAAAGAGAAATGTTTTCTACTGCTCACCTAATCCTGAGGAATGGATCCTACATTTTTCCACAGGGCTTTAAAAGGGGGGCATGCAGCCAATGGATAGGGGTGCAGTAGATTTCTACTACCGGATTATTTTCACCATTTACCTTCATAATTAAACAATACTATTATTTTAAGCAAACGGGTGCTTTGCAAATCTTTGCAAATTTAAACTCTGTAGATACAGATTCAAATTGATCAGAATTTGGCAAGATTTACAGTGGAAAAAAATGTGGGTGCAGATTCTGCTTAGTTCACCTGGGTGTAGTCTGCACGGGCTTTTTACCTACTGCTAGCTCAAATAAATCTCTGTCATCTACACTGAATTCGGTTTCAACTTTGATTTTGGGCACTTTAAATTTTCCCTCTGCAACATGCATGATTGATCCAGTGTGACCCCACGATATCCAGAAGTGGGTATAACCCTTGATATTTCAAAAACCGGCATCAGTAAATGTGCAGATCTCTGCTTTTTGTGAATTAACTTCCTGCCTCATGCCTCCAACGCTATAGCAAAGCAGTCTTCCCTGATTGGCCATGGTGTCAGTTCAAAGACTTCCTGTTTCCCATTTGCAAGGCTTGTCTTAAAGTGACTGCACTTCAGAAGCCCTAACTTATCTCACCAGAGATCTTGGATTTATTCACCTCTGCTGGCTCCAATCCTCTCCCCCCTTCAAGAAAAGAAAGAGACTCCTGCTGCACTTGGCTCCCCTCCCCACTATGAACTTTCCCAATTGAGTGCAGAACACCTTCTGTTTCAATGGTGGGGGAGGGGGGATAAAGGAAGACCCGAGTTCAAATCGATCTGAATTCAGCAGGATCCACAACAGAAAAAACAAAGTCAGTGCAGAATGAGCCCTGGAGAAAATGGCCACTTTGGATGGTGGACACTATTGCATTATACCCCACTGAAGTCCCTCCCCTTACCAAACCCTGCCCTCCCCAGGTTCCACTCTCCAAATATTCTAGTATTTTCCAATCCAGAGCTGGCAAACCTACTCATCAGGTCTTTTTCTGTCTTCCATCCATGAAAACTATGCAATTTGAACACCAGCAGTAGTAAATTATTACGCACTACCTAGTAGATGGTGCTTCATAATTTCCTTAAAACTTAGCTAGTTTTGCTTAATACCATTATATTCTCTTCAAAAATGGATTTAAAAATTCTGCTGAATTGTGAGTGTGTGGCTGATTCCACATGGGCGAAAATGGCCGAGAGGGTGGTCATACGGAAGTGGGGCAAATCCCTGTTTCCATATGAGACAGCTGCTGGGAAGGCCCCCTCCTGGGCCTGCTGCGGATCAGGCCCTCAGTTGCCCTGGGCTAAGTGATTGCGGGAGAATCCATATTCCCTTAGGTGCTGCAGGGGCCAATAGTGCCTGTCCTGCAGCAGGCCCATGTGGACAGGGAAGAGCCAGGCCTTCCAGGCCCAGCTCCTCCCTACCCTACGGTGGCCCTGAGATGCAAATAATGCCCTGGTTGGCTTTGCAGCACTTTGTCGCGCTGCAGGGAGGACCAGGGCATTTATTTTTATTTTGCAGGAAGGTGGGATTGCATTCCCACCCTCCTGCAAAATAACCCCCCCCCAGCCCCCCTTCACGTGGCAGAACTATTCTTCTGCTGCTTTGTTTCCTGGGGAAACACATTTCAGCACCAGAGAAGATCCAGTGCTGAAATGTGGCCCCCATGAGGACACAGTAAACTGCAGAGCTTTCTGCTCCACAGCACCACACTGTGGTGGCCCAGCATGGTCGCCACCGGTCGCCACCGTGTGGAATGGGCCTCAGTGTGATTTACAGCAAAACTCAGTTCTTTAAGCAAAAGCTTGGTTGAGGAAGGAATTGCCATGTATACTATTTGTATTTTTCGTTTGTTATTTTTACAACACAGTATTATTTGTGGCAAGAAGATAACTCTAGTACTGAGCCAGAGGAGTAATAATTGTCATAATTTATTTGGGTTTATGTACAGCTGATAGGCAAAAAAGTAGCTGGGATAGGTTAGCATCTTCTCTGTCTTCACGTTTCAAGAACTTTTTAAATATTTAACCTTGCAGGTGTCAAGAAGAGGCCTCTTAGGTCAAATCTAGCCACCTGAGAAGCCTTTCCTGATTTTTAGTTACCAGCCTAGAGAGGTTAGATGGAATCACCTAAGGATACAGGTAGGGATTTGCATCTCCCGGGCAAAGAAACATTCCCTGCACTTAGAGATCTCAATATGTAACCTACCTAACACTGACATCCTAGCTTTCCATGTAAAGATTTTTTTCCATAGAGCAATCCCTCCCACAGTTCAATCCTATGAATGTTTCCTTGGGTCAGTGTCTTTAGGACTGGAGTCCTAGATAGCCCTGCCCCTCACCGTGTGGTCTGATTTGGTAACATTGAGACATCATTTTACCACCTATAATTTGCATGTGAGAAGCAAACCAAAACTATGTAAAGACAGTGGTGCCTGCAGACACAGAATTTGCTGGCATTACACTTCAGAAAGGGTTTGTGTGGTTTACGTGCTGGTCCATCATCCCTCACTCATTTGTTAAACAAGCATTTCAGGAAAGTTAGTTGCTGATCAAGGATCTGCCTAATAACTCTTCTTCTCTAGACCTGTTCAGGGATATACAACTCAGAATAACTCATTTGTTATAACCTGCCTTTCTAAACTGCTTCTCTTAGAAGTGCATTGCTCAATCTTTATATCCTACTTTTACTGAATATAAACATTATTTTAGGTCTAGTTCACTGATGGAGGTACCTCACTGATCTCTCTTCACTTAATTGCATGGAAGTGAAAAGGTGGCACCACCTGTAGGGATGTCAGCTTCCAGGTGGGACCTGGGGCTCCTCTGCAATTACAGCTCATCTCTCAACTATAGAGATCAGTTTTCCTGAAGAAAATAGATGCTTTGGAGACTGGACTGTATGGAATTATACCCCACTGGGGTCTTGTCCTCCCCAGGTGGTGCCTCCCCACATTTCCAGGAGTTCCCTAACCTGGAACTGACAACCCTACCCCCCCCCCCCATGCCCTGCTGGTGCCCAGGGGGGTGGCGGATGGACCTGGCCACCCTAGGCACCAGGCCCTATTGAACAACAGCTACAAAGTCAGTTTGGATGATATAAGCATTCTAGAATATAGTCATTAATCTGTGGTAGTTCATTCATGCACGCAAGTGATTGGTTGATGCTTCAAGAGTCCATTAATATGTGTTCAAAGTAAACTTCAAGTTTTTTTTCACACCAGGAGTTAAAAGTGATTTTTATTCCACAGAACTTAGGGCCTCGTGAGGAGATTGAACTAAAAATTATGAAGCATTTCTCTATTTCTAAGTGGATATCTCAGCTGGGACTCCCACAGTATTGCAGTCTTTTTGATGAACAGTATGATGCAATACAGATAAGAACCCTTACAAAAATTAGGATAAATGACACAAATATTTCAAGCCAGTAGTTTTCTAACTGTTTTCAGGGAACTCCAAGAGTGGTCTCAAGTGGCTTGGCTGTGGATCTTTCCTGTGTTTCTGTCACCCCTGTCACAGAAGGCCCTGGGAAAGCTTATACCTGGGGCTGTACTAACAGTTGCATCCTCCTGTAATGGAGGCGGTCATTTCCATAAGAGGTGCTCTTTCCTTACACAGAGGAGAGGTTCTTCTAGATCAGTGGTTCTCAACCTGGGGGTCGGGACCCCTTTGGGGGTTGAACGACCCTTTCACAGGGGTCACGGCAGGGCAAGCAGCTTGGCCGGAGGCGGGGGAGCGCAATCCACACAACAGCCTTGTGGAGTAGATCGAGATAGTCTGTCTGGAGCAGCAGAAAAGAGCGAGATCAGCACAGTGGGAGAAGAGGCAGAACTGAACTGAGAAACCCCAGAGGGGGAAAAAAACCCGAATTTATATACAACCATGAACAATGGGTCTTCACGCCATTGGTCAGTTTCGGTTTAAATTCTGTGAAAGAAAACTTGTATACGTTTATGGTTGGGGGTCACCACAACATGAGGAACTGTATTAAAGGGTTGCAGCATTAGGAAGGTTGAGAACCACTGTTCTAAAGCGCCTCCAACTCCAAGAGGGGTAGGAAAACCAGGATAGGCACTTCCCTTTGAGGAAGGGATGCTTCGGAGAAGAACCCAATGATTGTAAACACATTGGTGGACACTTCAGGGGGGATCACTTCTTTTCATATATCAAGAAATATAAAATGGATTCTGCAAGATTCAGAAGCAGATGTAAGCAATAAACTTTATAATCATGTTATTTTTAATTAATGACAATATAATTACAGACAGTTGTCTAATTTAAGCTAGAAGATTTGTTGGTTCTTGTTTCATTTTTTCTATCCCATTATTTTATAAACTAGTAAATAAGCCCGCTGCTCTTGGAATGCAGTGGGCGCTAGTGGGGGTTTGGAGGGTGAGGGGGCACCTGTCGACGGGCACGGGGTGGACTCTAGGGGGGTCGTTGGGCGCCGCGTGAGGCGGAGGCGGCTCGTCCTGCCCCCCCCAGCGGCGGCGGCGCAGCCTACCCAGAGCTGGCGGCGGGGCGGCAGTCTGCGGCGGGGAGGGGCAGGGTGGCGTCACGGCGGGGAGTGGCGCAGGCTGCAGGGCCAGAGAGGAGCATTGTCGGAGCTGCAGCGGGCGGCAGCGCGGCAGGCTCTCACAGGGGTCCGAGTGGCATCGCGGGCCGGCGAGCATTGTGGGGGATGGTGGGCGAAGTGCGGAGGAAGCGGTGGGGGCTGGAGGCAGCGGTGGGGCTTGTGCGGCGGGCGCCGGGCCGTCGTGTTGGGGCCGTGAGGAGGTTAGTTGGCGTGGCAGTGGCGAGGAAGAAAATGGTGGCGTGCAGGCGGGCGAAGCGCCTGCCGATTGGGCCCTCCTATTGTCAGTCCGGGGGAAGGGGCCTATGGGCACCCTTCTTCATCACGGACAGGGCCCGCCGCCATGGCCCTTAACTAATTATTTAATCCGCGCTGCGGGTTAAAGATAATAATGATAATTTTGCTTCACTGTTTAGATTGAATTAGGAAAACCTATTTTACTGCTATTGTTTGCTAACTACTACTGCTTGGGGCTAGGCAAGACCATTGAGAACAAAATATGATCTCACAAATGGCCTTATGAATCCCTTCCCAACAATTTGGTATTCAGGGTACAATTTAGAATCATTAAGCTGTACCGTTGACTTCTGTAAACCTTGAACTGTGTCTCTCTTCTAATTCCTTTAAAACTTTTCTATAATGTGCACGATTTGTTGAAAGATAAAGTCATCAGGATTTTAGTTTTTCATCTTTATAGGCTATGGTTTACAGTACTTAAAAACTCTGAGTACACACAACATGAAGTCTGTCATAGCATGCACATTGTAGCTGCCAGAGCCATGACGAACTTAAATGTACTGTTTCAAGTTTAAGGAAAAAACAGTTACATGTTGAAAGCAAATCTAATTCTGCATATACAATACATCACTTATCATACAGGGCTATGTATCTATGCTGCCTCTTAAAAGTTATGTTCAAAGTGGCTTACAATTAAAAAAACACAGTTTTACAACACAAGCCCATGGACATTACCTGCATAAAAATAAAAAACTATCCATAAAACAGAAGCAGACCATTAAAAGCTGATAAAATAAAACCCCTATTAAAACTGTGAATAAAAAAATGTGGTTTAGCCTAGTACCTAATACAAGGTAAAGCAGGTGATATATTATCCTCAAGGGGCAGGGTTTTCCAAAAGCAAAATGCCACCACAGAAAATGCCCTGACTCGAGTGGCCACCCTCCTTACTTCTGAAGGTGGGAGAACACAGAACAGAGCTTGAACTGCAGATTTTAACTAGTGGACTAGATTATATGGGAGGAAACCTGGAATAGAAGAGCATTCATCCTCTACTCCAAATTCAGAATTTATTCTCTCTTGCGGCCCAAGACCAACCATAAAAAAGCATTGCATACAAAATATAAAATGCAGCATAAAGTGTTACATAAATCAATAATAAGTCAACAAACTATATTACTACTCCAACTTCTGGATTGAGCTTGCACCTCTTCCCAACAATTGTTCTATTTACTTAAAATACTTTTATCTTGTGTTTGTCCTTGAAAAAAGGTCCCAGGCTGCTGATAACCAATAGCAACTTTGGCAGGGTAATTTCTGAAGGCAAAAGTCTCTGAAGGAAAAGGGGGGGAAATCCTAGCATCATCCTTGATCCAACTTCATGACTGCTTTTTAGTGTTATAGGAAACCTCATAGGATTCGTATGGTTTTCTTTCAAATACCTGTATAAGGAGTTCATCCTCCTTATACAAATCTAAGTATGGCTTTCTTTCAAATACCTGCGTATAAGGAGTGCATCCTTAATGTTAACTTTGCCTGGAGTTTGACCAAGCCTGTTGGATTGTAGTTACCAGTAGACAATAGCAGAGCAATACAAGGATTATACTGTTTAGGATTCTACTGCAAGTTTAGCATCCACAGTATCAAAGTATGTCTATTACTGCCTGATGTCTTAAGTTTAATTGTATAAATAGATCATTAGTTTACTGTAATTTTGGTGAAATTGTATTGTTAGTAAAGTCATGACCTATGTTAGCAGAGCCTTTCAAAAAAGGGAGATACAAAGTCTATAATATATATATATATATATATATATATATATATATATATATATATATAAATGATAGCTATATAATGAATTTATTAAGACCAATAATCAAAAATGACATAAAACAGTGTACATGGAGTTTGTCTTGCTAAATATTGGGAGGGGGACAGGGAAAAAAACATGTTTTAAGACAGGATTTGGTCCCCCCCCGTTCTTAAACAAGGACTGCAAACTTCGGGGGCATTGTGGGAGGAGGCATATGGTGGAGCTGGTATCAGACACTCTTGGGCCTAGAGAGTACAATCCATTACAGCAGGGGTAGTCAACCTGTGGTCCTCCAGATGTTCATGGACTACAATTCATTAACATCTGGAGGACCACAGGTTGACTACCCCTGCATTACAGGATTGCTGGGCCCCCTTTGGGCCACCATTGGGTTGCTATTTCCTGGATGTGAAACTCATGGATATTTGGACCTCAGTGGGTTACAATGCCAGATAGTCCACCCCCAAAATTTTCTCCAGGGGAACTGATCTTTCTAGTCTGGTGATGTGCATCCCTGGCTTCCACCTGGAGGTTGACATCTCTAATCTGTTAGGAGTCCTTCTGCCACATCTGTGTATCGGGGTAGTTTGATAATATAAACAGGAAAAAAAATGAAGGGGTTGGAAGAGATACTGCAGAAGCTGCAGAAAGAAAAACTCCCTCTCCAACCATAGCTCAATTCTCAAAGCAGTGTTAAGTTGAAATATGTTTCTAGGAAATTTGCTGTGTCTTTTTCGCACTGCGGAAGAAGGAGTCGAATTCACGAGACTGCAAATGGCAAGATGTGCATAACAGAAGTGCTTTCGTAGTTAAATAGACCAGAACTCTTGCCTGAGGGGCTAGCAAGGTAAGAATTAGTTGCTTCTTCCTGGTTACCGAGTGCATCATTCTGGGTACAATGGGTTTGTCCAGGGCCTAAGGTCATTCTCCTGTGAACAATTTTACAGTGTCTGGAAGCTCTGTTTTATTGCTGGCATTCAGATTGCTCTCTTCCAGAGAACCCCCTCTCTATTGTTGAGGGCATACAGTTACTTAACTTACAAAGATTTTAAAGTATTTAAAATTGAATCCAGGGTAAAAATAAAAGCCACGGAAGTAGTGCAGAATAAACAAACACAGGGAATATTAACCCTTTCTTCCAGTTCTTACACACATGCATATACACTTTCCCTAGCCTCATAACTAGTAGTATGGAAAACAACCAGTGCCTAATATATATCTTATATAATTTAGAAGTGAACAAAGTTTGAGTCCAGTGGCACCTTTAAGATCAGCAAGGTTTTATTCTAGGTATAAGCTTTCATATGTAAACACACTTCCTCAGATACAATGAAATGGGAGTTACCAGTCCATACTGATAGGTAAAGTGTAAGCAGTAATTAATATACAGCATAATGAAAATGTTTTAACAGATCCCAAAAGGGTTTTAACAGAGCCCTTGAAGGGTTTCCCAAATGGGTGGGAGTTAATTAAATTTTTTACATATTTTGAAAATTTGTTAAACATTTATCAGGGGCTATGACCATATATAGTCATTTTGAACCCCCCCCCCGCTCCCCAAATGGCCAATGATGGGTCTGGAGGGGGTGAGAAAGGGAGAGGCCCCAGGTGTGTATGTACACATCTATGCTTCCCAATGATGATGGCACCACTTCTAGGGTTTCTCAAAGCCTGAATAATGTTTCAGAGGTTTCTCAGTGGTAAAAACGTTGAGAAAGGATGCGCTACACAGATGCCCACTGCACCAGTCCATACATGGAGATGACTGCTGGGATAGGACAGGCCCTCTGTGTCCTCTTTCAGCAGTGCACGTGTATTTGCACATCTGTATTTGCATTGGCGATGAAAGCAACCCTTGCTGTGCGAAAGAAGCCTTACACAATCTGAAGCAAAATCACACCCCTCTAAGCTCATTTACTTCAGTGAATTTAGAACCTATTTAAGAATACAATGTTAGTCTCTCAACAGCCATCTTAGGTTAATTGAATCTCAACACAGTGATTTGTTCCAATGGCCATCCCTAGTAGCTTCCTAGCTGAGCAGGGATTTGAACTGGGTGTCAAAAACCCAAACCCAACACTTTAGACACATTAAAAGGCACTGCTTTCACAAATATGCATTATAGTATTGTATCAAATTATATACAACTTGACTTTTTAAAGTGGATGTATCATTGTATTTCAGCTGTTTATGTGTTGTTAGAACTGAAATAGAGGGTCTTAAAAAAATTATTGGGATGGGCGGTATTCCGTAAAGTATTTCCTTTGTCTAACAAGTTATTTGAAAGCCAATGAGATTTTCTGGAATGGCACAACTTAATACAGAAATTCTTTGCAGGTGGTCTCGGCCATGTGACAAAAGTAATTTAAATGGTGCAATCTGTGTTTATGACTCTTGAGTGGAGATGCTAACTGTTAATAGACAGCACGGTTGATGTGCATCTGCTTGCAAGGAAGGGCATTCCGAAGAATGTGCTTTTAACTCATCCCTGGGAAACCAGCAAAGAAGGGAATTTATCATGACCTTCAGTTGGTTCCAAGTTTTCTTGGAATGGAGGTCAACAAAACTTAGCTGTGGAAAACAGCCGATTGCAGCATAATGTGAGAAAAGGGAATGTGGGAGTCTTTTATCCCATTGGAATATGCAAGACTGGTAGCATGCATGATTGAGTGGAATATGAGGAATATCCTATAGGGGGCATTGAAGGAGATGTGTATTTAGCATAATTAGATTAGGGGCTTCCTGATATTTTTTCAGATAGGCTTCTCCTATGTCCCACAACTTGTGCTTCAAAAATTCACACTATTGTGTGGACTTTCTAGAGAAGTGTGTGTGTGTGTGTGAGGGAAGGAGATGCTAAGTTCCAACCAAAGAAAAAATTCCTCTGTGGAAGCAGCTCAAGATAAATTGGAATTTGGTTTGGGGTTAAAATATACCCCAGAATACAATTAGTGGAAACCCCCCCCCACTCCCCAATGCTTCCACATTTAAAACAAACAACAAATTTTAAAATGTACTAAAAGAATCTTGGAGGAAGGTGACAAAATCAGCAGACTTTTTTACCTTGTTCATGTTTGGTAAGCTATATTCAGCCTAGTGGCTTGCAGTATGCAAACCATGTTTGTTGGGGCTATCTAAGTGGATTTTCTAGGGAAGCTGATAGACGAAGAACCCAGTGTGTACACAGTTCCCTGCAGGCTATGCAAATGTAGATTTTTTTGTATACTGCTGTATCATGCTTTAATGTAATTGAATTGCTTGCCAACACCAATACATTCTTAGTGTGCTCATTTAATCTTATGACAACAGTTTATGGAAAGCCCTTTATTTTAGTGGCACAAACAAATAAGGTCACCTAATGTATACTATAAGATAAAGGTAAAGGTATCCCCTGTGCAAGCACCGAGTCATGTCTGACCCTTGGGGTGACGCCCTCTAGCGTTTTCATGGCAGACTCAATACGGGGTGGTTTGCCAGTGCCTTCCCCAGTCATTACCGTTTACCCCCCAGCAAGCTGGGTACTCATTTCACCGACCTCGGAAGGATGGAAGGCTGAGTCAACCTTGAGCCGGCTGCTGGGATCGAACTCCCAGCCTCATGGGCAGACAGCTTCAGATAGCATTACTGCTACCTTACCACTCTGCGCCACAAGAGGCTCTAATCTTATTATTTAGAAAAGATTAGAGCAAAAGCCAAATAAGGATGTAATTAATTCATGAACTGAATTGAATACTTTCTAAGCACCTTTCGTGGGACTTGCAATAGGACCTACTCTACTTAACAGAATCTGAATTTAAGAAAATGGGCGTTGAGAACCAAGTCCATTGAACACTCATCATTTCTAGGATCTTTCTGCTTTCTAAAGGAGGTAAGCAATCTATTGCCTGGCATCAGAAGCGACAAACCTGCAATCGAGCTAGAATGACTGATGCTATTTTAATATGAAGAGGAAAGTGTAAAGAATGTAGAAGATCAGGGTTTGCCGATGCCTGAATCCTCTGGGGTCAGATTATTATCCAGAAAACAATCTCTGGCCTAGTGGCATCTTCTGACACACTTTAAGAGTGGTCAGGCTCAATAATGAAACTGATGGCATCTAGCAGGCAGAGCTCTTGAGTTATGGGCACATGTCGTAACATTCAAATGTGACAGGCAGCTGGAAAGCGTTTTCTGACCAATGATTCATATTTGGTAGGGCCACCAATGCCTTGATGAAATGGCTTTGCTGGGTGCATACCTGGCACTCCCCATCAGCCACCCGTGTACTGGAGCAAGGATTGAGCCTGACATGGTACTTCTGCTTGATTAGCTAGCTCTGCCATGGAAGCCCATTAGGTGGCTGTGGCCAGTCACAGACTCTCAGCCTGAGCTACCTCATAGGGTTGCCGTGAGGATAAAATAGAGGAGTGGAGAACAGACTCAGCCACTTTTGGGTTTTCTTTGGGGAGAAAGTCAGGATATCCTTATCCATCCATGGTTCCTCTATATATTTGTGAAACAGCCTCGGGGGTGGAACGTGTCTGGCTATCCAAGTTGCAACGCTGGCTGCACCCTGATTGGCCCCGCCCCTACAGCTCCTGCCCTCCCTCCCTGGATGCTAGCCACGTTTCTCTCAGACACGCCAGAGACAGAGAGAGACACACAGAGCCCTTGAGACATTCTGTTCGTTTACAATTGCTCCTTAAATAACACTTATTTCATACTTCTTAAATTCCTCTTAGAATGTTTTCTGAAAATTCAGGCTCAAGTTGCCTTTTGAACTTCTGCAGTACTTTTGAAGTAAGTCTCTGATAGCTGTTATAGTGCAAAAGGCACATTTGGAGTACAAATTACCATCCTTGTTGATAAAAGTTTTACATTTGTGTTGCAATTTTTTTCATATTGATGGGGAATTGAATGCTGTGCCTGTGTGTTCATTTTCTTTTGGCTGTGTGCAAACTGTAGTCAAGATTTCCTACTAGCAATTCTATCTTCAGTTTTTGCTATTTGGAAATTGCATGGACTATGTAATACATACCACCTTGCAAATGAAACTGAGAAGATGAAATGTTGAGAGTTCCCATGCAAAGTTTGTCCTATAGCTTCAATGTCAGTTTACAATCAACAAACTCAAATGGAATGCAGGGAGAATGTTTTAAAAGTAAGAAAATATGTAATCATAGCAAAGTCTGTGAAGATAAGCAAACTTTGCAAATGTGTATGCCTCCGCAATTAAAACTTTATCAAAAGTGATGCTACATGTTTTGTAGACAACTGTTATTCACACTATTTGTTTCCCATGAAACTTCCATTTTGTATTGAAATTCTTCATGAGGCTTTGCATGCAGAAGGCTTCAGGTTCAATCTCTGGCATTCGACTTTATCTACTGGTTGATGTTACACACATCTATTGGACATTCTATACTAGATCAAAGTTGTGTGAGTACAGGCATCATGAGGAGGAACCCATGGCTGAAGTCTTTGCCTAGGGAATAAGACCTGTGGAATGACTTCTGAGTAAGCTTTCTAAAACCATTTCCGTACAAGTCATTTTCCTCAGTTCACCTTCTCTTTGTTCATGGGTTTATTCAGGCTTCCAGACGACATTGCCTCCTTCCCGTGGCTTTCCAGGGGCTGGTGCAATCCTGCCTGTCTGTTGCCCCACAATAAGGGAAGGTGGATAAATCTACAGTCCCATTTTTATCATGGGAGACAATAAGCAGCAAGTCACAGCAGGGACGTCAGGAAGGGAAAACACAGGCTGTCCCTTTCCCCACCCTCCCAACTACCCAGGCTGGAACTGTGTTGCTATGCCGCTCCAGTGTAATGAAATAACACACAATTCGCTTAATTTATGTGTTGCTTGACTCATGCTTAGGTGGAGCCAAGGGGGAGAGACATGTTCTATCTTCCTTCCTTTTTTTCAAGGGACTATAACCTGACCATGTGGGAGGAAGCCGAGGCAGAGAGGTGGGTCACCTTGCCACTTTTTCCTATGCGCCACTGCGCTGCTCAGTTCAGAGCCATGCTGAGGAGCCAAGAAAAAGCAGCCCTGCTGCTTTGTCCCTCACCCCTCTGCGCTGCTAACACCAGCAAAGCCCGAGCCGTTCCCTGCCACCTTCCCTGCCACCTTCCCTGCCACTTTTCCCTTTGCCCCGCTGTGCTGCTCGTTTTGGAACCATGCTGCAGAGCCAAGGGAAAGTGGCTGCTTTTTCCTTCCTTCCTCTGCACTGCTCTCAAATCGAGTTCCCTACAAAGGGAGGGGGAGAAGACACGAAATCACTGCTTGGCTAACTTGAAATCATTATATGTTGTGGTGGTTCTGCGTTGCTAGGCGGATCTTGGTTTTTTTTGTTTTAAAATTTATTTTTCTTTGTTTGCTTGCTTAAAGGCTGTCACAAAGTAGTGGGGTTGGGGGAGCTGCTAGAATGAGAGACTATGGTGCTGAAAGGTGATTGGTTGCTGAAGCCACATCACAGTGATTGACAAGCCAAAATGGGAGGGGGAGCAGGTTGTCCTGACTTCCACTCAACCACCTGACTTGTGAGGAAGCAAAAACCTGGGACAAGACTGAGGAATAAAGTAAAAGGAGACTCCTGTCAAGAAGACAGAAATCGTGTGGTAAGTGGACGTGGAGCTATAACCAGGAGGCAGCACACCTTGGCCGCCTCCGAGAGGAAATGGTCTAAGAGTGGGAACTAGGGTTGCCAGCCCTGGGAAAGTGGTGGGGGCAGCACTTACCTGAACAGCAATCTTTTGATGCTGTAAGATCATGTTTAGCTACAAAACTGGAAGTGATGTCACCATATTGCAACATGATCTAGGTTTTGCCCCATATTATTTTGGGGTGAATCTTAGAGCATTCCATAATGTGGTGATGTGTAGCTGCAAGTGACATTGTGGTATTGGTAGATCACCATTTTATATTTCTTTTTTCTCTCCCGCATCCACAATGGAGTCCCAACTCGGGAGAGCGGGTATGAGCAAATGGCAATTCTAGATTGGACATTTGGGGTACAGTGTAAATGTGACGACCTTGTTCTCTAAACTAATCATGGTAAAGACAATGGAACTGCACTCTTAGCTGTAGTGAAGGGCTATGTGTGTTCTGACCATGATGTATCGGTGTACAGATGCAATTTTTGGAATCCTTTCCCACCACGTATGGAGGAAAATGTTACCTCATCGCCAATCCTTTGGATTTCTCTTTCTCCAGAAATAATAATCTGAAAGAGTTTGCAGCAGGTTCAATTTCTACTATCAGTTTTCTATTAATTATATTTACAACCACCACCACCCCTCCAACTACAGCTAGTGAGCAACTGATTATGGAATGAGGTAAACCACATGTATTCCTCCTTGTTTTACAGCATTTCTGATCATGAACTTGGCCCATCATGTTCAAGGGGCCTGGGAATCTTGCTTTCAAACAGACCTGCTCTTTCAGTTAAATGTGACTGTAGACTATTGTTTTCACAGTGGGGGCTAATAGCTGTAATCTGGTCTTGTGTTTTTGTTTTATGTCTGCCCTGGAAAAAGTGCTGTGTCTAAAAGCAAGGGTATGTGATCAGTTACCCTGGGAACACTGGTTTCTAAGCACTTGAATGATCCTGGAATATCACATTATTTCCTGGTAGACTTTCATTTGTGGAAGCAGTTCGTCACTTAAAAGTTCTACTACTTTAGAGCAATTTCCCCCTCATTTAACTGTATTGTTATAAAAAAAATGGCAGAAGCAGATGTTTACCTCATCCTTTTTCATTGTGGCTAAGGAAGGAGTTGGCTGATTTAGATCATATGAATTATAGAGATGCACAAGGAAGCTTATACCCAGAATTAAACTTTGTTGGTCTTAAAGGTGACAATGAACTTTGTTCTTTTGCTTAAGACCAATTTTAGACAGGTGTACTAACAAAGGTTCTTCTCCCCCCCAGGCCCTAAGTAAGGCTTTCCCCAGCTGTCATTTATTTTCAGTGGTTTATTTAACTATACCCTATCTTCTTGACTTCATCTTAATTGAAGTACTTATTTTCATGTGTTTCCATCTCTTGATCTAAACTTCAAGCTACTTCAGAACTAAGTTACCAAATTTTGAACTGGCCCCTGGTACTGCTGTTTGATCTAGAAGAAGTAGAAGAAGACCGGTTCTGCACTGGGAACTTTGCTGTCTGCTCTCGTGCAGAAGCACAAATCTGGGGTGGACAAGGTGCACTGGGCCAAATGCTCCCCCGTGCTGGAGCAGGAAGAGGTGGGACAACCTGCCCCAGTTCTAACTCCAGCCTGCAGAGCGGCACAAAGCCTCCAATGTGGAAATGGTCAAAGAGTATTTCTTATACCCCACTTTTCACAACCCGAAGGTGTATCAAAGTAGCTTACAATCACCTTCCCTTCCTCTCCCCACAATAGACACCCTATGAGGTAGATGAGGCCAAAAGAGCTCTGACAGGACTGAATGAGCAGAACAGCAGTATCAGGGCTGTGACAAGCCCAAGGTCACCAAGCTGGCTGCATGTGAAGGAGCAGGGAATCAAACCTGGCTCATCAAATTAGAAGCCGCTGCTCTTAACCAGTGCACCATGCTGGCTCTCATGAATCAATTAATTATAACATTTGCTTCCATGATACAGAAAGTTTCTACTTGCTGATTTTTACATATTAAGCTGCTGCTGATCGAACAGGAATAAATCAGGCTGTCAGTGTCCCTCCCCTGCCAATCTGCATGCTCTGCATCAAAATTCAGGCTCGCTGTTCATAAATAAGCTGGTTTTAATTACAAGAAGAACTAGGTTCTCAACATGTTTAGGATCAGTTTGATATTGAATGGTTTTGCACTCACTAGTTCTGCCTTCCGTACCTTTTTTGGGGGGGAAACTCTCATTACTACTTCCCAGGCATTCTATACTGAACCTTCAATTTCACCTTGCTTGTGTGGATCAGTCCTCTGAGCTTTCTAAGCAAAATAAAGCACAGGCACATCTTATGCTCCCTGTTAGCTTTTCCTCTACTGAATCAAGGCACCTTGGAATATTGGAGACCTAAGAACAGTGATTGGAGGTCAGGTAGGGTTGCAGTCCTTGAGTTGGGAGCTGTAGCTCTCCTGCTATCACAACAGATCTCAGACCACTGAGATCAGTTCACCAGAGAAAATGGCTGCTTTGGAGGATGGATTATATGGTGGGATCCTGCTGGGATCACCAGGTATTTCCAAACCCAGAGCTGCAACCCTAAGGCTTGGTTATCTTTTGAGCCTACTAGGATCCTGTCATTTTGTTCCCAGCCCTAGCTGCTGGGAGGAAGTTTGTATAATATGTTTTTAAAGGACCTGTTTTATTTTTCCTGATTCTTCACAAAGCAAGCTTCATGATAATATTGCTCTGAAAGCACTTTAGGCAATATGAAAAGATAAAACAGGGCTGCTACAATTGCAGAATTGTAAAATATGTATTCATAGAATGTCACTGCTTTTCCCCCACTCACATTTAAAATCTTCATGATCATGGCAAAATTTTCCTCAGTGTAACAGAGCAATTCTTCCTCTGCTTTGAAAACTGAAACTGGAGCCAAGTCTTGGGATAGCTTTGCCAACATACACAAAAATGTTTGTTTCAAGCACTTCCTTGGCATTGTTTAGAGATCCTATCAGTACGTTTTGTGGTCTTCTTGATGATTACCAGGACTGGAAACCTTTAGATCATCCTGTCCACCCTATTATTTTAAGGAAGAGCTTCAATATGTAGACTCAGTTTCTGAATATGCAAATACTTCATGGGCCACATGGATCCCTAGAACAGTCTGAAGTTAAAAGCAAAGGCTATCATCCTGTCCTTCAAATACTCTGACTCTTCTTCATTGATATATTTGGAGCTCTGCTTATCCTAGTTCTTCCTAAAACTAATTTTTTTTAAAAAATAGCCACAACTATGAAGATGAACTGCTCATCTGATTCTGCGCTTTTTCTTATAAAGTACCTGTCAAAAATATGTTATTTTCCATCCAGAATTCCATGTTAAAGAAATTTATGAGGAGCCATTCATCCCCATCTTAACAGGAGAAGGTCCAAGTATGGGAATTGCCCTTTCCCCATCAAACATTGTAATATATGACCAATGTTTGTTTTGAAGGGCTCACTATGCATTCAGTTAATTAATGGCAGGTACTGCAGCTGATTATGTGGATTTTTATTTAGAATTGTACACACCACTCCCCCCCCCTCAATGGAACTCAAAGCAGCTTACATCATTGTTGTATTCAGAGACAGCATATGAGTACTAAATGGTCGATACAGACAGGGAAAGGCGGTTGCATGCCTGCTCTACATGAGCTTCCCAAGTGCATCCTGCTGGCCATTACATGAAACAGGACTCAGGATTAAAGGATATGATCCAGCAGGGCTCTTATAGTCTCATGACAAATGTCAATAAAATATGATGGGTACTGTGAGGGGGGACAATGAGTTAATATGACCAAGCAGTTCTGCTGTTTGCTAGCATCAAAGTTTCACAAATGGGATCAACGCCTTCCTTGACTTGACGAAGGGGCGAATAAGCCTATTGCAGAGGCACGACGATGGGTCTGTTTCTCTCGCCTTGTTATTCCCCAACTACGCAGGGGCTTTTATGCTTGCCAGGTTTAACATCCTCCCATCAGCAGTTATGGCAGGGAGATTTCAGAAGATTCCTTACATACAGAGACACTGCCCATGTAAACAAGGTTCTATAGAAACCATACAGCTTGCCTGTTTTTACTGCCCCATATACAATGCCATTTGGGCTAAAGTTCTAGATTCACTCCTAGTTAAATGTATTGGCTGCTCTGATAAACACAAGGTACAGTTCCTTCTTTCCAATCAGGATCCAGATACAATTGATAAAGTGGCTAAATTCTTACAAATGGCAATTAAGCTGCGTGAACTTAAGAACCAATTGACTGTATTCTGATTTGTCTTATTTCTTATGCCAATAAAGGTTGTTGTTGCTGTTGTTGCCATTGACATGAATAAACTAAATGGGATCAAGCAGGCAGCCATAAATTGCACCTTCACGCCCATACACCATGGTGGACACTCCTTATTTCCCATGACCATTCCTTGGGCCCTCAGGCCTGCATAGTGAAAGGAAGGAATCACTTTCTATTTGTAGGTGCTTGGAATTAGTAAGAATCTGATTGCCTGCTTCTGAGTCTTCGAAACCACAACGAATGAAAAAGTTATGGCTTGAAGCCCAGAGGGATTCTTATTGCCTCTGCACACCTCCATGGCCCCTCTAGTTTCAAAGAAAAGACAGCAGAAAGAAGAATTCTGAAATCATCAGATTTAGGAAGCAGTGCCTATGTCTGACCAAGAAGAAAACCAACAACCAGTCATGTCAGGTTGCTTGCTTCTAGGCCGTCACAGAGTAGTTATATTGTGCCCGAGGGAAATACATTGGCTGCAGGCGAAGAATGCAGTAAACTGGGCCCACTGCCCAGAGTTATCACTTTTTTAGTATCTCCATTCTCTGTTTTAATTTTGTCATATTACCCCTCCTGCCAGCTCTAATCATCAGGATTGGGGGGAAAGAGCTTTGAAAACACCAGCGTTGCATCTGCCATATCTCAGAAATTGCAAGTATAATTCAGTAAGCAAAGCTTCCTTGCAGTTCAGTTCCATCACTTTGGTCATTTGAAAGCTGTGATCACATACAAAAAGCTTGGAGCCTGGGGGCTACTTCTGGGTGGTGCTGATCTGGTTAGTAATAAAGCTGGCACTTCTAATCTCTATGAAGGCAGCTTGAAAATTGGTGGCAGAGCATAGTTTTTGAGTGGCAAACGGCATCATCTCAGTAACTAAGACTCCCACATTCTCACTCGACCTTTTGGACACACCCAAGAACATGAACTGCAATAGTGTTTGAATGAAAAATCTGATTTAGATGCCTCCTCAGATGTTAAGAGCTGGTGTTTAAAGCTAACTTTCCCTGTGGTAAGTATGAAATGAACAAGTACAGAGACAGTTTAGTCCTGGACAATATTAATCTATAAAGAGGCGGAATCAGTATGATGTAACTCACAGGGCCATTTCGCACGGCTTCAAAATAGCACAATGGTTGCTAATTGAAAACGCTACTAATTTGCCTTAACGCACGACGTCGCAGACAATCTGCAACACTCCTGAAACCAATCAGCAAAAAGCGCTTCGTTGTAGCGCTTTCAGGGGAATCCAGAAAAGTGGATTCACCCTCCGGATAGCGATACACTCCTGCAACCAATCTGCAACACTAGCGCTAAAGACCTGTGCGTTACCATTGTTGCGGGTTCTTCAAAGTCCCTCCTCCTGAGCCTGTCCTCCAAACTTCCGGCGAAGCGATCGCCATTTTTTTTTCTCCGAGCGAGCGGGGATAAACGCACCAGCGAGCCTCTTTCTGTTTAGAGGCTTCCCTGGCTTCAGTCCTTCACCTTTAGTCACTAAGCACAAACCACATAAAAGCCCGTTTGCTGAAATAAAGTCCCTTTATTTTTTACACATTAATTCAGCCGAAAATCGGGCCCGTGAGAGGGGGGGGGGATTTTTTTTTTATCACTCGAGGCAGCGTGCCAACGATCATACAATCAAACGACAGCTCACATTAGGCAGCTGGATGGGTCTCTCCGTTGCAACGAATCTACCTAGATTCGTTGCTATGGGTCTGTTTTTTTTTTTTTAAACCTTTCTTAAAGGGAAAGGGGCTGTTTGGGAGCATGCTAACGGCTGCCCATTGGCTGCTTGACGGCCAGGGGCGGGACGAGCTTGGCAATAGTGCTTCCTTTCTAGCGATTTCTGCCGAGACCGGAAGCCTGTGGGAAACGCTAAAAAACGCAACTGATTCCACTACAAAGGCAGGTATGCATAACGACGAATTCCACTATTTTAAATGGCGATTTTTCATTCCGCAAACAATTTGCAACAAAGATCCCCGTGCGAAAAGGCCCACAGAGTTGTTTCTAGGAATGCCCACAGGCTTGAAGAAAAAAAAATATATCCTATCACTTCAACAGACGCATAATAGGGTGGCATTTACCTCCATGCCACAAAAAACTTCAGCTGCACCTTTCCACATATTAAGCTTCTTAAAAAGAGACAGGCAGACACACCCATACCTGTTGAAAACCCTGTGTGTCATGAGCAGGACGGTAGCTAGAGCATTGAGAGCAGGCCTGTCTTGGGGCACAGTTGTCTGGGCCAAAGGCAAGTGTATAGTGGTTTAAGTAGATATTTTTTTTAAATAGCAAAGAGTAAAAAATGCATTACCTTATGAAGGACTGATTCATATAACTATGAGCAACTATTACTCTCTGGGTAAGACTTTCACATCTGTTGATTTGATAATTTTGAGTCACAATAGAATGTAATCATATGGTATGCATGCCGTAAGGTATGATTCATAGATTCTTGACCCTTAAGATTTCTTGACAGTTAATTGTGGCCAGGCGTACTTTGGTCTAGCAGAATTGTTGGCTTAGCAGAATTGTTGAGCACAGAAATCCTGTGAAATTACTGAAGTATAGGTCATTTAAATAAAATTGTGCAGTAATGCCTCTTTATGAGGATCAGAGTAATTGAAAGGAATTTACTTTTGAATTATAATGAGTTAATATTTTTAAAAAGCAGTCAACATTTAGGAACCAAAGTTGCTCCACAAACCACTGTTGTGTTTGAAAAGATGCTTTCTTGGCTCAAAGAATGATTACCCATGTAGTAGCAGTAAAGCCCTTAGGCTCCTGGTTTATGAACTCAGGCCAAAAAAGAAAGAGAACAATCATAGCAAAACCCTTTGGGATTATAGAAGACAACACAGCTGCAAAAAAGGTTGAAGGAAAAACAGGGGAAAAGTACTCTGAACAAGTAAATAGATAAATTCATAGAAAAGGGGCATAACCTTTAAAAGAAAGAGCAAATTTGGAAGTTCAAGATCTTGAAAATGGAGTGCCAAAAATCTAAATTATAGATTATTTATAGACATTTAAACTTAAATGGACTTACTTAAATGGACTCCGGGGAATGGTAGAGGACAGGAAGGCCTGGAGGATCATTGTCCATGGGGTTGCGATGGGTCGGACATGACTTCGCACCTAACAACAACAACAACAATAGACATTTATTTCCAGACATAAAACACTGTAGTATAGAGGTGGTTTCCATATTATGTAGGAATAATTAAGAACCCTTTGCATCTGAAATATTGTATGAGAAGGATGCTTCACATGTAGGGTTTTGCGTCGCTAGACAAATTGCATGGTTTTTCTCTTCCTTTAATGAGGGGGATGGATCATACCAATTGGGCCTCACACTACTCTATACCTATGAGCTCGTGTATCCAGTTCGATGACTGCAAGCCGTTTTCTTAGTTGGGTACTAAGGAGGAGTGAGGGACTTTTGAAATGGTGTCAACCATGCTGCTCCCCATGATAAGTATGCCCTTTTATTTAAATATTATGTTATAACATTACTGCACATGTGCTGAAAAAATAAGGTTCTGTTGCTGATAAAGTACATGGACATAGACACACAACTCCTTTTCAAGGAAATGAAGAATGCATGAAGAGGGCTGGATCCAAATTCAAGAAAAAATTGTCAAATAAATCCCCTTTTGCAGAAGTGATGACACAAAATTATTATCATCATCATCATCATCATCATTCAATTTATTGCCCGCCACTCCCTTGCGGCTCGTGGCGGGTTACAACATTTTAAAACCCCAATAAAATCCATTAAAATCCATTAAACAACAACTACAGTTCAACATTATTAGTTAGTAAGCTAACATGGCAAGATCAGCTAATCAACTTCCCCCTCCTCCTACTAGCAGGTGGAGAGGGGATACTGATGGTACCAATCCCCAATCCCAGGTCCCGGGGGGGGGGCATAGGTGTTAGCCTTGGCCTCAACCATAAACCTGGCGGAAGAGCTCCGTCTTGCAGGCCCTGCGGATAGGAGCATCAGATGGGCATTCAACTTGTCGAGCAACAGCAACAACACGGAGGTACAGAAGCAGCCTGTGTCTACTAGCTTCCTCCATTGTAGAGCAATAATCATTATTATGTGATATGTGATAATTGTTTGGAAACAAAGGCTGTGTGTGTGAGAGAGAGTGTCTATCCATCTTCTTTCTTCAGAATGAATGTGTTGTATCCTCATGGTAACTTTTCATGTTGTCAACTGTTGCCATAGTATCTAGTCAATATTCAATTTCATCTTGAGAAACCCGGCATACAGACTTTACCTCTTGCATTGAATATGTGTCTAGTGCCACTAGCCACATGAGCTGGCTGGGGATAGTATTTGGACTGCAGAGAGATTTGGAATGCAGAGAGGGAAACCCTGAAAAGTACACTCAGAGCCATTTAATTATCGCTCAAGGAAAATAAGTGTTGCTTCAGTTATACACAGATTCACAATCAGTTCTCTCTCCACAAAGTCCATGTAGACTGCAACAATTTTTACATGTTAATGCAGCCATTCTCAACCTTTTTTGGGCCACGGTCCTTTTAGGAACTCTTCTCAGGTTCCAGGGTTCCCTGCAGTAGGCTGAGAGCTTGCATGACGAGCTAGGCTAATAAAGGCCTAAGCTAAGGGTGAACTAACTATGCTTGATATACTTTGTCTAATATATATGCAAGACAGATTTCTAGAACATTCAACCAAGAGAAGCATGTGCATTCACTTTTTTCTTGAATGCATTAATTTAAGTACACACAAAGGAACTGATTATATCATTTCTTGTCCTTGGTGATCAAACTTTCTAGCAATTAATGATGTGGTTCATCGGTTCAGTTAACAGTGCCCTCCGTAAACCCTTTGGGCTCCCCTTCTCACACTTTTCAGTATGTGGTCTCTTCAAAGGAGCCCCTGTTGAGAATTGCTATGCTAATATATCAGAAGATAGTAGAAGGTTATCTGAACTACACAATTATCATAATTTTTTCTGTCTTATTTTATTACATATTTATAGTATCCCCCCAAGTATTGTACACTTTATCCTGTATAAGTCCTGTGCAAATAGTACTTGAGTTTATCTACATGCATTACTGTCTGAAGGACTCTCATATCTCTTCCAGGTCTTAGAAATAAATACAATGATACTGCAGTTGTTAAAATTGTTTAGAAGACAGTTCTATTGTTATGTTTGTGTGTGTGGGCTCTCTATGGCATTTCTTAGCAAAAAATAAATGTTTCCTTCTTCTGGTGTTAAAGTTATGTGCCTTATTTTCACATAGTTTTGTACAGGACAAACTTAATGGACGCATGTATGACTATTTACTGTGTTGCTTTCAGCTTTTCATTTTAAATATGGGCATTCTAAAAAGGATGGGGGTCTTTTGCATGATCTAAGAAGTAGCAAAATATAGTCAATTGTTTTCTCTTTTTGAGCCTCCTTTGAGTAGGGGGATGGCTGTACTCTGTCTCTAGATACAGTGGAAGATGGTTATCCCCTCCCGTAGCCATTTAATTTCATTGAAGACAGAAAAAGAGGAAATGTAGCACATGCTTCCTGTCTCACTGTTTCTTGGAATCAAGTGATCTGGGATTTTTCATAGACAAGAGCCCTGAAGCTGTGCATCCCCTTTCCTCGTCATCTCTTTTCCATGTGCATGTTTCTCATGCCTATGAATCATGTTGAAAACATTTCTGGGGATGCAAATATAGTGTGAGGAGGGTGCAACCCAGCCTGCAAGGTTGAAACATGTTTACTCTCAAGAATAGGAATGGAGCAGTTCCAGTAGGTTTTCCACCTCTTAGTCTGGATGCCAGATGTTGCCCGTTTTAGGCCCAGATGACAAAAAGCAGCTACAGCTCTTCTGTGTTTCCTTGTATTCTTTCCCCCTACCCCAAGCAAATCTGCAAGCCTGCTGCACGGTCAGCAAACCAGGAGAACAACAGGACTGCAGAGGTAATAGGCAGGAGAAACCATGGCAGCCTCTTCTTTTCCTGCTCCAACTGGAGATATCAAAGGCAATATTTAGAGTTTGGGGTAAGAAGAAAGTGGTAGCTTTGATTACATTCACGATAGCTATTAAGGGCCGCTTAAAGAACATCAGAATGGTAACCCATTTATAATCTTATGGAAACATCACCCAGAGCCACAGGGCCCTTCTAGCCCAGTCCATCTTGAAACTAAGAGTAATGGCACCTATTTGAGGCATATAAGGACATTTTCCCAAACAACAACAGTGAAGGTCTGGATCCATGGCTTTGTGCAAATAATTTTGTAAACCATCCTAAGGGTGCTTTGTACTTGAATTTCTGACCAGGGAGACTCCTAATCTTTTTTGATAAATTACTGCTGAATCTGAGAGAGAGGAATCTGCTGGGCAAGTCAAACTTCCTGGTTTAGTTATTTGGGTCGTCAAAGATGTCCCAAGTAATTTTGGTACCACCAGGGGAGGGGAGAAAAGTCCTTATTGGTACCCCCAAATCTGTCACACAATGCAGGCTGTTTTATCCTATGTAGCGGCAGTGTCGTCCCTGTGTCGGATTGCGTCGGTAATGTGACTAGCAAACAACAATTTTATTGGTTACTTTGACTTAAAAATGATCTAGTGTGGTATAGTTGTTCAAATCCAACTTTCCTGGCTTTCTGCAAATGATGCAAAACTGAATCATTCAAATTGTTTTTTCTACACAAGCACTAGAATTGCACTGTACTTAATGCTTCACAAAGTTACTTGGCTATATTATTAGGGACTGTGGTCTTGCCTAGCTTGCTGAAACTAGGATCCAACTATGTAATTTTTGGAGTAACATGTCATGTTTAGCCTCAGTTATGTTTTTAAAACTCTGATTGGTCTTACAGCTGTCATCCTATTGTATTGTTTCCTGAATGTCCCATCCTGTCCATTGTATTGATCGGGTGTGGCATCCATTTTGAATCCAAGTGAGACTTGACACAGCCTAGGTGATCTTGGCCAGTTGGGCTCTCAGCCTAACCTGCCTCCACAGGCAGCCTTGAGGAAAAAGCTGAAGGGGGAAGAACTATGTCTATCAGCCTGACTTCTTAAGGACAGGATAAAATATGATATCCAATATCCGAGGAGTGGTACGCTTTGCTGTTCTCCTTGAACCAAGGCAGGCACAAACTCAAGCGGCTGTTTTTCAGAATTGCTTCCCTCCCTTGGTGTTTTAATTAAGCCTGTTTATTTGAAGGTCAGTGGTCCTCTGGCTGGCTGAACACTTTTGGTTGTGACATTAAAAGCACAAGCGTCTGGGCGTGAGGAAGCGAGGGAGAGGACTCCACCTCCCCCCGCCCCCATACACTAATGAAATTAGCTCCGATTACAGCTTGATTTGAATCTGCCACACACAGTTGCATTTAGGAAGTGTTTAATCGTCATCGCTTTGAAGGGAGCGCGTTTACACAGAGGCATTCTAGGAGGACTGAAGGAAAGTTCCCGTTTTAAAAAGCTATCGCAAAGGGCAACGGGAGGTCACCACCACACGCAAAGAGCTTTCGTATAGGGGGCTTCGTGAGCTCCAGCCTGAATGAGCCCGACGCAGGGGTGTGGCTGAAGAGCACTAAATCACCCTGACTGACGGTGCCTGCCTAGTGGGGCTCGTCCTCCTCCCTCTCGGCTGTGTCTGCAGCTGCCTGGTTCGCTGCACGCCGCTCAGGGTCGTTCAGCTGTGAACTCCTCCTGCCTGTGGCGAGCCCGGAGCGCCGGAGCCATGCAGCCCTTCTGCGCCGCCCAAGCGGTTTAGGCGCACCGGGCGAAGCCGGCCGCCAAAGAGCCGCGCCGAGTGAACAGCGCGCGGGGTGAAGTCGGTGGTGGGCAGAACTCCGCGGGTCCTGCCGCTGTGGCCGCCCCACCTCCCGTCCCCGAGGTAAGAGCGGTGCCTTCGGGCGTGAGACGCAGCGGAGCGCTCGCTCCCAACAGGGCAGAGGGCAAAGAGAGCCCTGGAGGGAAGGGGGTTTGGGGAGCAGAGTATTGGTTGGAAGCAGAACTCTTTCGAGTTCTCGACGAATCCCTTTCTTCCCAAGGATATGTGGACAGGATCGCAGTCTTCTTCAAAGCAGTCTTAATCTCTGTCCACCCCCCCCCCCCCCGACCCGGTTAGGTGATGTTGTTATTTGAGACTGGCCGTGACAACCTGTATGCTGCTTTGAGTCCTGGGTTCCAGGACAAAAAGCTGCATATAAATAGTCTAAACAAATCAGTAGATGGTAGTAGTTGGCAACAACATCCGCTCTGTGATAGTCTTCTCAGGTTTTAGAGGACTTGCATTCCTAAAACCTTAATTCATATAGAAGGCAGGTTCCTTCCACTCAAGCAGGGCAATCTTAAACAGATTTACATGCTTCCAGCTTCTCCTGTGGTGAACACATCTCTGTTGCCTGGAGATCAATTGCAGTTCCAGGAAATCTCCAGCCACCACCTGGAGGTTAGCAACCCTATGTAGCAGTCCATGGGGTTCTGGTGTAGCTGTTTGGGGTGATACTGAAAATGACTTAATGTATTATTATTTATTAAATTTCTTAAGTGCCCTTCTGAGACTGCTCAGGGCAGTGTACATACATAGCTATAAATATAGTAGACTAGATATCATCATCACAGTCACAAGAGGATAACTGTAAAATTTTCCTTACCTTCTCAGTGCCTCAAGTATAAATGGGAAGGATTTACCTTGAATAAACCTTTGTTGTTCATAAAGGTGCCACTGGGCTCAAACTTTGTTCTGCTTCAGACCAACATGGCTCCCCACCTGAATCCATGTTAGTATTTGTAAGTGTGGATTGTCCATATTAGTTTCCCCTCTGAACGCTGATTTCTTAAAAGACTAATGTGGGTTGCTAGTCCCAATTAGTAGTATGAAAAATAATAAGATTTGTGAGAATGGATTATTTTGTGAAGATTAGACAAATAGCAGAAACAATGAAATGTATTATTTTATTAGGACCCGAGATTTCATGGATATTTTTGCCAGTTATTAGAAGCAACAAGTATCATCGATTTGTTTTTGTTTCTATAAAGGACTTGTAAAATTTGCTTGGTTGTATTTTAAAATTATAAGAAATATTACATGCTGTGGGTGGGAGGGGTCAGTGGAATTGTGGCTAGATAATTGCAACTAGGGCTTCTGTCTCATCCACTCTATATTATGCTGCATTGGGTTCATTATCGAGGACTGGAATTGATGGGTGAAATGCCAGCCCTACTTCAGCACAGGCATTTGGACCAGATGGCCTTCTGGGATCTTCAGAACCTGGTTTTTGTTATTTATTGCTTATCCATGTGACGGTTTTTGGTGCCAGTTGCCTTTATCATTCTTGTCCCATCCAACCACCGAGTACGATACAGGCTTTTAAAGTTTTCTGCATATTGTACTGGGGAAAATTGCTTGCCCTGAAGTCCTTAAGGAGTTTGTGCTTCCTCTGCCCAATTGATGGATTTTTACGATTTTGCTTACTACTAATTTCTTCCAAGGTTACCCTTGGATTCAGGAAAGGCTAGCGTCAGAGATATTTGTTTAATGAAGTGCCAGCTTGTAAGAGTTTCTTAAAAAAAAAAAACCTGTTTCTATGGTAGTAGAGATGCGATGGAATTTGCCCACAGACATCCCAGCTGATTTTCTTCCTGCAGACACAACTGGCATTGATGTCTGAATGTACAAAGCATTCCCCTGTGAAGTAAGCTTTGTTTGAAATGTACAGGCCAATAAAAATCCTTTTTTTAAAAAACCCTCTGATTATTCATATGGCTGTGGGATTCCTCTCTCCCCCACCACTTGTTTACTGTGTTGTGCTTAGATAGTGCTATTATCCAGTGGCCCAAGAAGCCTTGGCAATGTTTTGGGTAAAGCTCAACTGGAGTGGGGAAGGTTTTCCAGCTAATCTATTTACAAAGTTAGCAGAGAAGGCGAAGTGGGCTGCCGTGTAGCTGTGTTGACAACATGGTTCTCCTGCTTTGTGTGGATGAAGAATGAATAGCCGGTTGTGTTTGTCCCTGAGAGGAGGAAAGGAAAGGAGAGGAGAGCCTGCTTGGCTGGGTGCTGAGTATGACTCATCTTGTACTCTCTGTTTGTGGAGAACTGATGTGACTCTTCAACTGTTACATGACAGAACTTCAGTTTATAAAGTCTTTTTTGGCGATTTGGATGCTGAATGGAGAGGGGGGGGGTGTTAGACTGTCTTTATAATAATTTCAAAACCAGCTTTAAAATGGATGTAATAGAGTTATCATCAAGATGGGAGGAAAATATTTCCTGTCTCTTGATCAAATTTATCTCACAGGGTACCTGTGAAAAAGATAAAATCAAGTGTGCATTGTTCTGAGCTCCTGGGGGAGGGGGGGAAGGGCATGCTAGTTAAAGTGAAGTATCCCTTTAAAATCCCAGTGGGTTATGTTTAAGCACACCCATGATTCCTTTGAATAGCTGTGCTTTGCCAGGATCATTCTCGACATAACTTTTGGTTTCTAACTGCATATTTATGCTCTTCTAATGTCATAAATTAATATTTAAAAGGTTATGGTGGGATATGCAAGTTAACCTATTTGAGTTTGGTTTCTCTTGCTTTTTTCCCTCCCCTTCAAAAGTCCATTATATGAAAAGGTATTTTGGTTTTACTCTTGGGAAAAGAAGTTGGCTGGAAAAGTCCATAGGCGTATCCATGGCAACTCCTAGAAATCAGGGTAACTGAATGGCTGGAGAACAATAAATGAACTCACCAGTGAGAAGAAAAGAAAGAATTCTGTCTGGATGCAAAAGGAGAGCAGTTTTTCTTTTATTTAGTCACTGTTAGATTATAAAATGATTGCACTTGAGTGATCAACAAGGCTGTGATCCTAAGTATACTTTCTTGGAATACAAATAATAGTTTTGTGGACCTTAAAGCTTAACATGTATTGTAGCATACATTTATATGGACCTTTATTCTTACTGAAACGGTCAGCCTATGCGTCTTCACCCTTCAAATGTTCCTCTGAGCAAAAAAGGAAAGAAAAATCCCATCCATATTGAAAGCAAAATTTCTATCCCAAAAGTTCTAGCCCAGCATTCTCACCAGCAGGCTAGTTTCCTATGCAAAGGAACTAGGCTGGGGGTGGGAGATGGAGGTTTTCTATGGAAGAGCATTCAGTTCTATGTGTTCCTACCTCCACTCTAAAGTGGTATAAGCAGGACACTGGGTGAGCAGTAGTGAGAACTAGGTCATTGAAGAACATGTTATTTACGCCTGCTTAGTATTTTCAGTGTTTCATCTATGTGGGTGAAAACTGGTGTGGTGGATAGAATGTCATATGGGATACCCAAGTTTGAATCCCCTCTGCTGCCACAGAAGCACACTTTGTGACCTTTGTGACCAAACTGCCTCGCCCAAACCTACCTGGTAGGGATGTTGTGAGAAGAATGATGTGCACACTGCTTTGGGTTCTTATTGTAGAGAAAAGTAAGACATAAATGAAGCAAATAAATACATAAAATATGTAACACAATTAATTTCCTTGTATTTAGGGTGCCATGGCGTTTTCTATTATCGTTTTTGAATTTGTCTTTAATTAGAAGTATGTCTGGATGCAAATAAGGTAATGTGCCTTGGATCAGACCACTAGCTTCTTAATAAACAAAGAATAATTATAAAAGACCTGGTACTATACAACCGAAGAGCCTCTTGTGGCGCAGAGTGGAAAGGCAGCTGTCTGAAAGCTTTGCCCATGAGGCTGGGAGTTCAATCCCAGCAGCCGGCTCAAGGTTGACTCAGCCTTCCATCCTTCCGAGGTCGGTAAAATGAGTACCCAGCTTGCTGGGGGGTAAACGGTCATGACTGGGGAAGGCACTGGCAAACCACCCCGTATTGAGTCTGCCATGAAAATGCTGGAGGGCGTCACCCCAAGGGTCAGACATGACTCGGTGCTTGCACAGGGGATACCTTTACCTTTACCTTTACTATACAACCGATGTGCACTGCATCAGCATTAGGGATCCTGTAGCTTGTGTTCATGAAGGGTCTTTGGCAGCTGCAGTTTTTCAGATCGCTCAGATATGGCGAGGCTACACCTGCCCAAATCCCCTTTTTTCTTCAGGATATTGGAGCTCTAATGCTGAAAGGTTGGTCATCCATGCTGTAAAGGATCTTGACACATTATTGAGTGACATGCAGCTCAGGAAGGGTGATTGCAGCTCCCTCTTATGTAGACGGCTGCTTTCAAAAGAGTTATGTAATATGATCAAACTTAGTAATGAATTGCATGTTTCCCCCCTTGAATCTGTTTTAATTATTGAGATGGCAACCAAATATACTTGCTCTGACATCTTTAATGACCTATTAATGAAAGAGTAGAACATCACAATAAAAGTAGTGGGTGGATGGGTAGTTGGAGTGCAGAGAAAGGGACAGCCTGAGGACAGCCTTTTCCCTTCCTTATGTCCCTGCTGCGACTTGCTGCTTGTTGTCTCCCGTTATAAAGGGCATTCTCTTATTGGCATTCTCTTATTATGGGGCAATGGCCAGGCAGAGACATGCCAGCCCCAGGAAAGCCTTGGGAGGGAGGCAACGTCATGAGGAAACCTGAATAAACCCATCAAACACGCAGAGGGTGAACGGAGGAAAATGACTTGTGCAGAAATTGTCTCACTGTATGAAACCCCAGTCACTTTACTTGAAATCAGGCCAACGATGAATAATATCCGGTTTAGAAAGGTGATGTGAAAGTCTTCCAAGGCAGAGCCAACTTTTATGCTACTTTAAGGGAGTTTTTGTTCTGTTAGCACTCTGACCCATCCCTTAATGTTGCATTGTGTTGAGAGTCACATATGAAGTACTAGGCACACAAATCACGAACTAGGCGCTTAAGGTTGGGATAAAGACAGTGAGATCGGCCCCTACAGTAATACGGACCGTGTATGTGCATGAAAGAGTAATAGCGAAGAGAGGCTGCTTCTCTCTTAGGAAAACTCCACCTTGCATATTGAGAACTATCACAGTGGTTGCAGATTGGAGCCTCTGTTATCTGTAACATGCCTGGGCTTCTGATGCTAGTTCCTTTTGCAGTACAAGTTGCGTCAGGATCTGTGAAATGTAAAATAAATAATTGCTTGATGATTTGGCTGTTAAGTGCAAGTTGTCTGAGATGACACGATTAGTAAAAAATTAGGAGTGTTGCTCCAGCAATTAAAACTATCCCACAGCCGTGTTCAGTTTTAACTTGGGGAGGAAACAAAGCCGGCTGTCATCTCCAGTGATTCAGAACAATGCTGATGTCATGACGAGTTGTATAAATATGCTCTCAGCTTATCATAACATGCAGTAAAGATGAATCAGCATTTTTATTGTAACCAAAGGTACTGGCACAGAGAAGAGCTCTTCAAAGAGACTTGTTTCTGTATACAAGTTTTGACACTAGTCACACTTGTCGAGGGAGGGGTAATGTTTAATGAACTTTGTGCTATTTCTGTACATAGCCACAATCACCCCCACCCCCAAGTCACAGTAATCTTTGTCATTATTGTATACTTAATGGACCTTTGCATTTCCCCCTCTGATGTTTCTAGGCTCACTTGTTAGAAACATTCCTGGGTACCAGTTTTGCAGCCCTTACCTCAATGCTTATGATTGTGGGAAGAAATACAAATTAAGTAATGTGATATCTGCTTCTGCTGGACTAGCAACACAGCCAAATTCATCAGACAAGATGAAAGAGAACTCGGTGCATAAAAGATGGTTGCAAATTTAAAAAAATGCATTAGCTATTGTTAAACATTTATTCTACACATGAAAGTTATAGAATTCAAAAGACTCAATCCAGGTAACATGTTATATATTACAGGCAGGAACCCTCTGCCCTTAATTGGCCATGAGCTCATGGATTTTAATTCTCAGTTGCATCTATGTTTTAATTGTAGGATTGATGCTAAGAACTTTTCCTTAGAAGTTCGGATGAAAAGCTTAGAAAAAAAGGTGTTTTTAAACTTTGAAAAAGATGCATTGAAGTATAGATGGCCATTTGGTATTATTCTAATAGAAGCATGTTTGAAATGGAAATTAGAGCAGATGAGAGGGCCCAGCAAGGTCTGAGAATGCAAGGGTATATTGCTAAAGCAAAGTTTTCTAAATGTGATTTCTCCACGTATGTGGTTAAAGGTAAAGGTAAAGGTATCCCCTGTGCAAGCACCGAGTCATGTCTGACCCTTGGGGTGACACCCTCCAGCGTTTTCATGGCAGACTCAATACGGGGTGGTTTGCCAGTGCCTTCCCCAGTCATTACCGTTTACCCCCCAGCAAGCTGGGTACTGGTTAGAGTCTGTCAAAGCCAGGATGCCAAGTTGGTTTGTTAACCATAGTTAGCCTTAATTGTCATTTTGAGTAAAATAGGAACACAGGAAGAAAAGCATGTGAGGAACTGTAGTATTATGTAAAAAAAGATGCCACAGCAAATGCAGTAAATGTATTAAGAATTATTATTGCAGTGCTTATCATTAGAACAATTTTTTTTGTTTACTTGGTATTTGTATACTGAAGAAGCAAAACTTGAAGCAAAACTACATCTGGATTCCTATCTTGTATTTGAGCTGTATTAGGATTGTCATTGTAATCTTAGAACTTTATTTCTTGTATATTTTTTGCAATTATTGCAATAATCATTCTAAATACATTCACAGCATTTGATATTTTTATTTAACGTATGAACAATAACATTATTGGTTAATTCATGCTTGTTCTTTACCATTTAAAAGAAAGAAGGCATTAAAAGAATATTTGTTAAGGAAACCAGGATATGCATGATGGTCTTTAACCTGGCCTCCTGGTTTCACAAAGCCATTATTAAAATAAGCCATAGTTTTGTGTGATGTGTGTCTTGTGAGAGAAGACCTCATTATTACTATTGTAGTGAATTTCCCTAAGTTATACGGAGCCTGCTTGTGTGAGTTAATACCTGACAATGTCTATAAGTAGTACACGGTACAGACCTCTTGGGATTAAAAACCAGATGTGGAGCTGCATGTCTGAATGATTCCTCATAAACCCCCCAACTCTGACCTTAAAAACAAACTGAGGAGACTGATAGATAAGAAGTCTTTTTCCTTGTGGTAGGTTTCTGCAGCCAGGCATTTTAAAATTTAACAATGCAGATCCCCTGCCCCGTTTAAATTCTGAAGTTGTGTAGTTCCAAGAGAACTGTGCTGTATGTTCATTGTGAACGGAAGGATTGACTTACAGCTGGATCAGCAGTGGAGATTGATTTTAGTTTCAGGCCTCCCAGGTCTGAGCTGTTCTTTGCTAATAGCAAATCTTAATTAGTTGGTGCAAGAAGTGGTTTCCCTGTGGATTTTGAAGTTTTGCTTATCGTAGTTTTCAGTCAACAAAACTAGCCCTAGGGTAAATGATCATGCTCCAGTTTTAATTCTTCTGAGACATGTTGAAAGGAAAACTACAACAGAAGCAAACTAAAAGAATCAGATTTCTTTTGAATCCATTCTTGTTTTGGTTTATAGGCATCCCTGCTAATGAGACACTGTTTTCAGACCTGCATTTTAAATAGCTTCTGACTTTTCTAGTATCCCAGCAGAATCCTATTTTTATTTGATCTGGGTTCTTATGTTATCAAACTTGATGATGCAGCAGCAGTAGCAAAAGACAAGGCTGAAATAACAAAGATTTAGGTCAGGACAACGGGAAAAAACAGTGTTAAAAGAGGTCTTGAATCAAGTGAAGCCTGAGTAGGCATTGCAAGATTTTGTAATTCAGTGGGCTTTTATTTATCTGTAACAGAAGGAGCTGTTATTAATAAAACGCTAAGGGCTAAGTGGGCGGAAAGTGGGCATGGCCTGTCAGAGGCAGGACTAGCCCAATCATTGGGCCAAAGTTCTGACAGGGCCCGCCCACCCAGGGGCAATCTGGAGACATCACTGCCAGTATGCTCTTGACCACTGCAGGGAAAGGAGGTCAGTAGGGCTGCCAAGGGGGATGAGAACAGAGGCTTGGACGTGCTGCACCAGCCCTTTTCGCCCCAAGGCTGTCCTAACTGTCATGTCCAACTGTAACTTCCCTCCCTTTGCTTCAGAACACTGACAGAGCTGGCAGGAGGCTGGTGAGTGCTCTCCCCCCCCCCCCCCTTCAGGCCTGCTGCAAAGGAGCCTCTGACAGCCCCTCAGTGAGGGGAGGGAGGCGTTTCTGAGAGCAAAGCAGGGGAGTCTGAGGGCATGGGTGTGGGCATTCCTTTTGAGGGAGGGAGCTTTCCCCTTCTGCCAAACAGTTGGCTGACAGGGAGGCCACAGAAAAGCTCCTTCTCACTTAAAATACTGCTCTGGCCGGGATTTAGACACAGCCAAGCCATGTATATATCTTCTTCGCAACTCTCTGCAGATTTGAGGCCTATTGCACAGCGTTTTTCTGCAGACAAAACTGGATGCTGTTGCGGAGCTTCTTTTTTCTCCTGTTTCATTTATACAACAACCCTGTGCAGTTGGCCTCAAGTCTTTCGATTCAACAACAACCTGTGTGGGAAGCCTTAAATGTTTCTTCTCCACCACAACCCTGTCCAAAGTAGCCCTTTCTGCTCGGGGAGCTGATCTTTATACTCTGCAGATGAGCTGTAATTCCAGGAGCTCTCCAGGCCCCACCTGGAGGTTGGCTACCCCTGGGTTGGAAATATTCCTGGAGGTTTGAAGATGGGACTTCAAAATTGTACAATGCCTCAGAGTCCAGCCTTCAAAAGAGACTTATTTATTTATTATATTTTGCCTGCAGAGCTGATCATTATATTCTAGATACTATGGTACGGGCTTGCAGGCTGCAGTTGCGAGTGAGTGGTGCAGGTGTGTCCCTCCTGGGCTATGGGCTATAGCCAGCCCTTACCAGCAGCTGTTTGAATTTTGGGGCGCAGACAGATCAGCACCAGTCCTGTGAGTCTGGAAAGTGCAGGAAGATCTAAATAAAGAATATTTACAGCCTGAAACTGTAAATAGTGAACAAGTAAATGGCTGGAGAGACATGGGAACTGAAGTGACTTTTTTAAACCATTGCCTGGCAAATAAAAACCAGTATTAAAAACCTTACTAAGGTTAAGACTGCTTTGCACAGAGAGACTTCCTCTTAGGGTTACCAGCTTCCATATGAGGCTCTTTACCCCACCTCCCTCATGGGGAGTCTGCTATGAGGAGAGGAAGGGAAAACAATTGTAAACTGCTTTGAGACACCTGAGGCCTGCTGTGTCACTGTGGCCCATTCCCAGTTCTTTCAGAACCCTTACAGCCCCACATCCTCACAGGTTGTCTATTGTGGGGAGACAAAGGGAAAAGGTGTTTGTAAACCGCTTTGAAATTCCTTTGGGTAGTAAACAACAGGGTACCAAAATCCAGTTCTTCTTCCATCCAGGCCTTTCCTCTCTGTCTCTGCTGCCACCATCCCGACATACAATTTCCCATCTTCATTTGTTTTCCCCTCACACATATCTGGCCTCATTTTTCAGTTCATTGTCTCTCCCTCCTTTTCCCACAAAAGTTGGTCCATTTCCATATTTCAGTAATGTAATATGGTAGAAAGTGAAGAGGAACTAAAGAGCCTTTTGATGCGGTTGAAGGAGGAGGGTGCAAAAGATGGCCTGAAACTCAACATCAAGAAAATGAAGATCATGGCATCCGGCCCTCTCAATTCCTGGCAAATAGATGGGGAAGAAATGGAGGTGGTGACAGATTTTATTTTCCTGGGCTCCAAGATCACTGCAGATGGGGACTGCAGCAAAGAAATTAAATGACACTTGCTCCTGGGGAGGAAAGCTATGGCAAATCTAGACAGCATCCTAAAAAGCAGAGACATCACCCTGCCAACAAAAGTGCGTCTAGTCAAGGCTGTGGTCTTCCCAGTTGCAATGTATAGCTGTGAAAGTTGGATCATAAGAAAGGCCGAGCATAAAAATCGGAGGCTTTTAAACTCTTGTGCTGGAGAAGTCTCTTGCGAGTCCCTTGGACTTTAAGGCGAACAAACCGGTCAGTCCTAGAGGAGATCAGCCCTGCCTGCTCCTTAGAAGGCAAGATCCTGAAGATGAAACTGAAATACTTTGGCTACCTCATGAGAAGGAAGGACTCCCTGGAGAAGAGCCTAATGCTGGGAGCGACTGAGGGCAAAAGAAGAAGGGAGCAAAAGAAGGGGACGACAGAGAATGAGGTGGCTGGATGGAGTCACTGAAGTAGTAGGTGGAAACTTAAATGGACTCCGGGGAATGGTAGAGGACAGGAAAGCCTGGAGGATCATTGTCCATGGGGTTGCGATGGGTCGGACATGACTTCGCACCTAATAACAACAATCTGCAGCTATTCCTCTCTCTCTTCCTGGTTCAGTTTACAGAGTTGTTACATAAGGATGGGCATGAGGCAGCTCACAAACTAAAGTTTGTGATGAATTTAGGCTGGTTCATGGTTTGCAAAGTGAAGTTTGTGCAGGTCAACTGGCACAAACATCGCACAAAGTTTCAAGCTGTTTGTGGAGTTTCATGCCAATTTGTGAGTGGATACATTTCCAGACAGACATTCTCTGCTCAATTAAAATGTTTACCGTGTTTCGAAGCAACAAGAGGGGAGTGGAATGTGGAGGGCATCTGGTGGAAGTTCCTTGCAACTTTGATGTCTCTAGTTTGTACAGGATCCATCTATACACTCCTGAATCCAAGTCTGTCAAAATGACCACCTATCAATGACAGGCGGTCATTTTGACAGGTGCAGATTCAGCAGTGTATAGAAAATATCCTATGTAAGCTAGAGATACCAAGCTTGTAAGGGACATCCTTCACATGATCCTCTACATCTGTTGTCTCCAACCACCGGGCCGCGACCCGGTGTTGGGCTGTGAAGGCCCTGGCACTGGGCTGCGCGGCTCCCTCTCCCTGCCCCCCCCTGCAGTAAGAAACTTCCCAGGCCCCAAGCTTGCGGCCCGGCAGCCTTCTTACTGTGGGAGGAGGGGGGAGAGGGAAGCAAAAGTGCCGCGCGTGCACGTTTTAGCTGCACATGTGCATTGCGAGTGCACAGCCGCGCAGAGTGCATGGCCGCGCAAACGCCCACCCTGCTGCCGCTGGTCCCCAGCCTGAAAAAGGTTGGGGACCAGTACTCTACATGTCTTCCAAGTTTGGTGTCTGCAGCTTGTACGAGATTATTTCTTGGTTGCTAAAAGTTCATGAACCACATTTTCCTGGTTTGTGTTCATCCCTATTGCATTTTTTGTTTCATTGCTCACTTTGTCACTTATGTCAGTTATGGCCTTATCTAAAGTTTTAATCTAATATGTCTGTAACTCACATGTGTGTATAGATTTCTTGTAGATTAGACTGTCATTGCCTTAAATATACCTGCATGTCCTCCTATTTACCTCCAAATAATATGTAGGTACACATTAATAAACAAAACTGTGGCTAACTCTTACCAGAGTTGAGTTTGTTTCAGCTGGGTTGTATATCCTACAAACAAGAGCCCTAATTATCTTCTCCTGCTTGCAGATCCTTTTGCTTGCAGGCATTTAGAAAAACATGTTAGCCATGTCTATAATATGCTTGGCATTCAAAGAAGTCATTTTTTCCTGCAGCTGAATAATTTGTAGATTGGTAATCTTTTAAATTTGAGTTTTGTCTGTCCAATTTAAGTCCCACCCGACAAATTAGCTGTGACATTAGATGGCATTAGATTATTGAAGAGTTCAATGTTTCACTGACTAAGTACCTGAATATGCTACCAGTCCAACTGTGATTAGATGGCAAAATACATACTCTATGGTAGCATAGGATGCAGGATTTTGAAGCTAGTTATAGTCACAATTTTGCTTCTATTGGAAGATCCTCATTTACTAATTTTCTCATCTCTTTAAATAAATAGCATTAGTATTTATGCCATGCATAATTTTTGTTTTCTAGAGCTAAGAATGATAGCAGCTGGAAAGTTTGCAAGTCTGCCAAGAAATATGCATATGAATCACGAGTTCTCACTGGCTTCGTCTATGGATCTTTTGAGTAGCAAACCATCTTTGGTTGAACACTCCAGTACTTGTCAAGATGTTTCTATCCATGGCACCCTTCCACGGAAGAAAAAGGGGACCATTCCTGCTAGATCCTGTGATGTCTTCAGCCACATAGGAACCTTGCCTTACTCTAAAGGACATCGATCTCAGAAGCCCTTCATTCAAGATATTATAGAGGAATATCCCCTGCAAAACTGGAAGAATGACAACTTCTACCACAGGTACATTTAAATTAGCTATGAATGCTAGTGAAATGTATTGGCATTTCTAATGATAAGAAAGAAGGTGTGCTCACAATCCAAGAAAAAAAGGTTATTCTGGTTTGTAACACTTTCTAGATGTTACATTTGTTGAAAAAAAAACATTCACTTACTGTACTCTGATGACTCCAGTACGATATAACTGAATCTCTTTCCTGTCAATCTACTTTAACTCTGTTTGAGTTCTGTTTAGTTGCTATTTTTATAAATTGTATTTTTAGAAGTTTTTGATTGTTTTCTGCCTTGGAACCCTAAGTTGTGCAGAAAAGTGGCATAAAATATTTAAATAAAATAAATATAACAGCACAGTAGGAACAGCAGTCTAAAGTTAAAACAGATTGTACAAGAAAGATCTTGAAGTTTTACAATGGCAGCAAAATCAGCAGCAGTATCAACATTTTCCCCAGACGATCTTTTAACCCAGTGTTAATAATCACTATAACTGTGACTATAACACTATAATAATAATCACTATAACATTATATCTGGGGATTGTGGATTAAAAACATTACTTCCTATTACTGATTAATTGATTTTATTTTACAATGTGAATACATTTACATCTATAAGGAGAACAGCTAGATTCGAGCCCAGTAGTGCCTTTGAGACCAACTAATTTTTCAGATTATGAACTTTTGAGGGTCAGCACTTCCTCCTTCTCAGTGAAGGGGAGCTTGGACTTTAAAGCTCAAGGCCCTAAAAAAAAGTCTTGCAACACACTTCAGAAGGATTCCCATAGCATGCTAGTTGGGAATCTCTGACATATAGTAACGGGCTTATTCTATCTTGCAGGTGTTATTAATTGCAAAAATAATGAACTGGGAGGGGTGGTTCCCAATGAAGAGACAAATATAGAATAGTACAGACGCACTGGGAAACGAATATGACAATAAAAAATATCCAAATTGGACTCATATAGAGTCGTCTCTCTTCAGTTTCAGTAATTCTTTTATTCTTATTTCACACAAGTCCAGACGCGTTTCGCCTACAGCTTTTTCAAGGGACGGTTTTTATAGTCGGTCAGTCGGTCAGTCAGTCAGTCGGTCAGTCGGTCAGTCAGTCAGTCAGTCAGTCAGTCAGTCAGTCAGTCAGTCAGTCAGTCAGTCACCTTTTATTGGCATAAAGGTTTTTATATTTAAGGACCAACTTCAACTTATTAAGAAATCTCTTGACAGAGTATAAGGTCATACAATGGCTAAACTTAGCTTTTGGCGTTTCAGACGCCACATATTGAATACAATATATATGTTATATAATGTATTAAACCAATATAGTGTATTAAACCAGAATCGGGGTGATGAAGGTTCAAATCTCTTCTCATTGACCTTGTGCCATTCGTTGCCTAACTAGGTGAGAGCCGTGAGCACCCCCTGAGCTCCTTGGACTAAGCGATGGGTAGAATCGTGTGGCACTCCCACCCCTCCAGTGATATCACTCCCGTATAGGATGGTTGTGTCATTGGGAAATAGTCTTAAACATTACTGTAAATCAAAGAGGGAGAACTAAGGAATACAACAAAGCTTGTGTGATAAATCAATAAGGATTGTGGGGGGGGGGGGTTGTCTGTTTCCATTAAAAAATGAGCTCATTTGCTCTTTGATGGGAGCTTGCCTTAAACCTATCACTCTTTTTAAAATGTCTTGATTTGCTATTTTGGACTATGGAGGTCTTTAAATACCAAACTTCTGTTGGACAGAATTATAACTTGAAAACCAGCTTTGGTTATATTGGTTGCAGTGTTTAAATGCAGGGCAGTGGTAAGTAATGGTGTCTTGGCAGCCTTGTTTACCACGGTCCAGCTGCTGTTTGAATCACCAAGGGAGGTTGTGGAATCCTCAGCTCTGGAGACCTTCAAAAAGGAGTTGTATGTAATCACCTTTGAGGGTGGCTTAATGTTAATCCTATTTTCTATGCAGATAAATATAATATAGATGACTAATGCACTTTCAGCAGAATAGACAGGGGAGTGTGGGAATTGGATGACTTCTGAAGACCCTTCTGGGGACAATGGTTGTGTGAATTTGTGAGAGTATTTAAAAACAAATACAATACAGTAAATTAACACCAGTTTACTGAAGTTTTTTTTTTCTTAAAAGTTGTTATGGATGAGACATGTCACCTTGGGTGATTTGGCTTTGACAGAAAAAGGCTAGAAGAATGGGAAGATGTGATGCTAGAAATCCAGATTATGTTGTGTGTTGACAATGTAAAACAGATTTTGTGACTGTCTGAAAACACAGAAGTAGCCAGTTGAATGTTATTCACACAAATGTAGCATATTGTTACAGAATTCTGTGCTAGTGTCGTGCTTTTGTAGCATATATCTGAAATCTAGAAATGGAGAACAATGATAAATATTATTTGGACCTGGTTACAAACCAAAACTTTTCACATTGTGCCTTTTACCGTTAAAACTAAAAGTAGAAATGAAAATGCCAGTTTTGATAAAACATTTCAGTAGTAGTAGTTGATTGTGAAGGATTTTTGTACATCTTGGGTCACAAACGGAGTGTACTGGAAAGGAGAGTGTTTAATACTGGCAGTTATCTGACTTCAGAGTTAAACACAGTTCTGTGCCTTCATGGTAGGATGCTATTCGCTAGCTAGCAGGCATTGTGAGGGATTCTAAGGCCAGTGGAAACTTAATTCTCTTATCTTTTTATGAAGAGTAGAGAATAATACATAGTTTGTATCTTTACAAACTGCTGCGGCTGGATGACTGGGCCTGAATCCTACACACTGCACCATGCACAAAAGGTATGTGAAGGATTTGTATTTGTGTGTGTGATCCAATTTTATGCAATCACTCCCATCTGCCATTTTCCAGAATAAATAATCACACATATCGCCTAAACATACACAGCCCTATGTGTGGTATCCTTATGTGAGATGTTAACACTTTTGTGCAAAGTGGTGTGTGTGTTTATGAAAGACCCCTCACCATAGGAAAAGAGTCCAAAGCTTGGATAAAAAATTGGAAATTGGGCTGAGCTTTAGAGAGAGGACAAAACTGGAATAAAATATTCCAGGGGGAAACCATGGCTTAAAACCACTGGAAGAAGATTAAATATCCTTCTCCTTCCCCCCCTCCCCCGTCCGTGTGAGGCAGTGAGGGGCTTCTTTTGGTTTCCCAGATCCTCACAGTGGATGACTCCGAGAAGCCCTGCCGCTGGTTGTGTTGCTGTTTTCAAACTGTAAAAAGCATAGAGGCCCCTTCCAGTGCTGCTCTCCCTCCTCCCCCTTCAGTCTTTCTTTGTATAACCTGTCCTTCCTAATCACTCAGGGTTGGTAACAGCACAAAATAACATCACCAATAAAATATGAAATCACATATTATAACACCATAAAACCTTTTATAATTCTGTTTGCCCCCAACTAGTCTGAATTGAGATGAAAAGAGGTTCTAAGTGTGTAGCAGTCGAGATATATATATATCTTTGGAGGGAAGTCTTATCAGAGGGCACTGTTGGTTTGAGCTGGTTTATAAAGTTGTCTGGTCTTTCCCTTTTACGACTCAGGCAAATAATCTGAGATAGTATCAGAAGAAGAATGCTCTGTAGCTTTCTCCCCGGTCTTCCTTCACGTAAGCAGTTCTCGGAATTTGTGTGTTGTGTAAGTAATCCACCAACCTGTCCCCAGGAAATGAACAACATTGCAAGTTAAGCATAATTTATCATTTATCATTTTATGTTGTTTTGTGCACAGCCCTGGCAAAGCAGTTGTGAAGGATAAATATTTCTGCCTTTCCCAAGGCAAGAATTGGGTCTGTTTAGACTGGTGTAGTATTTCTCAACCTGTACACGAGAATAGAACTATGATTACGGCATTAGTGATAAATGTATTTCAAGGCTTCTGGAAGCACACAATGTCAGGTAGCTGTGTTTGTCTGCAGTAGAACAGCTTGATTCAAGTCCAGCAACACTTTAAAGGCCCAAAAGCTTTCTGGGTTATGAGCTTCCATAACCCTGGAAATCTTGTTGGTCTTATGATGTAGCCCAGGGGTAGTCAAACTGCAGCCTTCCAGATGTCCATGGACTACAATTCCCAGGAGCCCCTGCAAGCGAACGCTCCTGGGAATTGTAGTCCATGGACATCTGGAGGGCCGCAGTTTGACTACCCCTGGTGTAGCCGGACATGAAGTTCTGAAAGAATCTACTTGTCCAGTGGTGAGACTATGTGCTACATCAGTGGTCCCCAACCTTTCTGAGGTTGGGGACGGGCAGGGCATTGGGGCGCGGCCCGCAGCCCGCGCAGGCCACGCCCACGCCCACGCCCACGCATCGGCCACGCCCGCGGGCCGCGCCCGCGCATCAGGCCGCGCCCGCATGGGCGCGGCCTGGCCCCGATTCCCTCTCCCCGCTCTCCTGCAGTAAGAAGCTTCCCGGGCCGCAAGCTTGCGGCCTGGGAAGTTTTTTACTGTGGGGGGGGAGGGACGGGGAGAGGGAGCCGTGGCCCGGCGCCATGGCCTTCGCAGCCAGCACCGGGCCGCGGGCCGCAGGTTGGGGACCACTGTGCTACATCACTGCATACTTTACTGCTCCTCTGAACCACTAGGGTAATTCTGTCATCTCTCTGTTTTAGTTGTGATTGAATTGATTGGCACTTCAATCACACCAATACTAATGGTATCTACCCAGGACTTTTTAATCTTTGCAGGAGTCAGTGCCTTGGAATTGCTTTCTTCTACTTGGGAGGCATGACAAACACTCTTGAAGCACTATGACGGCTTTGAAACTTTTCATTCTACAAGTAAACCTTTGACGATGTGTGTACCTTTAGTGTTAAGTGGCCAAAAAGTGTGCTGTGGCTATCCGAAGTGTGGAAAATAGTGACCCATCTTGAGTAGCCTTACTATGTTCTATCTTGAGTCTAATTGTATGCCTCATCTTCCTACAATAGATAGGCAAGCTGAATGGTGGTTTTGTCAGACTTTTTCTTATTTCTAAAGTTAGATGGAGTTGGACATCCCTAAGAAAGGACATTCAGTTACACTTAGAATCCTCCAGGCATAGTCTTCTGAGGTTTTATTTTTTTTAAAAAGATTGCATTCCATTTGTTTCAGCGCTTCAATACTATCTGCTGATTTATTATTTATTTTATTACTAGTGGCTTGCTTGTGGCTCAGGGCATTCCAGAGCTCCACTTGCATTTTTATAGAACAGATTCATAGGTTCCATTATAATGTGAGGTCCAATGCTCCGCATTACAAACATCCAAACTGTTAACCATATAATTGTATAACCATAATGCAACTATTGCCAGGATTAATGATGCCTTACGATGTACTTAGTGGGCATATTTGATGTGGAAGAGTACTGGGGGGCCCAGTAGATGTTATCAGTTCATTGGTCCCAATCAAAGGCTTGGCGGAAGAACTCCGTTTTGCAGCCCCTGTAAAACTATGCTAGCTCCAACAGGGGCTTTATCTCTTCTGGGAGCTCATTCCACCAAGTGGGGGCCAGGACAGGGAGCATGCTGACCCAGGTTGAGGGCAGCCGTGCTTCCTTGGGGCCAGGGATCACCAGCTTGTTGGGGCATAGGCAGAGAGGCAGTCCCTCAGGTACACTGGGCCCATACTATGTATGGCCTTAAAGCTTGATCTGGAATTCAACTGGCAACCAGTGCAGTTGCTGGAGTACAGGCTGTATATGGACCTTCCAAATTGTTCCCATGAGGACCCTGGCCACTGCATTCTGTACAGCTGAAGTTCCTGGAGCAGGGATAAGGGCAGGCCCACACAGAGTGAGTTACAGAAGTCCAATCTAGAGGTGACCATTGCATGATCTGGGGCCAGGTGGGGCAATAGTAGCTTAGCTTGGTGCTAATGGAAGAATACCAGCAGTGCATCTCTTGTGACCTGAGCCTCCATAGAGAGGAAGACGTCAAGGATCACGCCCAGGTTCCTGGCTGACTGTGCCACTGATACTTGCACCCCATCCAAGCAGGGCAATTGGGCTTCCTCGCTGGGACCTTTCCTACTCAGCAAAAGGATCTTCGTCTTTGAAGGGTTGAGTTTCAGATGACTCTGCTTGAGACATCCCGTCACTGCTTCCAGACATCTAGCTAAGGACTCTGGGTGTGAATCTGGGTGGCCATCCATCAGGAGGAATAGCTGGGGGTCATTGGTGTATTTATGACACCCAAGTCCAGACCTTTGTACCAGCTGGGCAAGAGGGCGCATAAAGATGTTGAATAGAATTGCCACACGGAAGTTGGCAGCTGTGTGATTGGCTCTCTCCCGTTGCTACCCTCTGTTCGTGACTCTGGAGGAATGCGATCAGCCATTGAAGGACTATCCCTCGTGTCCCGGTGTCAGCAAGGCAGCAAGCTAGAAGCTCATGGTCAACTGTGTCAAATGCTGCTAGGAGATCGAGCAATATGAGCAGCACTGACCCACCCCGATCCAGCCGGTGGTGGAGGCCGTCCATCAGGGCGATCAGTACTATTTCTACCCCATGGCCAGGCCAGAAGCCTGCCTGGGCTGGGTCCAAAACTGGAGCTTCAATTATGATTGCTGATCATTAATCCGCAGCAGACCTCCACACTATCAATAACATGTGCTGTCAAAAAATGCAAATATTTAATCAACCTTTTACTATTATTGTTCCATTTTCAGTAATGAAGAGAGAGCAAGAGAGATAAAGCGATCTACTTACTTTAGAAGCCTGCTTGAATGGTCTGAATAAGGATATTTCTAGCTATGGTTGCCGGCAGGCTTGGAGCTTAATGGATGTTGCTTAGCAGGTGATATGGTTTACCTCCATGATCATAAAGAGCTTCAGCTATCCGTGTTTGCACAGTAGAAATGCAATGAGGCAGGAGACTTTTCTCCAGGACTGTTTGTAACCCTTATTTTACTATAGTTCAGCAGTGCCATTGGTATGAACTTTTCTAACGCTAGACTGTGGAGACTTTGCATTTTTATCTTTCCCATCTTAGAGATAAAAATGTTGACCTTAAAATCATAACAGAGGTTAACTAGAATTACAAGAGCATTGAAAGGGGAGGGTAGTTGGAGGAGGAGAACAAAAATGCAAGTGGAGCTCTGGAATGCACAATGCCTTGTAGGCAACTGGTATATTGACTTATATTTTGGTTTTTTTATTTTTAAATTCCTTTCTTATCTTGTGCTGCTTGGTCAGGTCATCATTCAGTATCAGCTACTAAAATAAAGGTACTTAAAGAGAGAAGAAATGTGCTTGCTATAATGAGGCTATGCGGTTTGTTCTGGAACGTGTTATTGGCTGTTCATTCATAGGGGCTGGCGTTAAGGCTTTGAATGCCAGAGAGAACTTGCCCAATGGAGCCCATGGAGCAACATCCCATAACTTTATATGCCTGACAGGTATATGCTCTTGTATGGATCACAATCATTCTGATCCATGGGTAGTCTTAGCTGTGGGTAGTCTGAGCTAGATCATTCATGCCAATCATCAGGCTTTCTCAACCAGGGTTTCATGAAAGCCTGGGGTTTTCGGATGGCTCAGGAAGGGTTTTGCTGATTGGGTAGGTATTAATTTAATTTTTAGTATATTTTTGAATTTTAAAACATTATTGGGTGATATGACCATATATAGTCATGCCCATCCCTCCCAAAATGGCCAGTGTTGGGCCAGGAGGGGGTGGGAAAGGGAGGGATCCCAGCCATACAAATCCGTGCTAGCAGAGGCTTATTGCATGTGGTAGCAACTGGAGTCCAGAGAGGGAAATACTCTCATTTTAACTTTACTGTGGGGGTGGAGGGCAGAGAGGCATAGCCCTGCCTCGGCCCTGTTTCTGCAGGCTCCCACTGCTGGCTCCCTTTGGTGAAAAAGAGCAAACAGTTGGGTAGCCCAGAGCGCAGGCATAGTTCACAAATAATCTGAAATTATTTCTCTTCTGTTACTTCCTATGCCATGGGAGAGGCCTGATGATGTCATAACTGGTGGGAGTGTCTGGATGATAGTGCTTCTGGTGACTTTCCACTTCTGGGGTTAGGGAAGGAAGGTGTGACCTACTGACATCACTTCCAGGGTTTCTTGAAGCCTGAAGAATGTTTCATGGGTTTCTCAACAGTAAAAATTTGAGAAAAACTGCTCTAAGTCTGCTTCGGTGTGTTTCTTTGTTGTTCAAAGGTTTAAGATAATGAAGTTGAAAGAGAACTGTAGAATTTTAAGAGCTCTGTTCAAGACCAAAAAAAGTATCTTGACTCCTCATCTAATCTGTTCTGGGGGATTTCTGCCCAGCCTTAAGCTATCAGACAATTAAATATTGTTTTAAGTTCATTGCCTGATTTCCAGTCATTTAAGCAAATGTACGTATTGGAAAACCCTAATGGAGATTCTTTTTGAGGATCCTGTAGATGATTTACAATGTAAAGGCAGAAGAGGATATGAGTTCAGAGGGTTTGCGTTTCATGGCTTGCGATTGCTGGGGTCATGTGAAAAAGGGAGAAATCTACAAGGATATGAAGGAATGTCTAATCCTGCACATGCTCATTCTCCTCTCCCTGTTTGTTTGTTTATTTGTTTATTTATTTGTTTGTTTGTTTATTTGTTTGTTTATTTATTTATTTATTATATTTTAGAAGCCAGCATCTTTAGAAGCCAGCCTGTATCTTACCTACCAAAGTACATTTCAGCAGCCACCACCAGGATTACTCATGGTCTTCTGCTTCTCCACCCAGCATATGCACCCACCTGCAGCTTCCTATAATGAAGGATTAATCTATTCCTTATGCTTTGTAGTATGAAGTGTCTGTTTCCCTCCACAATTTTCTAGTTTGCATTATGGATCACCTCAAGATGTTTCAGTTTCCTGACCTAGAACAGCTCCAGAGAACATTCTTTACCGTAACCATTAGGTATTTGCAGGGAATTTTTACAAACGTGATCCGCTTCCACAACGCTCTGCCACCTCATTCTGCTGCATGTGCAGACAAGGCCATTGTCAAGGCCATTGTCAAATGGGACAGGATTCTGAGTCCTAAAGATTTTTGAGTCATCTTCTCCCAAGGCAGATAAGGCAGGAAGGGTTTACTTAGGCCCAGAGGCCTAGGTAGATTTCATGTTGCAGGCAGCCAAGATTAGTCTCCCCTCCCCCAAATTTCCTTTAAATCATAGAGTCATAGAACTGGAAGGAACCTCCAGAGTCATCTAGTCCAACCTCCTGCACAATGCAGGAACTCACAACTACTTGCCCACCTATGGTGACCCCAATTCCATGCCCAAGTGATCTCCCACCAAAAATCTCCAGAATCCAGCTTGGCCTGGAGGAAATTCGCCTACCATCCCACAGTGGCAATTAGCAATTTCCTGGGTATGCAAGGAAGGACCACAAGAGACAAACACTGGCACATCCCTTCCAGCCCACCCACTTACAATCTGATTAAGTTCATAAAATCTTTCCAAGGCAATATGTTTGTAATAATGTATACAATGAATTTCAGTTCAATTTATTTTACAATTCTTTTATATACCAGAAGGAACAACCATAACGGCTTCTAGATAAATTCCGTTTTCATTGACTTCATTAGTGGTTGAATCCTCCAATCCTCCTAAAACAGTTTGTTGCATCAAAGGTGGCAAAATCCTATCGCCTTTCCTTAAATTACTATTATATTACTATTCTAATATTTTAGTATCAATCTAATATTTTAGTATCAATCGGCCGAAACGGCATAAAAGATAATCTATTTAGAAGAGAGGTTCTATTCAAATCATGCTGTCTTTCCACATCCTGTATTCTTTGTTTTACCAATTCTTTGGCACGGTCAAAACCCAAAGAAAATTTGTTGGGATAGACCATAAAATCCTAACTTCCTGTTAATGGCCTGTACCGATGGAACAGTAAATGAGTCAATTAATATTAAATAGGATAGACCCCTGGGAAAGAAGATCAGCCTTAGCTAATACAATATTACAGCTGACCATAAACTTTCCTCAGCCAGGGTCAAACCTGACTCCACATGCAGTGCAGCACTAGAGACAATTCTGGGGGCTGCAGAAAATTTCTCAAAAATTTGGTTAGCAGTCTCTCCAGGTGAATTGTATTGGCGGTGATCAGCAGTGGTGCTCCATATAACATTTGCACCAGGGGCTTTGTTTTGTATATTTTAAGAGGTGCTGAGACATTCCCTACCACCTTTGTCCCAATAGAGTTTTAGTATAGCACCTGCACCTATAGAGGTTTATTTTGACAAACCTCAACAGAATAGAACTGGTTGTATAAAATATAAAGATATCCTTACTCGTAGCAGGGATTTGAAAAATTTAGTGGTCTTGAATAAAGCAACAGAAATTCTTGGTTGATATATAACCAGTTATTATCAAGAAACAAGACGGAATTTCTGAACCAGTCAGACAAGAAACCTTCATTAATAGACTTTGAAAACATTTTGCAACAAGATAAACCTCACCTACAAATTTATAAACTTTTGTTAAAATGTGACACAGAAATTGAAAACTGCAAAGTTGTATGATTAAGTGGATGCAGAATTTAGAGTGCAGTGTAATGTTTAAGGAATGGAAAGGAATTTGGGGCAAAATATCTAAGTATACAAAATGTCAGCTACTAAGAGAAAACTGGTATGAAATGTTTTATAGATGATATAATTGACCAGATTCAAATCCCCATTTTGGAATCAGCTATCAAGTATAATATTCATTTTGGTTTATTGGCCTTTGAGATTATGCCACTGCATTCAAAGATAAAAGTGTGTAAACTCCCCTGCAAATAGTTTCCTGTGAATACAATATGGTGCATTACAAGACCTAGTTCTTGCCATCATCAGTGGAACTAGAAAAGGGGCATGCCTCCGTAATCTGTGTGTATGCAATTGTCCTTCAAGCAGTGAATAATGTTGTAAATTCTTAATGCATAGAAAGATACAGGTGTGATGATATAATTGAAATTCCTAAACTGGAGAAATGAGAACTTTCAGCAGTTGGTTGTACAACTGTGGGTTGGTTTGTTCCTTCCTTCGTGTGTTGCCTTGAACTCAGAACTAGCTGCGGTGTGAGTCCATAGTGTAGCAGTACTGGCAGCTGCCTCAGTGTTTTATTTCTCGTCTTTTCAAGTATGCCAAGCTCAGGTGAAACCATTTCAGTCTAGCTGAGACACTTCTGCATCCTGCCTTCAAACATCTTGGTGCCTGTTCTGTGTATAGAAACACTAGAGGCCTGCAGGGGGCCTGAAGAAAAATAGGCTTGCCTATTTATTGAATTAACCTTAAAATTAAAAATCTGAAATCATTGAGATCCTGTTGGCATACCCATAAAGGTTTTACGTAACGATACCCTGTCTATCTTCCCCAGAGAGACTGGAGCTAATAAAACAACAATAGCGGTAAATGCACAAGGACAACAAGTTCAAACCAACACACAGTTGAAAGCCGATGACATAGCTGAAAATATGACCAAAACAGCTTATTGAAACTTGGCCAAAGCAATTCATGGTCCACCCAATTTCCTGTGGAACAGAACAGCCTTCCATGCCTTCATAAATGAAGCAAGTGAAGATGCTGTCTGCACCCATTCTGGTAGGTCCATTCCAGATGCTGTGACATCACTTTTAGCTGTGTAACTGGAGCTGGCACCACTGTGTCAAGGGATGGTCTAGGATTCGCCCCAAACTGCATGGTTACACAGCTGAAAGTGAGGTCATGGGACACTATTAGGATAAGTCTCACCCCCAGCCAGTCTCCTGAGGGTTGTCAGCTGAGGGCTGGAGCAATAGAGCTTCTAGAGGATCTTAATGACTTGTCCCCAAGTTGCTGTTTTCAGAGGCTGAAAGAAGAAATAAAAGTTTTACTGTGTCTCCCCCCCCCCCTCCATATAGCTACTCCATATGTCCCTCTTCATTGGTGCCGAATTGTGGACTCGGTCTTAATAGTGTTTTATAATGCAGTTCTAAGCAAAGTTACACCATTCTACATCTACTGAATTCAATGCATATAGCTCTGCTTAGGGCAGCACTGACTGTATAATTTAGTATTGTAAGTAGTAGAAGAGGAACTTCCAGAATAAGTAGATCTGCCTTCTCCCAAGGAGGAGGCTTTCTCACTAGGCTTTCTGGAGCAGAATAAAGACAGAGGACTCTGAATGATGCTTTGGTGTGATGTGTGCTGCCTAAAGTTTTAAAGAGAAAAGACGGAGGGAGTGAATGAGCAGGTGGTGAACCAAAAAAAAAAAAATCAAAGCAGGTGGCGTGAGATACAGCCAACTTTAGCTGTTGGATGAGGAATAGGTTTTGCAGGTACCTGACCATACCAAACCCTGATGCTGTCTATGATTGCAACAAAGCCAGTATGTAGGGGAGGGAGGTTCAAATCCCTACTCTGCTATATTTTTCCTGAGCCAATTGTTCTCTTAGCCTAACTTTACCCCACAGGGATTTTGTGAGAGTAAAATAAAGAGGGAGAGACCAGATACATGAACTTGAGTTCCATGGAGAAATGGTGAGATACAATCAGTTAAAATGCCAAAACAAAGTACTTTGAAGTCCCACGCTTTGATGTGTCCTATTGAAATGATGGGACTTCAGCATCTGTCCCTGTATTAGGACTGCCTCTCAGTTGACTGCCTAGTGCAGCCTTTCTCAACTTTTTTACCATTGAGAAACCCCTGAAACACTCTTCAGGCTTTGAGAAACCCCAGATGTAGCACAATTGTACAGAATATAGTGAGAAGCAAAGCTGTGTACATGCTCAACTGGGGCCCCTCCCCTCCCCACCCCCTCCAGGCCCATCATTGACCATTTTGGGAGGAGGTGGGTTGAAACGACCATATATGATCATATATGATACATTTTAAACTTTTCTTTTTAAATGTAAAAGTTAACTCCCACTCATTCAGGAAACCCTTCCGGGGCCATCAAGAAACCCCAGGGTTTCATGAAACACTGATTGAGAAAGTCTGGTGTAGTGGAAGCTCCTTGGTTGTTAGCTTATAAGAGCCAGTTTGGTGTAGTGGTTAGGAGTGCGGACTGCTAATCTGACATCCCGGCTTCAATTCTGCGCTCCCCCACATGAAACCAGCTGGGTGACCTTGGGCTCGGCATAGCACTGAGAAAGCTGTTCTGACCGAGCAGTGATATCAGCGCTCTCTCAGCCTCACCCACCTCACAGGGTGTCTGTTGTGGGGAGGGGAAAGGGAAGGAGATTGTAATCCACTTTGAGACTCCTTCGGGTAGAGAAAAGTGGCATATAAGAACCAACTCTTCTTCTTCTTCTTATAGGATAGGTCACAACCTTCACACGTGCTCCATTTTTTATTATCTTAAAAAAATTACAAACATGATTCCTTCGACACCTATCACAGCATACATGACTAAAATTACCCAAATTGCCTGCATGATGTCAGAACCAAATCCTTTAATTAAAAAGAAAAGACAGCATTTAAAACTGTTGGGTTTTTCTGTCAGGGACAGTAAAGTGGAGAAAAAGTTCTCATTCAACCTCTTAAAGGCAAGCCTGGACATTAACTGTCAACTTGTTTTTCCTGCTGTGTGTACTGAATGTCTGTGATGTCTCCCAAACAGGTCAGAAGTTAATGCTATTCCACAAATGGGGAGCTGCTTTTTTGTTCCCTTATCTTCTGAAGGGCTGGACAGCTTTTCCTTTCCAATGCTAATGAGCCGCTCTTATACATCAAATGCTCTTTTGTTGACATGGAAATATGGTTTATCAGATCACTGGGAAGCCAAACATGTAGCAGAAAGTCAGCACGTGAACCCATGATTTAGTTAATTCCATACGCAAGTAAGGAAAGCATCCCTCAATTCTAATGTGCACCTTTGAGCAAACAGCCAAACAAATCAACTAAAAGGAGTTTTATATTGCCCGTTGATAGACAGAGCTTATTATGGCAGTGAAAGAGGCTTTCAGCTGTGAGTCATGATAGAGGTCTTATGGATAGTTTTGTTTGACCACTGTTGTAATCCTATTGCTATATTCTTAGTGGCTCGGGTGAACATGGGCGATTACACACGGCAGTGGGAGACATAACATCAGTGCTATGTGTTTGTCCCCCTCTTTAGTGTTGTATACACTGGCAGAGAAATAAAGCAAGGGAACTGTAGCTTAGAGGCTGGGAACATCTTCACATACAGGAGTATGCCAAAAATCCTGTGAGGGAGAATGTCAAGGCATTGATCTGATGCCATAGCCAGCCATTGTTTGCAGCTATGGACAGAGTTCCCTCCCCCTCTCTCCAAAGTCTCATTAAGCATAATTAAAGTCTTCCATTATTGTCACAAACCATAATTTGTCAGTGCTGTATCTGAGTGTTTACAATATTGCAGAAGGCCTAGCTTTGAAAATAAACACCTTGTAGGGAGACCTTACAATAGGGAACTTACAAAGTTTGGTCAGTGCAAGAGTAACGATGAACTAACTCTTCCAAGCTCACATCCTCTCGTGCAGCCAGTTCTAATTCTTCCTTTAGGTATTCTGATCTAACCCTTAATTCTGTTTCCCCTCGCACACGTGTGGTATGCTGCGGTTTAACTGGTGGAGAACAACCTAGCTGGGTCAAAGGTTGAGATGTACCAGAGCATCATGTGCAAGATATGCTAAGCTGGTTTTGCCGTGTCAGATGAGTATGAGGATTCAACCTTGGTTAGTTTAGAATCATAGAATCATACAGGCCATCTAGTCCAACCCCCTGCTCAACGCAGGATTAGCCCTAAGTTTAGGGCAGGGGTAGTCAAACTGCAGCCTTCCAGATGTCCATGGACTACAATTCCCAGGAGCCCCTGCCATTCGCTGCATTTGCTGGCATTCGCTGCATTTGCTGGCAGGGGCTCCTGGGAATTGTAGTCCATGGACATCTGGAGGGCCGCAGTTTGACTACCCCTGGTTTAGGGGGTTTGTTGAGTGTTGCCTGTTTCTGAACAATACAGAGAGGCTGAAATAATAGAACTATCACTGGCTCAGAAGGAAGGCAATTGGCACACATTGTGAAAATGGAAATCAAAACGCAAACTTCTCAGCTGATCTATGAAGTCAGCATAGTGTCTATAATGGAGTTGCCTATCTAAGGCAACTGGTTGGCCTGTCTCACACATTACAAAAAATACCAGTTCATGTGTGTATATACTTATCAATCTTAATAAAAACTGAACCCAATCAGTTGCTTTTATAGATTGATGCAGTTTGATTCTCTTCCAAAGAATGTTAAAACTTTCAGTGACTGTTTGTTTATGTGCGTTTGGGTAGAAAGAGCTGATCTTTTGATTCGCTTACTGGTTTGAACAGTTTTAATCCATAAACTGTATCGTATAGGGAATGCAGTTTTGCATTGTAGAACAAGGCTCCAACTGATTTATAGTTTCAAAAGCAAATAATTACATCAAGGTAACGTATAATGTGATTGTCTTTCAGGTACAATAGATCTTTCAAGAGGCACAGTAATATTGAATCCACTATTCAGGATTAAATTGCTCCTTGGAAAATGAAAGATGCTTCCACTTGCTGTTAATGGTTAGACTTTACTGATGCATTTGCTTCCATTAGATGTGCTTTGAAAATTGCCTTTTCATTACTTTTAAATATATAGTTGGATGGCTCATAATAGAAATCCTTCAGCTTCAATTAGGGTTGAAGAAAATGACTGATAAACAAGAAGATTTGCCGTCCTTTCTCTCAGTGGCGGCATATATACTATGGGGGTGAAATGGTTGGAGTCAAACAGTGGAGACCCGGATTCATATTTCCACTTGCCAAGAAATGTCCTGGGTAATAGTGAGCCGCTCTCTCTCGAGCTGATCTTACATGCTTGTTACGAGGATATAATGGTGCAGGGAGAACCATGTATGCCACCCTGACCTCCTTGGAGAAAAAAGGGGAGGGCAGGCTACAAATGTACCAAATATGTGAAAGCCTGTTAAAGCGTTAAAAGGTTTTTGAGTGTCACCTGTGCATTTCTGGTTACTTACCATATTTGCTCTTCTGCACCGCAGCCTCCCTGGTCCAGCCCTACAAGAGAGCTCAGACTTGGCTAGCCATGTATGAATTTTTATAGGCTATTAATTATTTTGTGTGCTTGTCATAAAAACTGCCATACTAGGCAGAGAGGTATTAGAAGAATTTCGCCACAATATTGTGTCCTCTTGCTAGGATCCTGACAACACAAGCTGCAACAGTAACAACTGTGTGGTAATATTCTCCTTATTGCTTGGGTGGATGATATATATGCCATAATGCTGGGCCATAATGCTCCCAGGTAGTTTGATCCTATAGACCACAGACAACCAACTGTGGTTGAGTGTATCTGTATCATATTGTCAGGCATTGTAGCACATGAAGGAAGGAGCACCTCCCTTTCCCTTCCTAGTGGGTGTGGAATTGGGTTAGTTGTATTGAATTTTGCCGCCATTCTTGTCTTAACTTTTGTATTCATTGTATTATGTTTTATTGTGCATTTATTGTTTTAGGGGATTGGCTTTTATGTGACCCGCCTTGAGCCTCCGGGGGGAGGCGGGATATAAATATAATAATAATAATAATAATAATAATAATAATAATAATAATAATAATAATGAATATAGGGTTTTTTAATGTAGATATTCGAATGGTCTATTGGCCAATGATCTATTGGCCAAACTGTGGCTCTCCAGATGTCCATGGATCACAATTGCCATGAGCCTTTGCCAGCATGGGGGGAGCGTAACAAGAAAATGTTGTAGTTATGTTTTTTATCCTCATAAAATCTGTAATAATAGGGGCCTGTATCCAATCATCCATATATGCAGTAAGATTTTTTCTGTATCCCCTCTGAACTCCCTGATGGAATAGCCATGTGGGTTCTGGGGACACTATAGTGAGGAGGAAAAAGAGGGTGAGATGGCTTCTCTTCTCTCTCCCAAATGAGCTCAGCTGAGCATGGTATGTGCTTGCCCCTCCTGACTTCAGTCTCCTGACCAACATAGCTGTGGCTTCATGTAGGTTCTGTAACCCCAGGAATCAGAAGGGGCTGCAAGAACACAGAGGAACACAGGGAAATGTGTGCCTTTTTGTGCATACAAGCTATCATCCATATAGGATAATCACCCCCTTATCTACGTGAAGAAATTTGTATAAGTCCACAGCTATAATCACTCTGGGTGTAGAACCCCTGGGCCTAGGTGATGTTGAAGACTAATTGTATGTGAAACAGTTATGCTATCTTCCTAAAAGGGCTTTTGGGGCATGCATGAGGTGCTTTAAAACTTTTCCTGATTAAATGTTCTCCCTCAAACTGTTTTTGTCTATTTGCTGTGATATTGTAACTCAGGATCAAATGGCTGCTTTGCTTCACAACTACTACTTCCAAGTCAGACTGACTTTAAAAGTAAGCATTAATTGAAGATGTTTTGTAAATTAGTCCTAGTTCAGTTTTAGAACAAATGTAACAATTTGGGCATGTCTGTGCTGTTCTATGCAAATTGTGGCAGTGGCACGTAACCAAGATTAAAAGATTCTTTGGAGCCCATGTTTCCCTTTCTGCAGCTATCCAGCTTTTTCTGTGATGGCCTGTTGCATTATCCGTGCCATTAGATCCAGTACATTGGTTTTGTTCTGCATCAAATTCTTTCAGTAAGAATTCTCAAACTAATTGCTGTGTCTTTCCCTTGCAGAAAGCAGAAAGCTGTGGACCCAGCTATGGAGTATGTGAAGGTATGAAGGGTCGCTTTATGTCCAAGCCTGTTTTTAAAATAATCCTTTGTAAATGCTAATGATTCCAGTTATGCATTTTGCCTTCATTTGTGGTTCTTTATACCCCAGTATTTCTGAGGTTTTACTTGGGGAGAGGGCGGGGGGAGATTACTTGAATTAAAAAAGCAGAGCATAGTGTCAGCTTGCAACTTTGATAGTTAATCATCATTGTCCCTTAGCTTTTTTTCTCCTTCATTTTCTTCTGCTCATATCACATCATTCACCAGAAGTGAACAAAACAAAATTGCAGTTTAGTGTGCAGCTTTGCTAGCATACCCTGTGAATGGAACTTCTGCCAGCAGGGAACTTTGTGTCCAAATCACCCTGTATTGATCCATGTAAGAGAAGGAAGCATTGGAGGAAATCAAATAGGAAAACCAGTGGGTGTGGTAAGGCAGAGCTGTGAGCTTCTTGCTGTCTGGGAAGTGCATTTGTAATGTGCCGGGCAACTCAGTTGTCTCATGACTACACTTGAAAGTGCCTGAATGATTTTGTTACACCGGTAATCACAAGAACATCTCAGCTGGTTTTAGTTACCTTGTTTTTCCCCCCTGTGCACTTTTAAAACCTTTGAAAGCTTATCCTAAGCAGAGTTATGCCTTCAGTAGGCTCTGAAGAATGTGGCTCTAGCTTTAGAGTGCACTGTTGATCACCTAATTCTTGTTTCAGTTTTATTAATTAAGAAAATTGCAGGAGCAGTTTGCATAGACCAGAAGGCACTAATAAGCTAAGTTTGACTTCTCTATATGCCCAAGGCCTGGATATGTCCAAGGCCAGCCTATTACTGAATCAACTTACAATGCTTCTGAGGTGGTGTAGTTAGATGTTAACCTATGCTGAAAAGTGGGGGCTTGAGCGCGTGGTTAAAAATCAGCATAATTGTATTGCCATTACTTCCTGAAGGAAAGAGTATTTTGCTGTAAATACTGCCATGCATACTGGGTCAAATAATAACCTTGTAAAGTTGTGCAGGGTGTTGGGATTCATTAAGCAATCAGGTGTGTTGTTCCTTCCTGTCCTATTTTCATTTTCCATGTGTGCAGTTGGTGAGGCACAAAGTCTGCTTGTTTTCCTTAAGTTCAAGGAGTTAAAGCACCCTCCAGGTTTTCTATTAGTGACCTTGCCTCTTCCTTCCAGATAATCTTTGACACATGTGTGTCCTAGAAGGAAATAACTGTGATAAGGACAAAGCCACAGCTGTACCCCTGAACCTTCAGTCCTGGGAATGCTTACTTGGGAGGCAGTTGTACTGCAATCAGCAGTGCTTCTAAGTAATCATGCACAGGGCTATGCTGTACAGTCTTACTAATGCTTACTTGGGCAGATTCTCCTGGCAGCCAGCAAGACACTTTCTAGAATTGTATGTGGCATTCAAAGTAAAATGTTGAAGTGCGTATATGTGCTGATGAGGATGGGCTGTGTGGAAAGTTGATTACACTGATGTTCCAAAATGTCTGTAGAATTTCCTGTGGCAGAACAGGTTAAAACGATGTCTCAGTGAGACCTCAAGGCTTGAGGGCGATGTGCAATTCTTACATGTTGATAGGCTCATCAGTGTAATTGATGGTCATTTCAGATGCCTGGGTAGATTATTCATTTTCCTAAGGGGTCTGGGTCAGAAGTGTACGACAAATATATCATAGTAAATCAAACAATTTCAGCCTACCTATGTGTAATTAAGAGACTGTCAACATGGTTAGTTCTAAACTTAAGTCAAGAAGGGCCCCCCAAAATACTATACTTATAATCCTCCAACAAGGCAAAGACCACTCTCCTGGGACTATTTAAGGTTGGGAAAATGGTGCTGGGGAGAGGCCTAAAGCCTGAAGTGGGCCCTGATTATGATTATCACTTGTCACTTGTATCATTGGGAGCTGTGTTTATTACTTGTCATGCTTGGCTTTGAGACATTTGTCAAATTGTCTTGCATAATTTTGTTCTCTATGGCAGCTATACCTGGTGTAGGCCAGAAAGAAGAGTAGGCGCTCATACCCCTCCCCCCCTTCCTGGATTGTCCTATCAAGTGGTGAAAGGAATCAGTTCTTCTGCCCTTGACCAGCAACCAGGATTTTTGTCTCCAGATGGCAACATAGTGTAGACTTCCAGCTTGCACACAGCACTAAAATAACTGCTTGGTAAATTGCTTGTGTACATTCACTCCTGGCACTAGACAGATCGGGGTGGGGAACTGCCACATATTTTTGGGTAAAGATGAAATGATAAAGACAATAATAAGAGGACCTATTGCATCTGCACAATAAACAGAGCCTACCAGTCCAGTCTCAGACTGTTAAACTCTGTTTAGTGTCTGCTTTTTGAGCAAAACTTTTGTTGTAGGTTTTTTGGTATCATTTTATGCTTTCCTCTTCTTCAACAAATGCCACAGCAAATAATTAGTTGTCCTTTAGATGTAAATTAAGAGATCTGTCTGGAGATGTTACACTGAGGAGCGAAAGCAGAAGAAATTAATGTTACTTTCATTAATGCTGCCCAGAAATAGACAAGATATTTTTAGCATGCTTATTTATATCAACAATTCATGGAAAATTAGTGAGGTGTTTGGTTTTTTTGTTAAAGTCTGAGTCTGTAGAAAGACATATGCTATAAAATGCCAATGCAAGTGAAAGCTTTTATAATGTCTAAAGTATTGATGCATTAGGTCATTGGGCAGATTAAAAAGGGGGTTTGGCAATTATGCAAGAGCGGGTGCCTGTGAACAAGCGAATGTACTGATCTAGTGAAATCGCCCTGCTGAAAAGTGGCCATATGACTTGAGCCCCTCTTTTGTTCTCTCAGCGCCGCTGAAAATTCTGGTCACAGTTAAATAGAGTCGGCTTTTATGCCACAAATGAAAACAGGCCAATCCTACTTTGGATGAGCCGCTAACAAAAAAGCCATGGAAGAAATTTTATGCTTAAGTTTTAAAAAGGCAATGGAAGCTATATATATGAGTTTTACAAAAGGCACATCAATAGCAATAGTTGTACACATCCTGAGATTTTGTTTTTTTATGCAGACAAATAAGGCAAGTAAATTGGCTGATGTTGAGGACTATTTCCCCTCCCTTTCTCCCCCTTTCTATCATATCCACCTCCTTTGTGGGGGGGGGGGAGAAGATAAAACGGTGCCGGCTGAGAGGGTGGAAGACAATGTATGAATATTGGCTATAATACTTTAAAGGGGCCACGTTCAGCTCTGCTCCCTCCCCTTTGTGCCGAAAATATTGGAATTGGTTGTATAAAAGAAAAGGGCTGCTTTCCACTGGGCCTGCACTTTAAGAAAGGGGGATGGTTTAATCCCTTCCTTAAAAGGAAGCTTTCCACATTCTCTTTTGAATGCTTGTATTAGAGATATTTTTAAAAGTGAAGATTCATAAGTGAGCTGTGGGTGGATCAGGTGACTGGCGGGAATGATGACTTTTATGGCCATGGATCGCAGTCAGAAATCAAGTTCTTAGTTTTGTCACTGGAGGATAGACTTCAGTTCAGCAGCTGGAGAAACAACCTAACAGAGCAGTTTGACAGTAGACCTCATCATTTGGGAAGGGGACAGCCACTTGTTGGTATGATCTTGCTTTGGGTTTTCTGCACTGCGTGGGGGTTGGGCTAATGTGGCTCCTTCTACTATTCAAATACAGTTGTGTATATTCAATGCCTCAGGTGGAGTCAGGAACTCTGCCAGATTCTGTTCTTGTACTTCTTGCTGTAAATTTTTAGTCTTGATGTTATCATCTGTTTTCTGTAAAGACTCTGAACTGTTCTGCCTGATCGCAAGGTATATAAAATTTAGTATGTCTGCAGCAACATTGCAATATTATGGCAGAAGAGTTCATTGGCATTCTTCTTTCTTTGGACACCAGTGGTTTTCAAATGACTCAGAAAAGGTTTGTCCACTAACTCTGGAAAATAAAAATAAAAATTTTCTATAAAAAAAAAAGAAAAGGTTTGTCCATATAGGTTTCCTGTGTATGTGGGGGATGCTTTATGTGTCCTGATTCTAATTCCCACATAGCACTTAAGTTTTGATGTTGTCCATATGGCAAACTGAGGGAAGATGATTAGCATGGGTGGTAGAGTTCACCACATACTAAGAAAAGTGAAAAAGCAAGCACATAAAAAAACATACACACACAAAAATATCTCCCTGAGAATCCCTGACCAAATGTCCCGTCTCCCCTTGTAACAATTGGTGATGTCCCCCCCCCCCCCCCCCGGGCATACACTCTGCTTGTATGCATTGGTTGATTAGTAAGCAGTTTTCCTTCTTAAAAATACCTCAACCTTACAATGAATATTGTATTTAAGTCAGAGCAGAGCAGCTGCAACATGAATACGTTCAGCAACATTGATGGTTGTCTGCATGGGCTGGTATTTCAGGTGGTCCAAATGAGAAACAGGACATGACCATCTCGGCGTCATGTTTATGTAAACGCATGCTAGATCTCTAGAGCCAAGGGAATGCAGCCACCCCTCCTCTCCCGTCATGCAATGGTAACTTCTAGTAACCCTGAAAATCTCTGCTGTGTATTAAGTTCATACTAACACCGTCTTTAAAAAAAGTATTCCCACAATTTCCCCAGGATTTCCCAAGGGGCAGATTTTTAAAAAACCAAATTAAACAAGGGCGCTTTAATGGATGTTTGCTGAATCCTTTATTTAGCAATCCATTGACCTAGCAGTTCTGGGCAGAACAAATGATATACATTCCACCCTCTATTTCCATCCTTGCATAGAAGCCTTTGCCAGGAGTTTTACCTCAGCCAAAGTTATCCCAGGATCAGCATCCGTGAGCAGGAACAGAAACTTTAGGAATTTTCACCAGCTGTTTCCACGGGTATCTCCAAGGGGCAGTCGGCACACAATCTCAGAAAATGTGGGATAAAGTTTCAGTTGCACCAGTGTCATGTAATCTATCTCAGTAGGGTACTCCTTGGAATCTACCTACCAAAACAGCAGAGGGAAAACATGTAGTCTAACCAAAAGGAAAGGCCTCCAACATTGTCCTTGGTAAACAGGGGAGTGAAGCATATGGAAGGTGGGAAAGATGCATGAATTCAATACATCATCATCTGTATGTTTTTTTTTAAACAATACCTTCACTTCTAGTCGTATACTGTGTAGGAATACTCACAGATTTCTTGTACTGTCCCCACTGGAGCTGTTCTTACCTGTTGAAGATGCACTTGTCAGTCTTACCTTCTTCAACCTGCCTTTTTGACACATTGCTCCAGATGCCCATTGACCACCCACCCGCCCATAGCCTCATATCCCACCCCGGCTGTTTCCGAGTCTCATTGTTGAGTCCATCCTGAAATTTCCTTTGGGAAACATTTCTCCACACAGTTTTTCATTCAAGTCCCCTCTTTTTATAGAGCTGACCTCCCCTGCAGGAAGCATTGCTGTTTATCGAGTGACATTTATTGGGTGGTAAATCAAGAGGAGACAGAGAGCTACTGGTTTTTATTACTTTTGCCAAATTAAAACTAAACACATTTCTGCAATTTGTGGCTTTCTTTTGAGTGGACAGTAATTGCAGTTGCAAGGGGCACCTTCGCTAATCTTCTTGACCTAGCAAGTCATTTTGCCCACAAGACAGATGAATGTTTGTGCCAGAAAGATAAACCAGAGGAAGGCTGTATCAGATATTGAAGGCTCAGGGTTTTTCCCCCTCCTTAAGCTCTTCTCCTTGGCCAGATGAGATGAGAAAAATGGTGAATGGGCTAGTTGTTATTCATGCATGATTTTTAAAAACTGAACCGTGGGGGGGTGTTTGACATTCTAGCATGTGAAAATAACTTATTAGAGTTCACCTAGCAACATATTATTTTAAAAAACCCACATCAAGAGCCAATGTGGCGCAATGGTTAGAGAATCTGACTAGGCTCTGGGAGATTCAGGTTCAAGTCACCACTTTGGCTGGAAGATCTGGGGCCAATCACACACAGTCAGCCTAATCTACCCCACAGAGTTGTTGTGTGGATAAAATGGAGAAGAGAACAATGTAAGCTGCTTTGACTCTCCATAGGAGAGAAATGTAGGATATAAATGAAAGGAATAAATAAAACAATAGGGAATATAGTCATTAATTCTTGGAACTTGTTAGTTTAGACAAGTCCATGTCTGTTTCTTCTTCTCACTTCCCTTCAACACAGTGCTTTTTTCTGTCATATTTTTAATGAGTGCAAGCACAGTTCTATTTGAAAGAGAATTAGTTTTTTACTAAGCAGCAGTTTTTACTGAAGCAGCAGAACAAAGTTTGAGTTCACTGGCACCTTTAAGACCAACAGAGTTTGATTCTGCGTATAAGCTTTTGTGTGCAGGCACACTTCTGCTGATACAATAAAATGGAAATTTCCAGTTCAGATATATAGGTAGAGAGAGGGTGGGGGGCTAGTGCATGCATAAGAAACTGGATGATTATAGCTGAGGTACGATTAAGACCTGCGAAGGCAGTAAATTCAGATACAAGTAAATGGCAATGAGTTAGCATACATATCTGCTGAGAATGTAGTTTGAGTCCTATGGCCCCTTGAAGACTAACAAACATTAGTTTGGGGACAGTGAGAACTGAATGACTTAGAATGCTTGGTGAGATAAGAAGTCAATATCTCTGTTAAACCCAGGGAGCTCCATTGCCCTGAATGTTGTAATAACTTGTAATTCAGTAATCTCTTCCTCCAGTTTGACAATAGCTTTGTTCATGTCTAGGGCATCTCTTCAGAAGGAGGACAATTGAATAAATTGGTTACTTGTGGAGAGCTCTTCTTTTAGCCTCTTAATTATTAGTCAGTGTTCCCCCCCCAAAAAAAAATCTGTATTAGTGGAAGAGTTTTCCATGATTACAGTAATGGAAGAGCTTTACCCCACCCCTCAGATATCTATTAAAGACTAGCTGACCTTCATGGTAGGAACTGATACTGAATGCTGGCGTAATCATTCTCATGTTGTAGCTAGTCCGCTAGATTTCTATCTTCCTGTGCCATATTGTGAGTGCTTAAGAATGAGAAGTGTGTAAATGTTTGTTCAGTATGAGGCATCAGGGGAAGGCTGAGGAATTGAACCCCAAACTGAAGGCAGTTGCAGTCCAGTTTCCTTAGTCATCGACACCAGGGCTATTATGCATGCATGGGTTTTCTCTGCAGTCCAGTTCACCAATCCTTTTAAATTGTCCTTTTAAAAAACATTCCTGTTTATGCATATGCTCTGATACTACATTTTTTGTTTGTTTTTTGCAGTGCTTATGCAGTAGAAACCGTTCTGATGATAACTGTGGGAGGGGGAACTTCCTTTGCTGTGATACAATGTCACCTGACCACCACTCTGTCACATGCTGCTGGCAGGGCGTCATGGGAATTGTAGTTCATGGACATGGAGACTGTAGAACAAGAAATTTCCGTGGGGACACACAGGCTTTTGAATGTCTAAATTACCATCTTTCCCCCTCTGAGGTATACTGTTCCTCATAGAGAGTGGGCAGGATGGACCACATCATACAGCTCCCCATGCAAACTTAAAGCTCCCACCATACCATCCCCTCCCCTGTGAAAGATTTTTTTTAATCACTGGTGAGCCCAAAATGGGAGCCTCTGCCCATTCTCCTGCAAGACAGAACCGGCATTTCAGACCGCTGCTGAGCTCACACAAGGCGGCACAGGGAAGACCCCTCCACTTTGTCAGCCTGATAAACTGTCAAACAACGCCCCCCTCCCCCACCATGGTAACTGATCAGAGGTAGAGTTTTGTAGTCTCAGGAGAATTTGTGGAAGTCTGTAGCAGGAAATGCCACAAGGTCCAGAGAAGTAATCCTCCTCATTTACATGGCTATTCGTTGGCTTGGTTGCCAGGGAGACTGAACCAAATTTCATGTTCACGTGATCACTGACACCGAGGACAGCAGGGGCCTTGAGCCTCCCATTGGTAGATGAGGGACTGCGAGTAGAAAAGGGGTTGTCGCAGGGGCACAAGGGAGGAGACCAAAAACACACTAAAGTTTATGCATGAATAAGGGCTGTTCTCAGCACTGGTATACAAGAAAAGTCATTCAAAGCTAGTTTTAAATACTACAGTGAAAAAACGCAGGAGGGGGCACCATGCAGGATCAGAAATACGTTGTTGGGTTTTGCACAGCGAAAATGCTTGCCATGTACAGAAATAAAAACAATAATGTCTTTTTGGGCAGACGTTTCGCTCTTAGGCTGCAAAAAACAAACAAAGAGAGATCGCTCTTACATTAGGATTGTTTTTTTATTTCAGTGTAAAAAGCTCCCCTAATTTCAAGGTAATGAATGGGAATTCTGGATATGCCAGGAAAATTGAATTTGTTGTTATGCTTTTTATTTTTCAGTCAGACATAATCTGAAAAGGTTCTCAAGAATGTGCAGATAGCTTATCTAGTTGAAATGAGACACTTTAGCTCTATGCTGTTTTGTCCAGTCTTGTAAATTCTAGAGTTTGTATTGCAGGTATGATTTAGGAAGACTTCCTATGGGAGTATGTAATTTAATAAAGTGCCTTATGGTTGCCCACTGCCCTCTAGTGTGGAACATAGAATGACATGCTGGAACTTCTCCAGTGGTAAAATTTAGGAATCATTTTTACATGTCCTCTTGCTTCCAGTTTGTATGCTAGATGGTGTAACACTATTGAGCTTTGCTTTAAGAGACTCTGAAAGAGAACTTGAATTGCTGACTTTGGGAAATACCTGGTGGTTTTTGGGATGGGGTTTGTGGGAGGAGTGCCTTCAGCCGAATATATAATGCCATAGAAACGGGTTTTTAAAAAGTGCTTGCCGTATCAGCATAAAGCTGGCAACTTTATGTTCACTTTTACAGGCACTACAGCCTATTGCCACCTGAAAGATCAGCTGATTTACTATTAGTCTTAAGCTGGCACAAGTTTCCTTTTTGTAATTTGCTGCCACTGATTAACATGGATAACCTATAACCTAACAAGGCTGCAGATGGTACAGAAACATTTTCAGCAACCTATATGTCACACTTGTATCAATGAAGCTTCTTCCCTTGGATAGGATTGAAACCTACCATTGGTCCTAGGAGCCTAAGGACCAGAAGGAAATTCCAAGAGTTAAGAAACCTATGGGTCAGAAACCCAAGGGGAATGCTTGCAGAAAGCAAGCTGAAAGCAAGTTTGTAAGCTTAGTCATATGAGGAAAGGTTGAGGGAGCTTGGTCTCTTTAGCCTGGAGAGAAGACAACTAAGAGGTGATAAGATAACCATCTTCAAATACTTGAAGGGCTGTCATATAGAAGGTGGAGTGGAGTTGTTTTCTGCTGCCTCAGAGGGTCGAACCAGAACCAATGGGTTTAAATTAATTCAAAAGAATGTTTGGCTAAACATCCGGAGGAAGTTCCTGACAGTTAGAGTGGTTCCTCAGTGGAACAGTCTTCCTCGGGAGGTGGTGGGTTCTCCTTCTTTGGAAGGTTTTAAGCAGAGCCTAGATGGTCATCTGACAGAAATGCTGATTTTATGAACTTAGGCAGATTGTCTGGGTCAGTATTTCTCAAATGAGTGAAGGCAGGGTTGGCAGGTCTCCCTAGGCCGCCAGTGCGTGTGTGTGTGTGTGTGTATGTGGGGGGGGGGGGGAGTTGAGTTGTCAGACCCAGGTTAGGAAACTTCTGGTGATTTGAGAATAGAGTCTGGGAAGGACAGGACCTCAGTGGGGTATAATGCCAAAGAGTACCCCACTCCAGTCATCCCTTTTCTTCAAAGGGATTGATCTCTGCAGTTTAGAGATTTCCAGCTGCCACCTGGAGGATGGCAACCCTAGGTGAAGGTGCCATTCACTCTTCAATGGAAAAAATACAGTGCTGCCTTTGGGATGGCTGCTGATGTGGGGACAAAAATCTGCTCTCTGCTCTTGACCCTTGATGAGTCATCAGTTGTTATTGTGTGGATTGACTGGATCACACTGATGGGCTGTTGTGAGTGTCTGTCCAAAGCTATCCCATTGTAGCCTCTCCTGGGGGATCTTTTCACTGTATCACTCTTCAGACTTTTAAGTCCTCTTCATTATTGTGGAATTTTTGCTCACTGGATGAAAACAAAAACAATGCTTGGTCCTCATTTGACCAACTGTAGCTGACGTGGGAATCAAGGAGGTGCTTCCTGATGGGCAAGAACCCTGAAATTCGGTGCATGCATAGCGCAACACATCAATTGCTAGAAAAACCTGACAGGAAGACATTTGTTCACCCTCTTTCAAAATTGGAGACCCCTTACATGGCCTGGAAGGGCTGAATATTAGCCACAAACATATTTTAAAAGAGTGAAAAGGAGCATTTCTGTAACTAATGCTCTAAACCTGGTATGTGTAATGTCTGTCTGGTAGCAGAAGTCTGAATTCTAGCACAAGCCAAGCTGTGCATGATAGGAAGCACTGACCTGTGGCAGTTTTGCTGTCTCTTCAGGCTTGTATTTGGAGGAGGGGGAACATGCGTCCATGCTGACAAAACCCAAGATTTGCTAGTCTCAGTGTATGCATTTTGTTATAATGGAATGGGACTGACTGTTACTTTCAGCAGTGATTTGGTCTTGACAGGAACGTCTGTGTCTTTTCAAAAGGAGCAAAATTCAACAGAGCTGTACAGCTGTGGGTTTTTAATCTCTTTTCAGCATGATGTTATCCATGAGGGGGAGCCAGAGTTCAGTCTGTTGCCACGCGGATTCTAAAAATCAGCGCTGACAGATAACAAAGGAGATGAAATGTGTGTTTGTATGTCTCACTGTAAAAGCCTGAAGAATCTAATTAAGTCTAATTAAGAAGGACAGGCAAACATGGAATAAATTAGATTGATCAAATATTTTCAACTGCATCATTCAATTGCAATATGAGGCAAATCACTTTGGAAACATGGGTGCCCTTTTCCTGGTATTCAGAGGGAGGCTGGTCCGTGTACACCTGCATGGTTTGGGTGGTGAGCTCTACCTCTTTCCCAATGCATGTTTCTTGGAAAGGATTATAACATGTGCAATATCTGTCTGTCATCCAGCCAGCTATACACTGAGCCTTAGTGCTTTTAATGTCAGTTTTGAAATGTTGGAAAATCAAACAAGCTAAAAATTATGCAATTTAAAGTGGCTCAGTGGTAGAGCAACTGCTTGGCATGCAGAAGGCTCCGGATTCAGTCCCTGGCATCTCCTGTTAAAAAATCTAGGTAGAAGGTGATGTGCAAATCTGGGGATCCACTTCCATTCAGAGTAGACAAGACTGACCTTGGTAACCAATGGTTTGATTCAGTAAAAGGCAGATTGATGTGTTCACCAAAAGAAGCCACCTGGGTTGTTGTTGTTGTTGTTTTACTATCACTGGCTTAGAAGAACAGGACAGATTTAATCTGGTGTTTAAGGTGAATGTACAAGGGGAGCCATTTTGAGATTTCTCAGTTCAAACTAGCACCTTGAATTTAAACTAGTAACAAACTGGGAGCCAATGTATCTCTTTATATATTGGTGTGTATGAGCTCCACAGTGACTCCCAGTTAATAACCTAGGCCAAATGGAAGCTTCCAAACATTTTTCAAAAGCAGTCCCATGTATAAATGCATCGCAGTGATCAAAGCTAGATAATTCCAAAGCATTAATTAGTGTAGCAAAATCATCTCTCTCCCACAGAAGATGCAACTGGCATACCAAACAAAATTGACTCAAGTTGGTCTAAGGTGTGGATGTCTGTGGATTGTGTTTCTGTGAGAATGATAAATGCTCCAAAATGACAAACCTGATCTTTGAGAGGGTGTGCTACCCCATCCAGCAGAAACTGAATATCTCCTTTAAGGTCCACCGTATCAACAGTATACCCATTGTGTCTATTTGTGTACATAATATAGGACACAGGGCAGAATTGTTAGTGTATTTTTCCAGAAAGGAATCCCAGCCCATTCTGTATGAAGTTACATCCGCACATGCCCTGTTTGAAGCAGAAATACTTGAGTCAGGGTACTTATTTCTAGTTAGGCCCCTACCCTCTAACCCACGATGGATATGGTAGGGCTGTACTTATTCAGTGATAAAGGTATCATGTATATTGTTACTGCTGACTATGTGCTATAGCTAAACCAGGGCACTGCAAATTTGTTCTGAAATTTTATTTATACACATGCATGTTTTTTTGGTAGCAAGAAGTGATTTTTCCTTCTGTTAGAGAAGTGTAATGGGATCCTTTTTAGACTGATAGGTAAATATGATGAACTAATAAAATAATTTACAAAGTACCGTTTCTGCTGAGAATTCAGTGTGAAGTTATTTTTTTATGATACTCCTGGTGAAATCTTATCCTTAAGCGCCTGCTTTCTGGCAAAGAATATTGTAGGACTATTATCAGTTAGTACTTAAGTAGAATTTTTTTAAAAACATCTGGGCCTTCATTTACAATCTCAGTCAATGCTATTGTTCTCCATCAGAACAGAAATGTTTAGGGTGATTGTTTCTTGCCAAAACTGTTAAGGCAGAGCTCTCAGTAGGGAGCTGTTCGCATAGATCATCCCTGCTTAGCTGTTTCTTGGACAAGTTCTAAATTCATCTGTTCACAAGAGATTTCTGATTCCATCTGTAATTAAGTCTCTAAAATTAAACTTTGGATGTTGTTTTCATAGCTATAAATGCTTGATCACATTCCTGAAACTACTCAAATGACTGTTTCAAAATAAATTCCCTGGGGTGGAGAATCTTGGTAGCTATTTATAATGTTGAATGAAAAATGCCCATTTTCTGTTGTGGCCAAGCAACATGTTCAGAGATGTCACATCCTGTAACTGTTTGTAGACTGTACCATTTCAGACTGTAAGTTGGGAACCACATGCTGGATAGCTGCTTTACCTTCCCCAGCCCTGTGTTAGAACAGAAAACTGAAATGTGAGAGAGCTATGTGAGAAAATTAAAATGTGCAGTTTCTTTTTGTGCTCTGAAATGGTATAATCCAGGAGGAGCTGTGTGCTTGTTTCTCTCTCTTCGGTAGCATGTGATTAGTTTTCTGAGATCTTTAATGTTTCTTCCATATATATTTGTACTTCTCCACCTCCTAGTTCTAAGACACCTGCCATAACTGAAGGACAGGTTATTAGGACATGTGGAGCCAGCCCAGTACATTTGGCTTTGGTCCTATTAGGTGATTAAGGAGGTATTTCCACCCAGGCCAGTTTGTTCAATGAACCTGTTTGTTTGTTTTTATTTGTCTTGGATCACTTGTTTGAGTCATCTGGAGCCATTCACTCTGCAAGTCTGCATACCTAGAATCTGTGCTGTGACTTGCAATTAAAGGATATGAATAAGGGGGATATGCTTTGAATGGCCTACAGCCTGGCCAAGCTTCATGATGCCAACACATAGCGTTCCTGCAGAGATCAGTATTTATTTTTGCCTGCAGCACTCACAGCAGGTCTCAGCCTGTGTTTTCCAGCTCTGAAACCCCCATCTGTAGAAATCAGTGGTGGAAATCCCAGCATGGTTTGGAGGGCACCCAAAGCACTGAGTTTTAAATCTTAGTTTCTAGAAACTTGCTTAGTTGCATAAGACTAGCTCCAAGCCCAGCAGTTCACAGGTGGACCTTTTAATTAAGTGGCAGAAAACTGCATTGACTAGTGTGATGCATTGACTACAGCAGCGGTCCGCAACCTTTCGGTTGCCGCGGACCGCTGCTCCGGAGTGGGGGGAGAGGGCGGCCTGGGGGCCCGCGCACGCACAGCAACCCCACCGCAAACGCGCATGCGCGGACTGCCACGCACGTGCGTTTGCGCTGCCGCCATGCCGGTGGCCGCGGCTCCCCCTCCTGGCCCCTCCGGGCTGCCAGCAAATCGGCCGCTAAAGCGGCCGATTAGCTTGGGGCTCGGCAAGCTTCTCTCCCCCCCCCCTCCTGAAACAAGAAGCTTGCCGGGCTGCGAGCTAATTTGCTCGCGGCCTGGCGAGCTTCTCGCTTCGGGGGGGGGGGAGGGAAGAAGGAGCTGCGGCCCGGCGCCAAGGCCTTCGCGGCCCGGCACCAGGCCGCGGCCCGCGGGTTGGGGACCACTGGACTAGAGTGCTGCTGTTGGCTACTCTGTTGATTTCACTCAAGGGGGTACCAGCAGCCTGCTAATTCTAATCAGACAGCTTGAGCTTTGATTCAAATGGGTAGCCGTGTTGGTCTGAAGTAGCACAATAAAATCAGAGTCCAGTAGTAGTCCCTGGTGACGCTCTTGTGGTATGCCCTGAATAAAGCTTGGGCTTTGTCCTTGGCTACTTATGCTTCCTCAGGTGATGCATGCGGTTATGAAAAGTAACAGGGACACACAACCTTCTTGGCCATTGTGCTTGTAGATGCCCTTACTAGTTGTGAACTGGTAAACCTTTCTGGGCCCTGATGCTGAATGCTGGTAGCAAAAAGGTGACACCATTTGTTGAGTTGTGTGTATGTGTGTTTTACGTTGCAGTTGTAATCATGTGGGAGCGGGAGGTTCTGCGATAGAGACACCGCAGGTTTTGGATTTCATTGGTGAGTGCTGTAGAAGTCCCTTTAGGATTCTAGTAAATGCTGGGTGGAGGGGAGGGGATGCCCTTTTAGATGACAGGATCAGCTTTCACTGAGGAAACAGCCTGGGATTAAGTCTGGGCTGAGGGAATGTAGAAGGCCCAGCGGGCAGCAGCTAAGCACAAGAGCACAGTGGGAACTCTGGAAAGGAACTCGGAGGGACTCTTTCTCTTGTGTTCCAAGGAAGGCTTTTGGTCCTCAGGGTAAAGGAGTGGAAAATGCCTAAAGACCGTAATGTGCTTCAAATGCTTGCAGCAACTCTCTGCTGTTTTTATCATCGTAAGTCCCTTATTGGAATCAAGGTAGGTGGCTTGTCGCATTAATAAAAATGTATCAGGAATAGTAAGAATACTTGCTAGGGCATTGAAATGTTATTTATCTGATAGAAATGGTGTGCAGAGTACATGTGTCTTTCTGGAGACTTGTGAAGATTCTTTTTAATGATAGGAAACCTGTTATGTATGACCAGTGTGAAATATCGTACCCACACCAGTGTGAAATATCGTACCCACACCCAGCTTTGCTGTTAAGCACTCTGGTTGACCAGGAACCAGTTGCTTCCTTCCTGCCAGTACCCAGAAGATTATTAGGAGGACGAAACGGGGGGGGGGGGATTCACTTATGGTACTCTGGGCTCCCTGGAGCAAGGACATCACACAAATGTGATGGAGTAGATGTTAACCGCAAACCAAAGCACTGAAAATGCATCTGCTGGCAAACAAGACAAAGGGTGGTATCACACAGTGGATGAACACAGAAAATGCATAGACAAGTTGCTTCCAGATTGCTTCCACCCAAGTGATTGATTGGTTTCTGGAAGCATTTTTAAGGGAATATATGAAGTTTTTGAAATCAACAGACTGTAGCCTTCTACTGAGTTCTGTGGAAAGGAACTAGTAAAGCCTGGTTTAAAATATTTTGCTGTTAAGACTCTGAAGTATCTCATATTCAGTGATGTACACAAATCTGAAGGCTCCCAAGAAAATAAAACTACTGGCAAAATGAGGTGCTGATTCAGTGCAGATATAAGCTTAGCTAGGGAGGTCAGGACCATACCTTTGTCTTATGGTCCGTTGTTCTTCTGTGTGAATTTTTGCCCTGCCTCCTGTTCTTTACTTAAAGCATTCTCTCTCTCATGCTTGCTTCAGTACTGACTACGGCAAATGCTAACCTGATTGCTCAAAGTTTGCATGATCAGCTTCAAACACTGATTTCAAGCAGTTTTTAGAAGGGCTACCTTGGTGAGTGTTAGCCACAGTTATCTCTGGTGCAGATATAGCCCAGTGCCATTGGGGAGAAGGTGGTGAAGGGGGAACTATTGCATGTGCATTGAGCCATGGAAGCTGCAAATGCTGGATGGGCACCTGGCTTGCTGTTGTCGAGGCCAGAACCCTCCTAGCCCTCAGAGCAAGCACCCCAACTTTGTCTTAGCAGGCTTTTATTCAGCAAGAGATCTGGTGCTGCTCTTTATGGAGTGGACAGCAAACCCACAGAGAGTGGTGCATGAATTCACTGAACTGACAAGGGAAAAAATACAAAGAAGGGTGCCTGTATAGAAGCCAATGAACAAAGGAATGTAATTTTGATTTAGATGATAAAAGCTGTTATTTTAATTCAACGGGTTTAAAAGCTTCCATATGAATTTTGAGGCTTAGTGTTCATTATCAAAGCAGAATTAGAGCTATAATTCTTGACTGCATTGTTTATCTTGGCATGAATGGCTAATACCTAAAATCATGCTGCATGTTGTCATGGTAACTTTCCCCTGGTCCAATCCACACGGCCTCTGGAGAAACTGAGGGGAAGCAGGATTTGTTATAGAAGTACAGCTGGCCCTGGTCAGAAATAAGATTCTATTTAAAGAGATTTCCACTATTCAAAATAGGTTTGATATATGCGTTGCAGAACTTTTGAGACCTCCGTTGCTTCATGTTTACTGAAATCCAAGGCATTTCTATTTTAAAAGCATTTAAAAGCCTAGAAAGGGAGAGCCGAAGATGGCCTTTGATGAACATTGGCTGCCCAGAATTTTTGTTATAGGTAGAATGTGTAGCAATCAGCATGGAGTCCTAAGATGCCGCTTGTGTGAGGATTGTTCTCTGAGCCTCAACAGAAATGCACTAAGGCAACTTGTCCAGCGCTATAGACAGATTCCAGCATGTGTACTGAACAGTGGTATGTGAGACCATTCTGTTTGGTACACAGGGCTGGTTCTCTGCTCAGAGGACTGAAGTGAGCCCCTCTGGCACCGTCAGCAATGCTTGAGGCTCAGCTAATTCCCACTGTGTCTGGCTAAGTACAGCCTGAGAGCCAGTGTGATGTAGTGGTTAAGAGTCGTGGTCTCTAATCTGGAGAACTGAATTCAATTCCCCACTCCTCCGCATGCAGTCAGCTGGATGACCTCAGGCTAATCACAGTTCTCTCAGAGCTCTCTCAGCCTTACCTACCTCACAGGGTGTCTGTTGTAGGGAAAGGAAGGGTGGGCCATTGTAAGCCACTTTGTGACTCCTTCAGATAGTAAAGCTTTTTTTGTTTTTTGTTTGTTTTTTACAAAAAACAGCTCTCTTCTTTTCCCTTCTCCATCTTTTTTTTTTTTTTGCTAGCACGTCAGCATTTTCACAGGAAGATGTAGAGCTGGAAGGTACTTGTAGAATCATGAGGTGTTAAAGTGAACAAATCACTTCAGTACCCAGGAGGGAGAAAGTCTTTTATTGCTATTTTATTTATTGCTCCCCCAAACTCTGAGACTACTTTCTGTTCTGCTTTCCTAGTTTTACGGAGTTAAAAACAGAAAACACAGGGGACTAAAATGTGGCACTTTCACCTGCATTCTCAGGTAGTATCATTCATTCTGCCATATTATTCTGCTGCACATGTAGACTAGGATACTCCAGGTTTTTTTTTTTTTAACTTCCAGATAAAAGAAAAATTGGAGGCAAAAATAATAATTGTGTGTCCTCCTGGAATCTGCCATGAGCATTCAGTACTTGGCATGGAAAGCATCCATATGACCTAAATGACCAGGGACAGCCACGTGGTGAGCCCTGGCTGAGTATTACAGCCCTTGCATGTGACCCTGACATGTGGAGATGTTTTTTCTTGCCACCTCTGTCAGAATTACTCCACTGGAGCATTTCAGAGGCACGAGATCTGAATGCTAACATTGCACATTCCATCTTCCACTAGAGGCCGACTCAGTCTGAAAATACAGTTAACTGTAAAGACGTGTTGTTAATTACAGCTTTTCTAAGCAGAAAATAATTAGTTCTGGAGCTTGAGATTCTAATGAGACTGACAAAACATTGGCAGCATATGGCGTATATTTACAACCTTGCCTTGTTTCACAGTAATCAATCATTTGGACTAGGATTCCAAGTGAATATAAATTCCAGTGAGGTGATTGTGTTTAGTCTTTTTCTGCAAAAACACCACAAAGGAGTCTGGTGGCAACAGCTTTGCCCCTAGATGAATAGTCATTTTTTTTTAAAAGTCAGAGTTTGCCTCCTGTAAAATGTTTGGTCTCAACGGAGATTATTGAGGCATGGGAAAATAGTTGAGGAGATTGGAATTGGGAGACTCCCACGGACACTTCTGTGGTAGCAACTGAGTCATTCTAGCCAACTGGATTCCATACTAAGGGCCAGCTCCAGGGATTGATCTTTGTCCAGTCCCCTTGTTGACACTTGGATGGAAAACGTTCCTGGGATGCTCTACAACAGGGGTAGTCAAACTGCGGTCCTCCAGATGTCTATGGACTACGTCCTATGAGCCCCTGCCAGCGAATGCTGGCTCATGGGAATTATAGCCCATTGACATCTGGAGGGCCGCAGTTTGACTACTCCTGCTCTACAAAGTTGGGACTCTCCTTATTATTACTAAGTGGAGATTTTCTAGACTTTGGCCTTTCAGTGTCTTCTATCAAACATAATAGATTTTGAGCACTTTATTAACGTTTTTTGAGTGCCAAAATTTGAACAAGCCAGCAACCAATCAAGAAATCATTTAACCCACCCTCTTCAAAATTAAGGCATATTCTGAAACATACAGAACAGCATTTAGCTGTACCACAGACATATAAAATAACATTCTGACAGATGTTCTGCATTGACACAGCCATTAAAAAGCTATAGTTCAGATCAGTAGTCCCCAACCTTTTTATCACCGTGGACCGGTTAACTCTTGACAGTTTTACGGAGGCCCGGGAGGGGTAGTCTTTGGCCGAGGGATGCCGCCGCCTGAGCCCCTGCTCCACTTGCTTTCCTGGTGGTGCCCCTGACTTCCCGCTTCCCACTGGGGGGCGCTGCCAGCAGCAGCTGTGCAGTGCCAAGCCGAGGGGGAGCCCCAGCCATGGCAGCCGCTGGAGAGCACCAAAGGTGAGCCGGTGGCAGAGTGGCAGGGCAGCCCCCAAGGCAGCAGCCGGGGAGGAGGACGAGGAGGAGCCGCGGACCGGCACCAACTGATCCACAGACCGGGACCGGTCCCCAGACTGGGGGTTGGGGACCACTGGTTTAGACCGTCTAGAACCACTGGGGACGGCCTGACCAATTGAAAAAAAGGTGATTTTTTAAAAGTAGGTATTTTATAACTTGGGTTTTTAATGTAGATGTGAAGAAGAGAAAGTTAACGTGTAGTGGCAAAGGGAATACAGGGAACTGATGAGAATTCTCTCTCTCTCACACACACATGTTTTTGTATGGAAGCCTTTGGCTATAGGAGTGTTTTTATAGTCTAAAGTGCTACCAAATTAATACTCTCTTTCCTCTGATATTGCTTTCTGTTCTGGTCTGTAGAAATTGTGGCAGCTATGGTAAAGACCTATGCCAAGTAGAATCACATCGCTTTATTTATTTATTTATATTTATTTTTGTATTTATATATCACCTTCCCCAGAGGCTCAGGGTGGTTTACATGGAACATAGAACATAATTAATTAATTAATATTTAGTTACAGTCATTTAAACCAGAACAGCCCTTAAAATATCAAGTAGATACAGTAAGCTATTTTAATTGGCAAAATATAAAATGTTCGATAAAAATGTAAAATTCATCATTATAAACTGTAAAGACAATATAGACAAAACCCCCAAAGCGTCAGCACAAAATCTGGCGATACAAAGATTTTTGGCTGTTTTCTTCGTTTAGGTGCTTGTCCATTTCCCCTTGTGAGAGACCTGATTCTCTCTCTAGTAATGGTTGGAATAATTGACCTTGAATGGTGTTCATATCCCTTGATAGGCAAAAAATTGGGGTTCTTCTGCTTAAGCCTGTTTTGCTGCTTCAAACAAGTATCTTGTACATTGAGCCATAATGCTGTTCTTACATACCGCAGGCCCCTTAGCATGAAACATCAGCCCTTCTTACCACAAATGTTTGGCTGTTATTTGTACAAGCCGCTGACAGAAAAAGTGTAGATTGAGCTAGGTGCTTTGACAAATGGCCGAGCAGTGATATCAGGGCTCTCTCAGCCTCACCTACCTCACAGGATGTCTGTTGTGGGGAGAGGAAAGGTAAGGTGACTGTAAGCTGCTTTGAGACTCCTTCGGGGAGAGAAAAGCGGCATCTAAAAACCAACTCTTCTTTGTTCTTCAAATGGCAGATTTTCATATAGACTCAGATAAGTAGTCTGATCTGACTTATTTGCTCATATAAATTTGAAACCTTCCCACTGCAGACTTGTTTGTCATAAGCAAGAAGAATCCCGTGACTGGCGGCTCCTGGGGTGAATTTAAATGTCTTTTGGCAGGGCTCTGTGCACAGCAGCAGGAAACAATTGAAATCCTATCAGGAAGATGGAGAACATCAAGGAGATATACAAGCAGAGATGCTAACAAACTGTGTACTTCAAATCCCATCAGGGTCTCAGATTTCCTGGCATCAGATGGAGCCACCAAAGCCACAATAACATAAAAAAAAATTACCAGAAGACAGATGACAATGAGGTAATGAGGGGAAAATAGGAGACGGTATATACTCATTAAAATCTTGGACCCTTTCTAGAGTATTTGTGGCAGGAGGGGTGGGGAGAGATTATAGCTTTAATCTGACAGAATTAAACCTATTAATGTCAATGGTATAAATATGCTTAATTTTCTGCAGGATCATAGCCCATGCCTGTTCGATTCTATGAAAATTAGATTTTCATTTGGCCTCCAGACATTTCTTTTACTCCTATATTATATTCTGTCTTCAAAAGAAACACATTTGTTTTGTTGGTGTTTCATTAGTGCAGCGTCAAAACTTCCATCAGCAGTTTGCATTACTGAATTTGGAAAACAGAAGGGTCAGGATCTGTAGCCTTCCTGGGAGATACAGCCCCAGAACTTAAAGCCCTTCATACAAGCTCAGAGGCACTAATAAAAGGTGCGGCAAGGCACCAGTTGTCCTGGCTAGAGAGCGGTACAGAAACAAATGGGCAAGGGAGTTGTGTTTCTGAGTGCTAAGCAGGACTTCTCTGTCTCTGCTAACCACTCTTCTACCTAAGCTATAGCCCCAGGTTGGGGCCAAGGCTGAAAAGGCTCTGGCCTTGGTCAAGGCCAGGCAGATATCCCGGGGGCCTGGGACATATGCGTGCACAAGCTTTAAGAACCTGTGACCAAGAGTAGAACAAAAACAATGAGATGTTACTCAGCTAGTGCTGGCCGGTTAACTAGCGTGATGTACCACAGTTTCTCCCCTGTGCAAAAAGCATAGATGGCAGGCTTTCTCAGCCAGGGTTTTGTGAAACCCTAGTGTTCTTGATGGCCCTGGAAGGGTTTCCTGAATGGGTATGAGTTAATTAATCTATCTATTTTATTTATTTTTACTTTATTTATTTTTAAATTTGTACCCTGCCTCTCATTGTTGCCTCAAGGCGGCTTACAGAATAAAACCATAAAAATAGTATATCCCATAAAAACCCATTAAAATCACAATAAAGTTAATCACAACATCCCTCACTTAAGATGGCAATAATGGAATCTCCCAATCTGACTCCGCTGATTCCAACCAACCCCATTGGTTGTTGTTATGTGCGAAGTCGTGTCTGACCCATCGCGACCCCATGGACAATGATCCTCCAGGCCTTCCTGTCCTCTACCATTCCCCGGAGTCCATTTAAGTTTGCACCTACTGCTTCAGTGACTCCATCCAGCCACCTCATTCTCTGTCGTCCCCTTCTTCTTTTGCCCTCGATCGCTCCCAGCATTAGGCTCTTCTCCAGGGAGTCCTTCCTTCTCATGAGGTGGCCAAAATATTTGAGTTTCATCTTCAGGATCTGGCCTTCTAAAGAGCAGTCAGGGCTGATCTCCTCTAGGACTGACTGGTTTGTTCGCCTTGCAGTCCAAGGGACTCGCAAGAGTCTTCTCCAGCACCAGAGTTCAAAAGCCTCAATTCTTTGACGCTCGGCCTTCCTTATGGTCCAACTTTCGCAGCCATACATTGCAACTGGGAAGACCATAGCCTTGACTAAACGCACTTTTGTTGGCAGGGTGATGTCTCTGCTTTTTAGGATGCTGTCTAGATTTGCCATAGCTTTCCTCCCCAGGAGCAAGCGTCTTTTAATTTCTTTGCTGCAGTCCCCATCTGCAGTGATCTTGGAGCCCAGGAAAATAAAATCTGTCACTATCTCCATTTCTTCCCCTTCTATTTGCCAGGAATTGAGAGGGCCGGATGCCATGATCTTTGTTTTCTTGATGTTGAGTTTCAAGCCAACTTTTGCACTCTCCTCCTTCACCCGCATCAACAGGCTCTTTAGTTCCTCTTCACTTTCTGCCATTAGAGTGGTATCATCTGCATATCTGAGGTTGTTGATATTTCTCCCTGCAATCTTGATCCCAATTTGTGACTCCTCTAATCCTGCATTTCTCATGAACCAACCCCATATCTTGATCTAATTCTAACCTTGGGATGCTCAGATAGGGTGGGACCCCCAGGTCAAAACTCCTCTCCTGGCCTCAACCGAACGCCTGGTGGAAGAGCTCCATTTTGCAGGCCCTGCGGAACCTAGTTAGCTCTGTCAGGGCCCTAAGCTCCTCTGGGAGCTCACTCCGCCAGGTTGGGGCCAAGGCCGAAAAGGCCCTGGCCTTGGTCAAGGCCAGGCAGATATCCTGGGGGCCTGGGACAGCCAGCAGATTCATACCCACAGAGCAGGTATATAGAAAATTTGTTAAACATTTATCGAGTGATATGACCATATATGGTCACTTCAACCTGCCCCCTCCCTTCTAAATTGGCCAATGATGGGCCTGGAAGGGGTGGGAATGGGAGGGGCCCCAAGTGGGCATATACACAGCTATGCTTCCCAACCATATTTGCACCACTTCTCAAAGCTCGAAGAATGTTTCAGGGGTTTCTCAAGGGTAAAATAGTTGAAAAAGGCTGTCCTAATGTCACAGAGAGGCAGGGCAGGCAGATATGTCTCCAACCCTTGATCCTGGAAAGGTATAGGTTACGTAGAAGAGATACTGTGAAAGCGTTCTGGAACCTGAGAAGAGAGGAATCTGAGAAGATGACAGTATGGATGTCTCCCATCCCAATCTTATTCATTCTAATGGTCCTTTAGTTTCCAGTATATTCTCAAACAGCAAACCTTCTGGTCTGAAACAAGTGTGCCTTTTGTCACTCGGGGTTTTCAGCTCTGGCCCCAATCCGGTGGAACATGCTGCCAGCTCAAAATCAGGGCCTATGGGATTTATTACAATTCTGCAGGGCTTGTAAAACTGAGGTTTCCACTGGCCTTCAGCTGATGGCAGGCACCTTCCATTGTGGACCACCTCGTCTGCCCCCTTCCTCTCCTCAAGCAATCTATATATAATTAGACTGCAGGGTCTGTCTTCTTAAATTTGATATTTTACTAGTTGTTTAATAATTGTATTAATATTTATTTTTGTTCATTGTTGTTAGCTCCCCTGAGCCCACAGTGGGATGGTCAGTTTATAAATCAAATTAATTAGATAGATAGATGGATGGATGGACGGACGGACGGATAGATTTCAGTCCCAAATATCATAAATCCCAAATTTTCATAAGTGAAAATCTGCTGCTGTTCTGGTTCATTTAATTCACCTCACAAATATATAAACTGTTATCCTCTGGTGATGCTTTGGAAGGCTTGTTTTGCTTTTGTTTTCTTTTAATCCCCTTTAAAAACTGCAAAGTTCAGAAAGGAAGCTAATCTTAGTCTCAATCTGGGCTAACAGCTTGTTTAAAAAGGCCTTGGCTGAAACCAGTCTTTCCCTTTTGTCACTTTCCATTAAAAGTATTCCTTTAATAATATGGAAATAGATTTCGCGGTTAAAGAAGGACGAAGGAGAGCATGAGGAGTGTGTAGCATATGCCACGTTTTTGGATGGAGTGCTAAAGGAATTGGCTTGTAAGGAAAACCGGCCTGAGACCAGAGCGTTTGTGGGGGAAGGGGGGGGCAGAATCTAGACTGGAGGATGAAAACTACCCTCAGCTATTTGCAAGTGCTTTCACATCCCCAGAGGCCTGGGAGTTCATCCAAGAACTAGCACAGCCATGGGAAAAATGTTTCTGTGGTTATAGTTGCATAGTAACCCATAGCTTACAATAACGGAGTCTCCAAATTTGTGTCACTTTATTTTTGCCTCTTCCTAGCAAAGGTCTATTTAGTAACTGGCAAGCGGCCACGCATATTTAGCATCTATTTATTTTGTGCTGGCTTTTAAAAATAACTTTTCATCAGGAATTGTGGGAATATTTTTGTGATGTCCTTTGCTTGAGATGTTAGAATGTCCTGATCAGTCACGATGCTGATTATGAAGCGGACCCCAGATCTCAGTTGCCCCAGATCTCAGTGTTCACTGCTGCTGCTGTGTGCAACTTCAGTGCAGGAATTCTCTCCCTCTTACTCAGAGCCCCACTTTCCCCCTTATACTGTTCTGAAGGTCCAATGATCCTCATAAACAGAATTTCAGGAGACCTTGCAAGCTGAAACAGGAGGGGGAAGTAGGAAAGTCCCACTCCGTTAGTGGATGGCTAGAACACATTCCCAAGACATCAAGATGCTCTTCAGCTTCTTGTTGCTGGCTGTTGATTGCCTTTCATGCCTTTCATGGGTAGATGAGTAATGTATGTGCACTACTGGGCAAATTAGAACAGTATGAGCACCTCAACCCGCGAAAGATCAGAAAGGGGATCAGTCAGTTTCTCCTGGATCTAGCCCAATCCAGAGCACAACAGCAGGAAGACAATCAGGAAATGGAAAGGGTTAACTTTTCAGGAGGTGAGCTGAAAAGACACAGGGGGTAGCAGCTTGTGGCCTGGTTGCAAGCAATGGATGCTAAGAGCACATTTAGAAGATAATAGAGAAACAAAAGTTTGGTGTACCTGTTTCAGTTTACAGATGTAGAAAATAAAATTTTGATCCAAACATTGTTTGTGGAAATGGCCCTAGGGACATACATTACTTCTACTCGAAGAGTTTCGTTGTGCCCACTGATTTTCTGTGCTGTAGAATGGTAGATGTTTGTCATATGAAATACTGCTTTTTTAAAAAACATTGGCCATTGATTTGGAAGTGTTATATTTCCTCCATTTCTGGTTTTGTTGTGGAAGGGGTGGGAATGGGAGGGGCCCCAGTTGGGCATATACACAGCTATGCTTCCCAACCATATTCTGCATGTTTGCACCACTTCTCAAAGCCCAGATACTAAAGAAAACCAATATGCTTGGGTAGGAGCACAAGCCTGTAGCTGATATCTGATTTTTGAAGTGAAGTCTGTATCTGTAATATCAGCAGCGGAACCAGCTGCACTTCATTAACATGCCATTTCAAATCCTGCGAACTCTGCGTTTGAACGAAGGGAATAGAAGGGGAGGGAGCCAATATGGGGGATTATTTCAGCTCCCTGTGATTTTAATTTAGCCCCCAACTCCTAATTCATTGATCAGGAGCTACAAAGCAGCTGGTCCTTAATCAAAACTCTTAAGATCAAGGTCCCTTTTCTAACAGGGTGCTGATTTTGTGGCAAATAGTACTGTGGGAAGAGCCCAGCTAGATGTGAATGCAGAAATAACATCATAGTAGCATTAAAGCTGCCTTGTCTGAATGGTCAGTTCTGTGTTGTGATCACGCCTCTTTCTTTACCAAAAATGCAAGTCAAATTAGATGCACCTAAATGACATTTTCACCCCACCAGGTTATTAATTTGAACAGTCCATGTGGCTTTCCTTAACATTATTTTGAGGCACTTCAGAGGATCCTGTGGTCCTCCTGTAGTGGCGGAGAGAAATTTCCCTATAGATCCCTTCCTGATTCAAGAACAAAGGACTGTTGGAGACCCAAATTACATTCATATTTGGCTGCTGCCCTCTACCTGTCTACCCCTACCTCCTACTTGAAGTGCTTTACAGCCGTTTTGCAATGTGATACCTTAAGTCAGGGGTAGTCAAACTGCGGCCCTCCAGATGTCCATGGACTACAATTCCCAGAAGCCCTTGCCAGCATTCGCTGGCGGGGGCTTCTGGGAATTGTGGTCCATGGACATCTGGAGGGCCGCAGTTTGACTACCCCTGCCTTAAGGCTTTGGATTCCTTCATCCCTGCTCCATATCTTTGGCTGTTGCTTTGAGATGAGGAAGCACCAGATACAATGACATCCCTTAACATGGCAGTTCTAAGGCAGTGTTTACTTCAGAAGTAGGGAGGAGATGTATATCAATGACAGCTGTGCATTTAAAGTAATGTGTAGTTTCATCCTGTGTCTTTTGATAGGGAAGGGCCCAGAGGCTGCAAGGGGAGTTACCTGGGTGCCAGCAGAACCAAGGTCCTGCTTAAGATAAATTATTTCCCTCTAACAGAAACAAACCTTGTGGTCACAGGGATGACTTACATATAGGTTGTTTTCCCTGCCTGGGATGTTTTGGGAAATGTCTCCCCCCCAAACACACATACACACCCCTCAGCAGCATGGTATTTCTTTCCTAATTTTTTCCCTTTCATTCTTGCAATCTTTCCCAAATTTACTTTGCTGTGCTGTTTTGGGTAATATGGGTATGATGGGAAAGAGCTTCCCAGTTCAACTTACCTTAGTGTCATTTCCCCCATGCCAGTTCCTGCAGTGAGTGACCAGTTCCCAGCCTGCAACTGGAAAACTTTATTTCCCTTCAAAACAAATTTGCAATTAACATGTCAATATAACATTATAACAGTCTGTATATCAGATTCCCAGCTTTCATTTAAAAAGTAAATTGTCTTTCATTGTAGACACACCTTTCCTCTTCTATCTTCACAATGAAATATGCTAGAGACTCTTAAAAATGAAAGCTGGGAATTCTGAGAACCCAGTAGAGAGTTATATTGCTATAATAGGTTGCCAATTAAACAATAACCACAAACGCTGCCATGAGGGTATGAGAAAATGGCATGTCCACTGCGTGGGACTAGGACAGGAAAAATGCAATAAAACCTGCCATGCAGAAACCTCATTGCCACTGCACTGCATTTGGAGTTGCAACAGCAGCAGAGAAACCACACAAGCCCATTTCTTTGTGGAAAACCCAAGCAAGGAAGGCAATGCTCTGACATTTTTCCTAATTGTTTCAATCACTTGGGGAGTACGGGTTCTAATGATAATAAATGCAGATCCAGGGTGCAATACTTATTCCATATTCACTAATCCAGAATATAAGAAATCATACTGTAAATGAGAAATGTGCTTTGGATTAAAACGTCTGTGCATGAAGCATATCTAAAGTAGACAAATTGTGTCTGTTTTCACTGGCTTCTTTCTGATCTGTATCCATGACTGTACCATTGTTGATTTTATTCCTTTTCTGATAGCAGGGACAGAAATGAGAAAGTTCAGCCTCCGACTAGTGCAGTCAACTAAATGACTTTTAAAATAAAGGTTGATGTTTCCAACTACGCAGCAACATGTTCTCCCGTTGTATATCCCGGGAGCGGGGAGAGGGGGTGATATTGCTGATACAGAGACAATTGCAGGAAGATTTCACAAAAGACACGTGTGATGGAGGTGCTCTTTGCAGACCCCCATGACTAAGCCTATAGGGTGTGGTTTGGCAGCAATGGTCAGGCACAATACCTGGCCGGGAGTAACAGCCTCTGCCGTTTGCAACTGAGGTTCTTGCTCTTTCCTTCTGTGTAATGATGCATTCCTCCTGTGAAGGTTCAGAAATGACTCAGCAGGCACCCTGCTTATTATCTCAAGCATCCAGGTGGGACATTTACAATACACCTTGCACCATGTAATCATTACCTAGCTTCTCACCTGGCGGTAGTTTTCACAAGTGCTGCTTACGGATCAAAGGCTTGTAAAATGTGGTGTGTGAGTGCCATTGGCTATCAAAGACCTCATGACCTATGGGGGAAAATGAAAGTTTAGAGCAACGGTACGGTTGTTTCTTGTCAGACCGGGCACGATCAAGCCTCTTGCTCTCTTGCAGTTTTCCAAGGAGAGACAGATTATGGACAGTACCCCGGAAAAGCTGAAGAAAGAGTTGGAAGAGGAGCTGCAGCTGAGCGGTGAAGACTTGCGCAGCCACGCCTGGTACCATGGACGGATTCCACGGCAGGTGTGTCTCGTCTTGGTTTCCCTTTCAGGCACGGTTCTGAAGACAGGCATATCCTACCAGGGGCAGTGTTCTTCCTTGTGTCAGTTGCTGGGGTGCATGGGTGGGAGGATGCTGCTGCTGTCATCTTGTTCCTAGAGGCAGCTGGCCAGCCCTGCGTGAATGGAATGCTAGACCTGATGGGCCTTTGAACCAGACCAGCATGACTTTTCTTCTTATGTTCTTAAGACAGTTACTGTGGAAGGACTGTGTGGCTTGTCTTTCTTTCTTCCTTTCTTTCTTCCTCCTCTCCCTTCCCTTCCCTTCCCTTCCCTTCCCTTCCCTTCCCTTCCCTTCCCTTCCCTTCCCTTCCCTTCCCTTCCCTTCCCTTCCCTTCCCTTCCCTTCCCTTCCCTTCCCTTCCCTTCCCTTCCCTTCCCTTCCCTTCCCTTCCGACAATTCACAGTTCCATCTCCAGGTTGCCTGTTTCTTAGTAAATAGGAGCAAATCTATCAGGAATACGTTATTGTGCTCACTGTACAATTATTGAAGGAAATTTTAAAAAACCACAACGCACGGAGAGCAATCCCAAGCCTGAATCCTACCCTTACACTTCTACCCAAGTCTGTTTAACAGGGCGTATTCCTAAAAAAGAGGTTTTCTGCACTGTTTGTATGTCAGTCTCTGAGGGGGAAGTGGTTATATATACAGAATACATAAAGAGAGCTATAGAGAGACAAGACAATTGGCATGTAAGTGCCAATCTGGATTCAGACCAGGCCCAGCTATTCCCCATTTAATAGTCATGAATGGTACAGAGGAAGTGCACGAGATGCCTGTATCCCATTCCCTTTCATTATTCTCCTAGACTGTTGATAAAACCGGGAAGAGAGAATCTAATTTTGAAAAGTGTGCCAGAACCCTTGGACAGGAGCCTGCCTGCTCTAACCCATTTTAGCCTTCCATACATTGCGGAGTTCTTTCCCGAACCTAGTTAATAGTGCTGGCAATGAAGAGTGCTAAAATAACCCTTCCTGTACCATGCTTTAAATATAGGTCTCTGGGTATACGTTACAGAATGTGTGATCAGAGTATTAGTGGGTTTGCTACGTTAGTTCAAAACATTCTGCCTGGCAGAGAATTTGGTATTCTATTCTGAGGAACACCACTTTCTATTTAAAAACTAGCATCTTTTAGCTTGTCACAGCCTGACCATTTAGCCTTTCCCACTGTTGTTTTCTGTCACTCTTCCTTTAAAATAAATTTCTAAATTATTTGGAAGCCTGAAGCATGAATGCAGAATAATGAATATCTATATCTAGATATAGATATAGATATATATAATAAACCAAATCTATTTAATGTGTATAATTCAGTCTGACTGTTGGATTCAGTAGCAGGTTGTTTAGTTCAATGACATATATGGCTATGGAAGTGGATTAATTAGCATTTTAAAAGATCGTATTCAACCCTTCTGAAGTGAGCGGATCTGGAGCAGAGAGGAACATGAGCTAGTCTGGAATTTGGAGACTTGTGGCATCCTAAACAGATTTGCACCTTTCTAAATCCAGTCTAGATTTTTACACTGGAGTAACTCTGCTGGCACTTGGAAGTTTTTAGCAATAAGTTTTATCTTGGTTTTTGCAACAAATATTTGCGCCTGCTCTCAATAGTTGTCAGAAAGTTGCCATAATTATTTTACTATAAAGCACCGAAGCAGCATGAGCTAGTAATCAAAATGCAGATCTTCTGACTTAACAAGGATCCCTGTGGATGACAGTCCTGGAAACAGTTCAGAAAAAGCAGAACCCAGAAGCGATGTGATTTACATATCTATTATTGCTGAAAAAAGAAAAAAAATAATTGAATACAGTATTTAAAGATTTTGAAAAATTGTACTGGAGAAATGCAATGAAAACAATATGCCTGAAACTATTTATTTATTTACCTATTTAAAGCATTTATATATTCCTCCCCTGAACCGAAAAGCAGGTTTCTAGGGCAGCTAGTGTCATATCAAAACAGTTTTACTTTATAGCAATGAAATCTTAATCAGAATTTTAAAAATCAGAAGAAAATAAAACCTCAAAATTTTCATACAAAGAAAACATTAAAACCTGCTGTTTAAGCAGCATAAAATCAAAACAAGCAGAGTTAAAACAAGCAGAGTATGAAAGACGGCAGATCTGGCATGAGGCATTCGTCCAAGGGGAGGCCATTCCAGAGCTGAAGGCGTCACAAATGAAGAGGGCCTGGTCTTGTGTGCTGCCCGTCTTACTTCTGAGAAAGGAAAGTGGCCCAGCAGGCCCTCCAATGATGATCTCAAAGGATGAGGCAAGGACATATAGAACCAAAGTGTACTTGAGATCCCCTGGTCACAAGCCATTTAGGTTTCAAAGGTACTGATTAGTAGCTCGAATTGGGCCGAGAAGCCAATGAAACTGTTCTAATAGAGACTGCAGACTCATTGAGGTATGGTTCTGCTTCAGTTAAAGCTTCTGGACCATCTTCAAAGGCAGTCCCATACAAAGGACGTTGCAGCAGTCCAACCTTGATTTGATTCGGACCCAGATAATGTCAGCCAACTTACACCTCTCCAAGAAGGTTTGAGGTGGGCAAACAAGCTGAAAGGAATCAAACGCTGTGTTGACCACAGAGGAGATCGGTATCTCCACCTGAACACTTGGAGATATGAGCATGCCCAAATAAGGTTGCCAACTCGTCAGGGAAAAAAATATCCCATCTCTTTAACAGAGGTTTAATGAATGAAAATAGGCAGTAAGAGATTTTCATGGCAGAAAGTAAAGTAACTTTGCCTGATAATTTGCTTGCAGATCAGACTGAAACTAAAGGGACAGCTGGAAGTTGGAATCTCAGTCCCCAGGCTATGAGCTTGTTTCTTCAGAGGACGTGTAGCCTCATCCAGAACAGGCTGACACCTCCCCTTGAGTTTCCGCCATTGAACAACAACACAGCTGTCTTGTGTGGCTTCAGTTTCAGCTGATAAGCCTTCATTCAACCCATTCTCTCTTCCAGGCATTGGTCCAGAATGTTCACCAGCTCACCTCATAAAGATGAAAAGGAAAAATGGCTGGATATCTTCAGCATATTTAGGGAGTTTCCTGTTTGACCACTTTGAAAAAGTGGATTCTCCCATATGCATCACACCATTGCTTTCTTTAAAAAAACAACAACCCTGATTTATAGCTTGGTGGGAAGTCTTGCTTCCCACAAAATATTGCTGGAATCTGCTTAAGGATGTGCTATATAGCTCTGCATCTTAATTTGCATAGAGATACTAATTAATTTGCTTTACTTGTACCCAAAAGTAAATACCAAAAAGAAGATCTGTGTTAATTTTATAGCAGCAAAACAAGAAAGTTTGCTGCATGGAGCCTACGAGATTAACTGATTTACCATGAAAAGTTCTTACAGGCTACATAGTTGTATTAGAGGGATTTGTGTGTGACCTGAAAGCAAAGTCTACCACTGGAATAGTAAGACTAGCATGTTCTTTGCTTACTGAAGCACTGCACGGTTCAGTGCAGGACATACTCAAATGGCAATTAACTTTTTGTAGTGAGAGCCACACAATCCTTAGGCAGGCCTTCTGAAAGGAAAGAACAGTTGTGTCTTCCACCTAACCCAGAGTCCTATGTGCCCCTTAATGCGTTGTACTGTCCCCTGAATAGAACTGGATGGGAAATCTTTTGCTGATGCATATGTATGGATAAAGGTCAGCCAGGTGCTCATCAAAACTCTTTCTTTCCTGCTGGAACTGCTGGATTTAAGACAAATGATCTCTTTCCTTATTTTGGTTAGTATCTTTTGGATTCTGCCTCTATTCCTAATCCACTCAGAGCTTGTGCAGACTGGGTAATGTTGATAGTTCTTACAAGGTGCAAATATAACACAGAATATGTTTTTGAGAAACTTATTGTTAGCAGCTCAAATTTCAGTGTTCCAGAAAGACAAACTAAATGTAGTCCCGGGGAACATTTATTTAAGTTCTGATTTTGTATTTGTGCCTTCTGTGCAGCCTACATGGGACTGCGCATACACAGGCCTGCCATGAAAAAGACAAGATTCTAGAGAGGACTTACACGACGCCTGTTGTCCAGGGACTACAAATTACCATGAGCCCACTCAGGCTAATTGTAGTCCATGGATGTTTGGAGAGCCACAGTTTGCCCACCCGTTCTAGAGCCTTGAAGTCTAAGACATCACTCTGCCCCTCCCATCTGGAGCCCCGGTTTCCCCCCTCAGTGCATGTGACTGAAAGAGGGAAGCAGTCTTCCCTGCCATGTGGAGAGGATTGTCTAGAGCTGTCACCTTGTGAATTTCTTTCTCTGCCATTTTTGGTGGTCCTTCTTTTATGCTATGAGATGAGAATGGCTCTATTAAAAACATGTGCATACTGTGGCACTAAAATGGCTCAGCTCAGTGAGCGCTGTTGGTGCGTACTCTGGGGGAAGCGCCTAATAACATGGTTTACGCTGAAGCCATGAAAGGGCCTCCCAATTGGAAGAAGCACTTTGGGAGAAGGCCCCAGCAGCCCAGCCCTCAACACATCAGACTCCCCCAGAAAAGTTAGCCTGAATGCCTTCTCTGGCATCGGCACCCTCCTCCGCTGTCTTGGATCTGACAGCCAGGAAGGTTCCGGAAAGGTCATTGATACCAAGGGAACCTCCAGCTAAGAAGAAAACGAAAGTTTGCCTCAAATAAATCAACAAACAGAAAACAATGAACTATGATTCAATTCCAGTATATTACTGAAACAAACACTGAGATGAACTTAGGGAGAAGGATCTACAGCCCAGTCCTGTCCAGGCATCACAGCCAGCATCGTGTAGTGGTTGGTGTCAAACTAGGATCTGGGAAACCTCGGTTTGAATCCTCACTGAGCCATGGAAGACTGCTGGGTGACCACATACTCTCAGCCTTACTTCACAGGGTTGTGGCGAAGGTAAAATGGAGAAGGGAATAATGTGAGCTGCTTTGGGTTCCCATTGTGGAGGAAGATGGGGTATAAATAAAGTAAATAAATCAAGCTCCTTCCAAGAAAGTGTGCATAGAATTGCAGCCTTAACCAGTTTTGTTGCAAATTGGTCCACATATTCCAGATAATATCTTTAATCTTCTTTTGTATGATCTTTTTTGATAGATGTGCATTTTTAATAAAAAAAGAAGCTTTCAGTAGATTAAAGATGAAATAGCATGAAAGTCCAGTGTGGACTAATGTTCTTTTGATTCAAAGTGCTTTTGGTTCTGTCTTTATAGCTGGCTGAAAGCCTCATTCAGAGAGATGGAGATTTCTTAATTCGGGACTCTCTCTCCAGCCCTGGAAACTTTGTCCTTACCTGCCAGTGGAAGAATATCTCCCAGCATTTCAAGATCAATAAAACCATCCTGAAGCTCAATGAAGCCTATTGCCGCATTCAGTACCAGTTTGAAGATGAAAGTTTTGACAGCATCCCTGGCCTGGTTCGTTGTTATGTGGGAAACCGCCGGCCAATATCAAAGCAGAGTGGAGCAATTATATTTCAGCCCATCAACAGGACTGTTCCACTCAGGTGTCTGGAGGAAAAATATGGTGTCTCCCCAGTGCGGCAAAGAGAGAACAGCACCCCTGAAGGAAAAGTGGAACCTCCCAAGAGACTCAGCCTTGATATGTGCAACCGGCAAGCTCAGGAGCAGAATTCAGTCCGAGGAAACCTTTTAAGGTATTGCCAGCACTTCCCATGAAAGGCCAGATTAAGCCTTGTCTATGGTTGATTTCCATGAGGTATTTTAAGGCACCATTTTAAGTAGAATTGTAAGGTTGAACAGGTAGATCAACTAACTAAAGCTTTAATTGGCTCACTCATTAATCTATATGAAGGCAGCATGGTATAGCCTGCTCTCATGAGATTCTGGAAGTTAAGGAGGCTCAGAGGAAGACACTGAAGAGAGGGAAATGGCAAACCATCTCTGCTTCTCACTTGCCTTGAAAACCCCACGGTTGGGTTGGCATAAGCTGGCTACTGCTTGATGGCATGAAGGCATGTGTGAATGTTCTGTGAGTGAAGGGCACTTAAGTATGTTATGCTGGTGAGGAATAGAAAATATAATAAGATGGCAGTTGTCTTTTCACATGAGCGACCTTATTGATGACCCGGCCCTTGCTCCAACACCTCAATACTGGCTACTCTGACTATCTAGAATCTCAGGTAGAGCAAGGTCTTTCCTGACACATCCAACCTGAGGCCCTTTAACTTTACATGTCAAGAAGTGAACTTGGGATCTTCTGCATGCAAGGCATATGTCCTCCCCTCTGAAACAGCAACACTAGTTATAAATCAGTGTTTACCGAATTGCAATAATAGAGACCAAGCTCTTCATGAAAATAGAGACACTATTTACTCCTAGGTGTAAGAATGAGCTGTCCTGAGAAGTGCCCTTCTCTCTCTGTTTGTGGAGGAGTCTCTAACTCCGGCATTCCTCTGAAGGTAACAATTCTGCATTATCTCTGCACTGGGAATGATTTATCCATTCATACCCAATGCTAATTATTTTCCCTCAGCAGAGATAAAGGGGGAAGTCTGTTTTGCATTGGTGCCTTAGGACCACAGACACCTGTAATTCCATCCCCCAATACATAGTTTGGGAATTCCTGGCATAAATCCTGGTGATTTTGTGTGTGCTGAAAACTGATTTATTTATATTACCATTTTTAGGCCTCTCCTCTCTGTTAGCACCAGTAAGCCTTCAGAGCCAATGACACACATCCCTTCACATGTTCCTGAGGGAAGTAGAGATATTAGGGTTGATGGTCTGCAGAGAAATCAGCTGTCAAATGGGACCAGCATTCTGAGAGGGGATCAGACTGTGCTGAGCAAAGCATTGCTCAAATTGAAGAGCCAGGCCACATGGTCCCTTGTGTCCCCTGCTCTGCTGGTGGTGGCAACTCTGCCCTTGGCCACCTGTCAAGGAGAGAAGATGTTGGGAGCTTCTTCTCCTGACAAACTAATACTGTTGGCATGTGAACAAATGATGTTCTACTGGTCATGTGTTATAGCTATGATGTTCTACTGGTCATGTGTTATAGCTGAGATTGGTGGTGATGTACAAAAGTTCCTTTTCTCCCTAATGTTTAGAAGGAAACATAGATGCTAGAGGAGACAGGGTGGTGTCTAATTTCCAACATGAATTTCATTCTACCCCCCCTTTCCTTTTCAGAAACAAGGAAAAGAGTGGTAGCCATCCAGCATGCTTGGACCATGTGCAAGACAAAAGATTCCCTCTAAAGGCCCACCAGTCAGAAAGCTACCTGCCAATAGGTATGTCTGACCAATGCCCTGGGATTTGGAGGGAAGTTTGTATTAAGTTTAAAGATTTCCTTAGTGTACATTTCTAGCTTGTTATAATGGAAAATGGACTCAGCAGTGCTTCTTTAGTTTTGAGAGAAGGCTTTTCCTTCATATTGCCACCCACGACCTACAAATGTCATCTTAAGCATTCCTCTAATCTCGTTGACATCAGTGTATTTAGAGTGGACCTACTCTGCTTAGAATGGCACTGCTAGTTGTTTGTGCCACTAGAATGAACTGATGCAGCCTTAGTAGCATCAGTGGCTAAAAGTGTTAGCTATGAACCACAAAGTCTCAGGTTCTAATTTCACTTCAGCCAGGAACTCACTGACAAGCATACCTTCAAGGACTGTTGTAAGAGTGCATGTGAAGTATACCAGGACCTGGGAGGCCCAGGCTCATATCCCCTCTTCAAAACAGAAACTCACAGGGTAGTGGGTAGTCACAAACTACAAGTTCAAGGTGCTGGCACTAACCTCTAAGGCGTTATGCCAGAGATTTGCAAGAGCTCCCCAGGAGTCATGGCAGCCTTTCCCAGAAGTGCAGATGGCCACTACCATCACTAGATGTTACTGGAGCCCACTTTGCCTGATGATCTACAGGCTCAGTCTCTTTCTCCACAGTGGAAGCAGTAAATGATTGATTGGCTGACTGCAGCATGTTATTTCCATGCCCACTTTTATGAAGGGGGATGCCACTACTCCCAGGGTTCCTCAGAGTCTGGAAAATATTTCAGGGGTTCCTCTATTTTCAGCAGTTTGAAAAAGGCTGGCTCTCCTAGTATATCCTCCAAAGAGCTCTGCGCTCAGCAAATACCAGTTTGCTAGTGATCCCTGGCCCCAGAGAAATTTGAATGGCCTCCGCCAATGGCTCTGACTCCCATCTGGTGAAATGGGTTGCCAGTAGACAACCGGGTCCTGATGGAACTAACAAACTTCTGTAGGGCCTGTAAAACAGCACTGTTCCTCCAGGCCTATGGTTGAGGTCAGGACAATGGAAGAACAACTAGGGGCCTCTCTCCACCTCCCTGTCTCTGGTCCTTTCCTGCTTCAGATTCCCCACTGCATTTGGAGATCATCTTGCTGTGGTACTAAGATGGAATGGAATTGGCAAAATCAGAATTTTTGAAATTTTCATAATGTTTTAATGTGATTTTATTATATCCATACATTGTACGTGTTGTAAGAAAAATAGGGTATAAACAAATAGATCAGCTGTTCTCAACTTTTTTGGGGCCACAGCCCTTTTAGAAGCTCTTTTTAGGCTACAGGGCCCCCTGCAGTAGGCTGGCTACATGCACAATGGGCTAGGCTAAAAAAGGCCTAAGCTAAGTTAGTGAACTAACTATACTCAACATTCCTTGTCTTATAAATACGTGAGACAGATTTCTAGAACATTTGACTAAGAGAAGCGTGTGCATTCACTTTTTTCTTGAATGCACACAAAAAGGAACAGATTACATGATTGCTTTTTCTTTCCCTTGATGTAGGTTGAACTTTCTAGCAATTAATGACATCATACATGAAAAAAATTATTTCATTGGTTCAGTTACCAGCCCCCCCCCCCCAATGTGCCAGGGTCCCCCAGGGAGCCATATGACCCTATTGAGAATAGCTGAAATACTAAGCCACTGCTATATGTCCTTTGTCCTAACTACTACTGTCATTCTGGGAGCCAAAGGACCATTTGTGAAAAACACAGATCTGAATGGAGGCAGGACAGGCAGCAGTGCTGACGTGCTTCTGACTGTGCGGGTTTGGATATATGCTGAGATGGGGGGAGCACGGGAAAAGCACAAAAGGCAAATAACATGGTTATTATAGACACAGAACTGAGTTTCCTGAGACTCATTTCATTTATTAAAAAACAAGCTGCTAGATCTCTGAAGTATGCTGGAAAATGTATCGGCAGAAGCCTCGGAAGCCAGAGTGGTGATGTAATCCTAAACAGTTTTGTCTTTCTAAGTCCATTGATTCTGCTAAGGGTTGCACTGTAAGGCAGCTTTAGTAATGCAAAATAGCTTTGTTATTCCTCTCCATGACTAGCAAGGCCAGAAGACATCAATAACAATCTGAACAGTTTCAAAGCCAGAATTTAGCCGGAACAAATTAGTAATAAAATTGCGCTTAACAGCTTGGATTCTTAGCAGCACGTTGGGGCAGTGGAAGACTGCTTCTCCATTCCACTGCCACTTTCTGTCCCTTCTTACAAAATTGAGTTTCTGTAGTTCGGTGGACACCTCCCTCCTCCAGGGACAATCTGTGTGTGGGGAGCAATGTAAGGTTCTACAGTGGGAGTGGAATTGGTTAAAATTTTAATTGCTCTAGTGTGAACATTATTGGCACTATATGTATGGGATTGAGAGGAGGTCGATGGAATTGTTAGTTGTTTGGTGGTGTGAACCACACGGGCTGAATCAGCATCACAGTGGGGAGAGAATGGAAGAGTGAAAGATCTTTTTTGCTCCCTTGAGTCTATGAGCCAGATTGGTGTAGTGGTTAGGAGTGCAGACTTCTAATCTAACGAGCTGGGTTCGAATCTGCACTCCCCCACATGCAGCCAGCTGGATAACCTTGGGCTTGCCACAGCACTGATAAAACTGTTCTGACCAAGCAGTAATATCAGGGCTCTCTCAGCCTCACCCACCCCACAGGGTGTCTGTTGTGGGGAGAGGAAAGGGAAGGCGAATGTAAGCTGCTTTGAGACTCCTTCGGGTAGAGAAAAGCGGCATATAAGAACCAACTCTTCTTCTTCTACTACTACTTCTTTCCCTTCTTTTTTTGCCATCACGTATACAATTACAGCAAGCCAAAAATGGGAAGTGGAGGGTGGTGGCTGGAATAGAGGAGGGACCTTGCCTGCTCCTGCATCCCTTTAAAAGTGGCTCTTGGGGAAATAATGAGGTGGTTAGATCTGGAGTACATCTGCCTTAAAGGCCTTGGTAGGCATTTCCCCTACATTCTGGAACCAAATGACTTTAAGCCATGAGCTTTAAGCCCTTGAAGTTCATTCTTTCCGTATTCCTTCTGTGCTCAAGCTCCCTTTTTGAGAACATTTTCTTTCCTTGCAAAATGTGGTGATCTTTCCAGTGAGTCACAAGCCTTTGTTCCTGCTGCTAGCCATCAGATCTGGTTACAAACCCACTCCTATTCCCAGCCCTGAATATTTTCTCTCTCTGACGGTACAGCTTATATATGCTTCAGGGGATTTATCACAGTCATCCAAGTATGACATGACAATGCAGATGTTTTATGTATCTGGGATTTTGGGGGAAGGCCTGGCAGAGTTTGCCAGTTCACTCTCTGTAAAGGATGCATCTAAATCATACAGGATGTGTGGCACCAGAAAGAATTCAAATGATCTGAAACATTTTTACCCCCAGGGACAATGACGGAAAAAATGCATGGCCTGAGGGTGGCATACAGCATTGGCACAAACATTGTGTCCAGCTATGGAAGTTCTGTGAAGGAAGCCATCTTGGACATGATCTACTCCATGTAGGAGCCCAGCTCTACATGTATTAAAATCCCTGTAGGGACACAGTGGAGCCTGTTTATTCCCTTCCTCCACCTTGGAATATGCAGAAGTAGTACACCAGGAATTAGGTTGGGTGTGCGTGCCTCCTGCATCCTTTTTGAGCCCTCTCTCACTGTGCTGTTCAAGTTACTTAAGATCTAATTCTTCAGCAGTATGCACCACTCAGAGAGAAAAGGGCCAGACGGAGATTTGGGAGAGGCACCCGAACTTCCTAATCTGTGCAGAGAAAAAGTCAAGTCAAGTAGCCTTTAATGACATAAGGAAAAAAACCCACAGTAACATATTATACAATCAACAATAGAACTACAGAATTCAGACATAAAATCATATAATTGACTTTGAGGGCAATTCCACAACCGATAAATATAGTGAAATGCTTACCTTATGAAGATATATTTTTGGCGTTTTGCACGACGTCACCAACCTCCCATGTCCATCCAGCAAACCTCAAGCAACATCTTCCATTTTAAAGTGCTAGCTGGGGAACTGCATAAAGTAGCTAAAAAGCGCAAACTACAGGAGAGCAACCAACAGGCCACACGCTAAAGAAATGTCCGGAGGCGAAGAAGTGCTATCTCTGCCTCCAATGTCTCACTCTCACACCCGCCTCCCTCTCCCTTCTCCCAGGGACGTTTTTTTTTAAAGAGCAAACTGCCTGGAGCAACTAATAGGCATTCAGTCATGCAGGCAATAATTTTTAGTGCTACACCATTTCGCTGACGTAACCCTATTTTTTTCAATGTGTGGAAATGCCCTGAGTAATTATAGCATCATAAAGGAACTTTGCTGCAGAGAAAAAGAGAATTGTATATGGCCAAAAGGTATTACAATAAGAAAAAAATCAAAGGAAAAAATGTGAATCAGAGGAATGTATAAAAATGGAATCAACAAAGATGACAATTAAAATAAATTAAAATGAGAGTAAAATGCAGTTGAAAATCTGGGTTTAAAAACCTGAACACGTGAGATATACTACAGTGAGTTAGGCCTCAACCTTGACTGTAGCCCATATTTCCATGGCAGCCCTGCAGGCTTCCTCATCCTACACTTGCTCAATTTGTCTGGATCTGAAGGGAGGCCTACCATGATTCCTGCCTCCTCCCTGGTGGCTCCAAGTACTTTGATATGATCTGGGCCTTGAGAATCCTATGATTTCTGTTGGTTTTAAATTCCAGTCATTTGTCATGTTGTTAAAATCTGTATTTTGTTTTTGTTTCCATTCCCAGGTTCGAGGTATCCAGCTCAGGGACCTGAAGGCGAATTAAGCCCCTGCCCAAAGACTCCAGCATACAGAACTGGCAGTGAACCTGCCCTCAGCCCACTGATGTTTCGCAGGTTTGCCTCTGAGTTGCAAATCAGTGATGCTCTTAGGGTTTCGGACAGCCAGCTGTACCCTCGGCCCCCACCCAAGCCCAGTAAAGCAGCACCCTTTCTGAGGCCGCAGCCCCCATCGGAGGCACTCTATTGTGAACTCAATGCAGCCGTTCCCACAGACTGTAATGCGACAAAGCAACCTTTATGTCAGAAGAACAGCTTTGTAGAGCATCTGACAGCTAAAGAGAATGGAATGCGTTCATCCAGGAATTCGGAAACGGGATGCTTGATCCTGGGCGATAATGATTCTTTGAGCTCTGTGGATCTGCTAACAACCCAGACTGAAACAGGCAAAGAGGGCAGCACATTTGTCACGCCCGTTCTTGAGGTGGTCTCCAATTTCAGGCCAAATGCTTTCGAGTCCAAACTCCTTCCCGCAGAGAACAAACCCCTGGAAATGGCAATGTTAAAAAGGGTGAAGGAACTGTTGACGAACAACGGTGCCAAGACTGTGGCCCTGCATATACTAAGAATGGACTGCAAGGTAAAGTAGATCTGTCGTCCTTTTCACAGTGCAAACAACCCCAGCCATAACTGGCCTTACAAATGAAACTACCTTCCATCCTAATGTCTTGTCTTGTGCAGTAGTCAGAGTCAAAAATGTGCCCGGGCCTTTTAAAAGTATGAGCCATGGACTTGATAGCTTTTGCTTCCGCCTGCAGAGAAATCCGGAGACTGACAGCAGGGCACTATCTTCCACCTTGCTGTGTCTGCAGATAGTTGGTGCTACAACTAATGGTTTGACTGGTGCTTCCGTATACATATACAGCTGGATCAAGGCCAAGGCATCCTTTGAGCCCATAAGGAAGTGCTACTGTCCCTAGGCAAATGAGTAACAAATCTTATATCCTGGTGATTGATTAACCGCAATGAATGAATGAATGAATGAATGAATGAATGAATGAATGAATGAATGAATGAATGAATGAATGAGGTGCAGAGGGAAATTGGCCACTATATTACAAGGCTGTGAAATGATGAGCTTTCCTGTCCTGAGTCAGAGGCAAGGGTTAGATGGCAAGGGAATGCTTTCTGTGAAAGATAAAGCACATTGAATAGATGGCAGCCATATTGCTCAGAGAGCCCTAGAAATTATTCAGGATACTTCAGTGGTAGCTGAGAGCATAGAAGGTAGAATGCAGACCTCCAGGCAGGATCCATACTGATTCCTCCTTAGTTGTGAAACAAGCCCAAAATGACATTTGGGTGCTTCTACACCAGCCTTTCTGAACGATTTTACCATTGAGAAACTTTTGAAACATTCTTCAAACTCCAAGAAAGCCCAGAAGTGGTGCAACTGTGCAGCGTATGATTGGGAAGCATAGCTGTGTGTGTACACCTACCCAGGACCTCTCCCCTTCCCCCTCACCAGGCCAGTCATTGGCCATTTTGGAGGGGGGGGGGTTCTCAGGTTGGCATAACCGTATTTGGCCATATTACCCAATCAATGTTTAACACATTTAAAAAAATATTTAAAAATTCCTGCCCCTTTGGGAAAGCCTTTCAGTGCCATCAAGGACCCCCCCCCCCAAAAAAAAAAAGTTTCATGGAACTCTGGTTGAGAAAGCCTGTTCTAGTATTTGATCACAGAGGAGGTTGGCACTAGCCCTGCATCTGGGGTCTCCGCCTGAGCTACTCTGCCCTCTAGTGGAGCTATTCCCCCCTTGACGGATTAAGCCATTTGGCTTCAACTAAGTGAGGTCACCAAGAACCCTTTTGTGGCTTCTTGCAAGACAACAAAGGGGTGCAGAATACAGGTTAGCTGCATTCCACACCGACTCAGGCTTCTCTTTGGATTCATTTGTTCCTGTGTGTCTTGGTATGTTTTCATATGTTTGCAGTCCTCAGGCATGAAGCAGCAGTAGTGTGGATGCAGCCAGTAGTAGTGAGTTCTTTTTTTTTTTTAACAGATTTTTATTTTTCAAAAGATAAGGGAAGAAATACGATTGTCATAGTTAGTACATCATATTACTTAAACACACTACGATGACAGTGTATTAAAATAGCCTCCTTCTAGTTCAACTTTTCCTATCTATTTAAATAGTTCAGATGGTAGTAGTGTGCTCCTGATGATCTCGGGATTGGCCTGTGAGGTCACAGATGGTGCAGATGTACGTTGAAGGATGGTTCCAGACATCAGACTTCCTTCGGCAATTGAGTTGCTTTTGTGGGCTGGACACAGTGACCCATCAACCATGCTGCTCATTGCTAGGCCAGATGTACTGGCAGGCTTGGTAGGGTTCAGATGTAGCAACCAGAATAGAGCACATCATAAGTGGCAGCTCCCACTATCTGCAATGACATTTAAGGGTTTTTTTAAATGTCTCATTTCTGGTTTTGAGGCTACTGTTACTGGTGAAGCGTCAACCAGCACAGTCTCTACCTGTCTTCACAGGGTTATCTCCCCTCTTGTTAACCTTGACTTCGTGACAGTGCCTTGAGTGTGCCCCCCAAGCAATTACAGGCCTCTCAGAAACAACGGCCTGCCTGATGAGTCTGTAAATCCTTTTGGCATCAGCTGGTCCATAGAACTCAGAATGAGATTTTTCCGGCACTTCTACTCATTAGTTGGGAGCGCTCTGCTCTGAGAGCTTAATCTATATTTATGTCCCATTTAAATGATGCAGGGGAAGAATTGTCTGTTTCCTGTTATCACATTTGTATAGTCACAGGAGGGTCCCCTGATGAGCTCAGTTAAGCCAAAGACCCTTTTGGGTGCATGCTGAAGCAGAGAAGATAATTGTACTAATGACACTTGGTGCCACCTGCCTATAGCACAAAGGGGCTGGAGATCCCTAATGAGGGTATATGCCTTGGGTAATACGATAAAATGCGACTGCCATTATGACTTGTAACAGCTGCGGTGGATGTAAAACTTGCCATATACTGGATTGTCATATGTTATGGGCCTGTGGCTGTACGCAACGCCCTGCCTGTGTCAAAAAGATCCCTGCAGCAGTATGGTTGCCATATGCATGGGAAGATCAGGGTCCAGCATATTGCCAGAAAGATTGAATCAGAACACAGAAAGATGATGAAAGGCGTGCAAAACTGACTTTGTAGAAATCGGAGGGGGGGATATAATCTGCCAGCTCCCTATCCATCCTAGTTGCCCCTTCTTTTTGCAATTCGGCAATGTTCTTTTTGAGACACGACCACCAGAGTTGCACTCAGTCTTCCAAATGAGGCTGCACCATAGTTTTATACAATGGCATTATCATATTGCCTATTTTATGTTATTGCCCTTCCCTAATAATTCCTAGCATGGAGTTTGCCTTGTTCACTGCTGCAGCACACTGGGCCAACATTTTCATTGAGCTTTCCACTCACAGCCCCAAGATTTTCTGTCTCAGTCTCAGCTAGTTCAGGCTCCATCAGCATATATTTAAAATTAGGGTTTTTTGTCCCATCATGCATCACCTTACATGTACCCATGTTAAACCTCCTTTGATACATGGTTGCACATTTGTCCTATTTAGAGAGATCCTCTTTTTGGTTTTCACCTTCCTTAATAATTTGATATTATCTGCAAACTTGTCTACTGTTCTGCTCAATCCCAATTCCAAACCATTTATGAATAAATCAAACAGAAGTAGTCTCAATACTGATCCGCGTGGGACCCCAGTGCTCACTTCCCTCCATCGCAAGAATAATGTCCATTTATTTTATTCTTGGTGTTTGACCAATGATTTCTAGGTCGTGGTATAGAACAGGCTTTCTCAACCAGGGTTTTGTGAAACCCTGGGGGTTCTTGGATTGCTCTGGAAGGGTTTCCCAAATGGAAGTTTGGGAGTTAATTAATTTTAATATATTTTTGAAATTTGTTAAATTTGTCAGGCAATAGGACCATATATGGTCATGTCGGCCCACACCCCCTCCCAATATGGCCAACGATGGGCCTGGAGTGGGAGGGAAGGGGAAAGGTCCCAGGTGGGTTGGATGCTTCCCATCCATATTCCCATCCCATCCATATTCTGCATAATGACTCCACTTCTGGGGTTTCTTGAAGCCTGAAGAATGTTTCCGTTTTTTTTCAAAAGTTGAGAAAGGCTGGTATAGAAGCTCGCTAATGAATTGTAAGGCCTGTGCACTTCATTCATCTGAAGTCTGACAAGGCATTTTAAAGTTCATAATCAATAGATAATCATCAAGCCTTTGCTAGGATTGTCAAGTAGCAGCCAAATGGTCCTGGAAAGGGTTATTGAATTCTGTAAAATGACAGGTTTCTAACATGTTTTGAGCCAACTTGAAGGATTCATGATTGCTTGGATCTAGTTAGAGCTACTATGATGTAGTGGTTAAAGTCAGACCTGGGTTCAAAGCTTCATTTGAATCTCATAGGCTGACCCTGGCCAGTCACTCTCAACCTAACCTTCCTCACGGGGTTATTGAAACTATAAAATGGGAGAGGGACAGCTGTGAAATTCTTAGAGAAGAGGCAGGCTAAAAATGTGATAGAAACTTACCATACAATATCAGCTGAACGTGTATGAAGGTGCCCCTTGTAGGAGATGCCCCCTGTTTTCTTTTAAAACGTAATTTTAAAAATATTTTTTCAACCTGTGAAAAAATGGTTCCTTAAGAGTTCAAAGCTGCCTTGCCATCCCTCCCTAGAAAGGGATGTTTACAAATGTTGGGGGAGATGTCTCCAATGAAAAACTCTTTAGGATTTCCTTAGACAAAGGGGTAAAAAAATGGTGTAGATTGCCTTTAAAACAGCTGGATACATAGAATTTGGAAGGATAAGCTGTGCACAGCCTTGTATAAGCATGGCCGTCAAGTTGCTGCCAAAGGCACATTGTCAGGGCAACTTGCAAAGAGGGCAATCTTAGGGGTACTCTACTGCAGGGGTAGTCAACCTGTGGTCCTCCAGAGGTCCATGGACTACAATTCCCACGAGCCCTGCCAGCATTTGCTGGCAGGGGCTCATGGAAATTGTAGTCCATGGAATTCTGGAGGACCACAGGTTGACTACCCCTGCTCTACTGGAACCAAGTTTGTGGTTGGAAAACTTGCACATCACGCCAGAAACCCATTGTGTTATATCAGTGGGAACAGGAAGCGGCAGTGGATGGAAGGACCTCTTAATGTCAGGCATCTTAAGGCAGGGTAAGATTTAAATGTGTTCTTTACATTTCATGTTGCTATGGCTAGCATCCTTGACTTTGCCCGTGTGAACTCTTGCATTGGACAGGTTGCTAGGATACTAGAAGTCTCTGAAGAGATGAGGAGAAGCATGGGAGTGAATTCAGGCCTCGAACTGATTACGTTGCCCTTTGGCCACCAACTGCGTTTGGACATAATTGAAAGGTAAATATTGGCGTTTGCATTTTTATTACCTTCTGCTTAAAATAGTAATCTGCCAGGGGAAATGGTTGGGGCTTATTTTAGAACTCCATAAAAGTATTTCTGTCATGACCTTTCTTTGTCCTATATTTGAATATATATGCATTAATACTGGGAAATAAAAGGAATTATATTTATTGGGCAGATTAGCTATTAAGCAGCTTTCTGAAAAGGACTGGAAATGCTTCATGCCTTTTAAGGCTTCAATCATCAGCTGCAGCAAGGGCTGACTCACGGCTGTGGGGTAGGAGAGCAGCAAGAGGAAATGTCCCTGTGTCCTGGCTTCATGGTTGGGAGCCTGAGGGCAGGATGGTCTATGGCCCTGCACATCAGACCAGCGGCAGTGGGGTATGGGAGAGGAGGGCGGTCCTGACAACAAAGTTTACTAGCTACAAAGACATAAACATATTTAGGGTCACTTGCCCAAAACTACTCAAAGAGATAGAACTTGTTTCTACCTGAGAAATTATAAAGGCCTCTACAGCCATTGGACAACTTCATCCTCAGTATCTATCTTGTCCACAGCAGGTGCTCACCTTCAAGTAAATGCATCCCAGAATCCAGGTTTTTGTGAAAGAAAAGGAAGGAGTGTCCACTGCAGAGAGCATCACAAGGACAATGGCTGTGACCAAAGGAGCTGGAGCTGGTTATCTGACAGCAGAAGGCACCAGCTGTTAGAGATCATTCTCCTCCTCCCAGCAGTCTTTTTAGAAAGGCTACAGAAAGTGCATGGATGCAAGTCAGGAGTCTGCGATGGGGAGGAGGAAGGGAACAGAATGATGTTTTCTGCCTCTTTCATAAATATAGCTCTGCTGAGGGAACAGAGGGCAGCCATGGGTCCCTCTCCACACTGTAGCATCCTGACCTGCGGGGCTATTAAAACCTGAAGGCTGAAACAGAGGAGAAATCTGTGGATCACTGGATCCATCCTCCTGGCTTAAACATCCTTGGTCCTTGGAAGTGACAGGGCACTGACGTAAATACAAAATGTTGCTACCTGTTGCCCCTCCCCCTTCCATGTATTCTCTAACTTCTCTGCCTAGTATTATATTTTGGATCAAAGGATTATGTATAGAACTGAGATGATAGATACATTAGATTGCCTCCAACTGTCACATTTAATTGTTTCTAAAAATCCCAGGATAGCTGTGACAAAACTAGCATATCTCACAGTAAAGAAAGTTTTTATTTCACCACGAAGAAATTTCTTGTACCACAGGAGAAAAAGACGAAAAGCTTCATGATGAAAACCTATGGGCAGCATTAACAAGAATGAAATCCACCATCTTCCTTATTTTCCAAGTGAACATCTTCCCAACTTAAAACACATTTAATGTTGACTGATGATTTAGATCTGCCTGAATATGTCCCTCGGAGAGCCCTTTGATTGGCAAACACCAGCTGGCTGGTGGTCTCTGGCCCCGGAGAAGCACTCTTGGCCTCAATCAGAACCAAGGCTGCTGGGTGGAATGAGCTCCCCGGGGCCCTGGTGCAGCTCAGAGTTCCACAGGGCCTGCAACACGCAGCTCCTTCGCCAAGCCCACAGTTGAGGCCGGTGGAATGGACTGCTAAAACAGGATTAAGCTCCTCTCCTCATCCCCATGGGGGTAGTGGTTTTAATATTTTATAATTTATATATCTGTTATATCTATTATATTACAGTTTTTAAGGATGCTTCCAACAAAATTTGCGCATCTTGGTTTTTATGCTGATGGTTTACCAAGTCTCTGTTGTTCACTGTCCCAAGGCAACCAATCATGAAGGGGCAGTATAGAAGCCTCATCATTAAAGAGTTAATTGATTAATAATTAGAGTAATTTCCTATTACAGATTATATATATATATATATAAATAAAAATAGGCAATTACTCTAATTATTAATCAATTAATGCCAGGTGTCTAATTGTTGGCTGTATTTTAAATATCACAGAAATATGTGAAAAATACAAGGAGTCTTCATCCCCTCTGACTCTTCCAATTTTGCCTTCGAGCAAGCTGCATGCAACAGTTTAGAGGTTTTAGCCAACCATGCGGTTGCCATAGTATCTTGATCCTGGTTTGGGAGAAACCCAAGGACTGGAATGGGCTGACTGGCAAACAGTGTCTCTTTCTCTTGCCAAGAAACGAGGTGACCTACTCCAGAGCTGTTGTGATGAGATTCAGATGGCTGTGCCAGCCAGCCTTGGCCCTTCAGCTGCCAGCGGTTCCTTTCCTCTCCCAGGCCTTCCCAACCAAGCTGAAATGCTTTTGTGGGCCTGTCCTGCCTGGATACAGGCACCGCTGCCTCCCCTTCTCTTTCTTAGAGTGACGGGAGCTCTTTCAGTGCTATCGTGAGGCCTCCAAAGTATGTGCATCCTCTCAAGCTGATTCCTTAAAAAGTTTCTCCTTCCCTAAAATGCAGAATGTGGCAGCTTCTGTTTCTCAGGCTGAAGCAATGACGGCTGTTACAGATGTCACAAAGCCAGCGTACAGACTGTCTTGTAGGGTCACCTTACAAAGCCATGAGAAACGTAGTGCCTAGATGTTTAGAAGAGCAACAAAGATGGTTGGAGATCTGGAGAAGAAGTCTTGTGAAGCACTCTTCACACACCTGAAGGGTTGTCACATGGAAGAGAGCAGTGACTTGTTCTCTGCTGCTCTATAGGACAAGAAAAGATCTGATGGGTTCAAGTGATAGAAGAGCAGAGATCACTTGAACACTAGGAAAAACTTTCTGACAGTAAAAGTAGTTGGATGATTATACCAATTACTTGGGGCGTGGGAGCTCTCCCTTCCTGAAAGTCTTCAGGGAGAATCTGAACAGCCTTCTGCTAGACACTCTAGCTCTGGATTTCTTGCACTGAGAAGATGGCCAATACCATGTGGTGCAGTCATGTGATAATTTCCTAACCAGAAATACTTCCAAAATATCTTGTAATGCTTGAAGCAGTAAGGACCACATTCATAGCTTGGTCAGCTCACCAAATACACATGTGCAGCACTGATAATACATGATACAATGTAGATGTCTATGGCTCATTTTTATCCAACATTTATTATCAGAGTAAATCAGTAAAAAATGTTGCATCCACTCCATCCCTGGCAGCTGTTCTGGTAGTTTAATCTGACTTCTTTGGTCTGCTTCCCCCTTTAGACACAACACCATGGCAATAGGAATTGCAGTGGATATCCTAGGCTGCACAGGAAGCTTAGAAGAGCGAGTTGCAACCTTAAACCGGATTATCCAGGTAGCTGTGGAACTCAAGGACTCCATGGGGGATCTGTATGCCTTCTCAGCTGTGATGAAAGCCCTGGAAATGCCTCAGGTAAAAGGAATCCCCTAGGCTAGGACATTTATTATGAAAGGACCAAACAAGCCCTGCATTATTCATAGGAGTGTGTTGGATGTCATCAAAATTATTTGGGAGATAAGGCAGAAAGAAGAGCCTAGTGGACAGAGAATGAGTTCCAGGGATAGTGAAGAACTACCATGATGGTGTCCATAATAGAGTCTCAATAAAGACTTGGTCAGGTTGGCTTGGACACCCCAGCATAGCTCCCTTGTTTTCTTTACTCAGCTGTGTTACACAATATACCAGGTGTGAGAATGCCCTCCCCTAACTAAAGACAGAGTAAACGAAGCATAATGTTTCCAGATTCCAGGAATAGGACTGATTTTATAATTTTCCTACCTGCTGTGTTCCCAACTTTTATCCTCTGTCTTTGTGGGTCACAGGCTTTGGAAACGGCTTTCATCACACCTGCACTAAAAAAGAAAAGAAAGAATGCCTCTAAGCAAGCACTGTCCTTATTCTGTGTCTCCCTGTTGTTGCTTTTTGAAAAGTGATAACAAGGCTCTCCTCACTGGAAACAATATGTTCTGAGCTAGAGGCCTTCCCCTTTTCTGTTACGTAAGATTCTGAAGTCCTTGATGAAGACAATTCATTTTGCATCTGTGCCCAAGAAATATTACTTGGTTGTCTTGTGAAATATTATATGGCAAGTGGGGGACAGAGGAATTCTTTCTTTCCCCCTCCCCCCCCCAATTGGCAAGCTCAGTTGGCTCCAGGCACCACCTTGGAGCCCCACTGCAGTGGCAGGGGTGTCTGGGAGCTGCTCTGAGCTCTGGCATACACTGCCACCAGCTCTGAATATTAAGGATAAGTGCATTTATTTGGGGCAAAGAGAATTCAAATCCCCCAGTGTGTTTTTTTTTAATGATTTCAGATTTTTCTGCAGATCTGTGGGAAATGCTCCAAGTTTGCAGGAAATTCCATTTAATTGGCCTGATCAGCAGATTTTGATATTTGTGGGCGGGGGGCACATGTCACTATTAAATACAGAGATTCCTAAGCTGCCCAGGGTTCAACAAGATAACAACTGAATATCTAACTTCCCTTGGGAAGCAGTGGCGGGAAGAACTCTTTGACAGTCTAGCTGTTCTGCCTCTGCAGGTCACCAGGTTGGAGCAGACATGGACCGCTTTGAGGCACTGCTACACCCAGACAGCCATTTTGTATGAGAAGCAGCTGAAGCCGTTCAGCAAAGCCATACATGAAGGAAGAGGTGATTATGTGTGTGATTGCAAATCCGGCTCACCAGATTAGAAGTCCACACTCCGAACCACTACACTAAGAGTGTGTGACTGGCTCAGTGTCACCCAGCAAGCTTCACAGGAGAGTGGGGATTAGAACCTAAGACTCCCAGATCTTAATCTGACCCTCTAACCATTATAGAACATTGGGTCTCATATAAATATGTAACTGCCCACATTCAAATATGTGTGTACTAGTCTTTCACTAATAATGAACTATTCCCTTTGAATGAAAGCCATATTTTCATTTGAGACAAATCCTGGCGCATTTGGGTATTCCTCTTCCCATCATCCTAGGAAGTAGGAACTAGATTGCTCTTTTCACTCTCAATGGGGAGGGGGGTGCCCGCTCTTCTCAATTCTTTTCCTGCCTCCTCAGGGAGTGCATGAATTCTTCGAGCTCTGTGGAGCAACCAGTTCTGAAAGAGCAGCTAGGCTGCAGGATCTTTCCCTTTCTTGACATGACAAATGCTCCAAAGGCTATGAAATTCAGTCCAATAGAGCCCTACCTAGGTTCAGAGGAGAATTCAGTTCCTGGAACTAGTAAAGACAACCTTATCACTCAAGTCACCAGCCCAAATCTGCTGGACAGTCATCTGCAATCAACTAGAATCCAAAGCAACAAAACCAACAATCCTGATGCTATGACAGTTCAGGTGGGAGGAAGAGTTTAGCAATTTCAGGCAACTTGGCTGAGCTCTACCATGGACAGGTAGGTGAAAGAAAAAATCTCAAATGGCTACCTTATAGAGTTTCTGCTTCTCCACCCAGTCTCAAACAGGCTGCTGACAACATACCCTCAATGCAATAAATGACCTTCTGGACATAGATGTAGTAGAGCCTGTACCATCATCACAACAGTTCTCAGGAATCTACTTATTTTTCCCCTAAAGTGCACAGTTCCAAATTCAAAAGGAGCCCAGAGAGTGTCCTTGGATCTAATATTCTTGAACAAATTTGAGAGATATTGATACTTCAATATGGAAACACAGAGAACCACCGCAGAACCTCTTCCAGCAGGAGAGCTTATGAGATCAATAGACTTGACAGAGGCATTATGTACTGATTTTTCCAGCACACTGTCGCTTCCTTGAAGTGGGATCTGTTCCCAGAATATTTATTAAACTCCTGGTTCCATTAGTAGCTCATCTGAGGATCTAGGAGATCCATGTGCATCTATAAGTGGATCTATAACTGGAGATCCATGTGCATCTATAACTTCTAACCAGGTCACCCTCCCACACAAAAGCTGTGAAGGATCTAGACTGCCATGCAGAACCTCGCAGATCACAGACTCCTAATTGATTTTCAGAAGAGACAGTTGTCTCCATCACAATCAGTACTCCTCCGGCGGGCAATCATAAAAAATAGTAAAGGCAGTAAAAAGATTCTAGATGGTAAAAAAATGATTTCATGATGCTGGCTCAATTCAGTGATTGTACCTATAGATTCTCTTCCTTAGGTCAGGACCCACTCTTGAGAATTGCAGTAGCTGATACTACCATATCAGAGACTCATTGCTCTCAAACACCATATCAGACTGAATATAGAAGACGAGTATTTTTATATCCCAGTTTTCTTTCAGTGGGAGAGTTTATGAGATCTTAAGGTCTCAAAGTGGTTTACAACCACCTTTTTCTTCCTCTCCTCAAAACAGGGACCTTGTGAAATTGATGGGGCCAAGAGAGTTCTGAGGCAACTGTGGCGGGCAAGATAACCCAGCGACTTCATGTAGAGGAGTAAGGAATCAAACCTGGTATCTGCCTCTCTTAAGCATTATAATATCCTGGCTATCGAGTAAGAATTTTGCTGGGTGAATCATAAAGAACCATCTCTAGAGGGAAGCTGCTTCAGTGGTTCACAGACTTAAAGATTACCATGGATACAAACCTAATGGGTTGCCCACTGAGAAATGTACAGGCCAAATGGACCAAAACAGAATCCAAATTCAGAAGGTGAGAATTCAGAAGTTGCCTAAGCCTACATTTTCAAGAGAAAATAAAGAACATAATGTCTACATAAGAAGAGACAACCATGCAGCCAAAGCACATGTAGATCACCAGGGTGATACCAAATTAATACAATAACAGCAGGAAGCAGCACGTATAATGACGTGAGCCGAAATCCACATAGCCTCAATAACAGCAGAACACATTCAGAGATCAGTAAACACCCCAACAGACCAGCTAAGCAGAAGCAAGCTACATCCGGAAGAGTGGGCACTCAATCAAGATCTATTTAAACAGATAGTAACTTGGGTTGCTTGCAAGTAGACATGTGTGTGACAAAAGACAATGCCAAGGTAGCAAGATTCTTCTGCCGATTCATGTGCCCTCAAGTGGATGCTGTGATGCACTATGGCTGACAGGTCTCTTTTATGCCTTCCCTCTGACTTCAGTCATTCCCAAAAAGCTACAAAAAATCAAGCAGAAAGTAGAAATCTTGTGTGACTCCAAGATGACCATGGTTCTCCAGTCTAGTAGCCCTGTCCACTCAGCTACCAGGGGGACTATCAATAGTTCCAAGCATGCTAATGCAGGGCCCTATTCCACACCCAGACCCCTCATAATTGTGTCTAGTCATTTGGAAATTGAGCAACAGACACTGTTAGCTCAAGGTAGACCATCTACATGACCACACCTGGAAAGCATACATGGTATAGACAGAAGCAAAGCCAACCACAATGAGCAAGTCTTCCCCAGATACTTCTGTTCTTACAAGATGATTGCTTCCAAGGTTCATCTCAAAGTAGCAGCCCTGGCTTCAGTCAAACTGAATTTAGATGGTTATGCCATTTCCAGGCACCTAGCAGCTAAATGTTTCCTTAAAGGTGCATCATTATTCAATCCACTGGTGATTCCAAGTTTCCCATTGTGGAAACTTCATGCATTGCTGCAGATTTTAACTAAACCACTATTTGAGCCACTGTGAGTGGCTCAGACAATTGCTTGGTGGCAATTGCTTCAGTAAGGAAAAAAATCTAAATTGTGAGCACTGTCTGTTTCTTAAGGACTATGCATCTTCTGTAACAAAGCAAGGTGGTCCTAAACCGAGATCCTACATTTGTGCCTAAAGCATATTCTGTCTTTCACAGGGCATAGGAACTATTTTTATTGTCCTTCTGTCCATTGTAAACAAAAGAAAAAACTGGTATTCACTGGATCTACAAAGGGCTGTGTTTATATACATAAGAACAAACCAACTAGAAAGTCAAAGGTCCTGTCCATAGCCCATCACCCACTAGTGAGTCTCTAAAGTTACTCTTTGCAGACAGCTGAAAGGGTGCAATAGCCCACTTATCGCAAGGTCTCACCCTCCTGAAAGAATCCTGGCATATTCTACCAGAAGTACATCTGTTACAGCAGTTTTCCATCCAAATACCTCAGTGAAGACAGAGGCAAAGCATTTGTCAGGCATTATAAATGAACACTATGGCATCAGCAGATTCATCCTTTGGCATGAGGACACTGCAGCAAGCATAGAGAGACCCGTGTCTATGGTTAACAGTCGGGACCCTCCCATTGGACACGTGGCTTTGTACTAGGATGTCCTGCTCATTGCTAGTAAAAATGGCATATTGGACTTAACCTCTTGAGAACGAGGAGGACAACATCCTGGAAACTCACTCAAGTTTTTTTGTCTCCAGTGGTGAGAAAACCACCTGCCCACTGAGACATTAGCTTGTGAAGCACTTACGATTCATTTATCCCTGTTTCCTATAATATTACTTTTTCCTGTTAAGGTTTCAGTTGCTTCAGAAGGCTGGGATGGAGGAAGGCTCAGGGCGCACAAAGTAATCTCTTTAGGAACTCTGGAAGCTTCCAAAACGAAGAGGGTAGGCAATCTTCCCCATGGGGATGGAAAAAGCAATCTAGTTCTTTCCTCCTAGGAAGATGGGAATAGGAGAACCTAAACAGGCCAGGATGTCCTCCTTCTCAAACAAAAGGAACCTTCATAGTAATCCCAATGTTCCATTTACACCCTTCTGGAATAAGGTTGACTGAATAGTAAGTTTCTTTTGGGCTTCACCAAGGCACTTATGACAAAATCCATTCAAAAGAACATATGGCACACATCCTGTCTCCTGGAGAGAAGGTGAAACCATTACAAGCCATTTTTCCTGCCCAGATACCAATAGCTGGATTCTGTTAGGCTACTTGTTGGGAAATAGTACCTAATAATATGGAGATGTTAATTGGTAGCATTACAGTACTGCATGGAAAACAAAATAATTACTAAACCCTATCTGTATCTGGTGTAAAGAGGCTTGTCCTGCTTCAGCAGACTGCTTTGAACTAGTGCAAGAGTAAATGGATTTACTCTCCCTTGCTTTCAGAGACAACTTGTATTCAGCAAAACATCATCACTGTACCCCTACTGATGCCTCTGGTTTCTCTGCTGGAACGCCAAGCAGTTGTCTTTGAAGGGATGGATGTTTGGGAGAACACCGACCAAAGCTGTGAAATCATGTTGAAACATTTAGCAACTGCTCGCTCCATAGCACAAAATGCCAACCTGTACAGCACAAACGCAGAACGGATCCTGCACGGTAGGAGGGAGCACTTCTAGACATTGTTACAGCTGCATGGGAGTTTTGTGTAGGACTGTTTTTGCAGAATGAGAAATACAGAAGGGTAGGACCGAGATATGTTTAAGCAATACTAAATATTACAAAACAGGAAGAGTAGGAGCAGGACCAGTCATGCAAGCCAATAAGGCTTGTGAGGAGGAGCACCTGCCCTTTCTAGGTACTTACTATGGCTCATTCCTTACTTAGCACAGGTAGCATGATAAAATGGAACAGAAGACACTGCTAGGCAGACTTGGCCACTGATATTGGTAGTGTCAAGAAACATCTCTAAAAGAACAAAGTGTATTGCTGAGCGTCGGGAAAAAATACTTGCTTTATGCTGCAAAAGAGGTCTGTGACATTTTAAAGACTTGCTCTTCTGTTATCTTACTTTACGGGAACAAAGGAGGGCATCAAGTACTATCTGCAGCAGCGGGCAACCTTCTCTCAGCTTGGGAGGTGGAGGATGGGACTGGGCAAGGGGTCCAGATTTCCATTGTTCAAATGTAGCTTCTCTGGAGGCTAAAATGTTGTTAGGGCTTTTTCTTTTCTTAAACAAGGAATAACATCCCCAGGATTCTGGTTGTGTAGAAGAAGATTTCTCCGAAGGATGTTCAGAACCAGCCCCCTTAAATATTTAACACTGGACGGGACAGTTGCAAATGGAAGTTTTTGACTTGAATACGTCTGTGTTGGAAATGCTGTTTTACAATTGTCCTTACATATTTCCTGTTTTTGTCTCAACAGGTTTTCAACCAGATGACGAGATGAGTGAAGTCTTCAAAACGGAATTCCAAATGAGATTGCTCTGGGGCAGCAAAGGAGCCCAGGTTAACCAAAGTGAAAGATACGAGAAATTCAACCAGATATTGACTGCACTCTCCCGAAAATTAGAACCTCCGCTAACAAAGCAGGCTGAGCAGTGAAGTATCTAATGGACTTTCGACTACAGTTGATTCAGTATAATCGCTTAGCAAAGAGAAAAAAACAAACTCTAATATCCCAGTTAAAAAAGGGCCTGTTTTCCAACATCTCCTCATCCTGTGTTGCTCATCCCACATTCATTAAAACAAACCAAAAACCTCAGGCTGACTGTGGAAGGGAGATCCCAGCCGAGTATCATGTAGTGATGATGTCACAATGCTCTGCAGCCAGATCTGTATATATGACAATTTCATGAACCCAGTTACAATGTTTTCTAAATCAGCAGTACCCACTCTGTGCCCAAATAATTCCATCCCTTTTGGAGGAAACACCAAAGGGGGGGGGGACTTTTCTGCTATGCGAAAAATGCACCCAACCCTCTTCTGACACCCCCTCCCCTATTGTTATGTGAAATTCACAGGGCCTTCCAAATCTGAAAATTGCACAATATGCTTTTATTTATGATTATGATTTTAAAAAAATAAGAATGACTACTGATTTATAAAAGAATAACTATTTATATAAGGACGTTGCCTTTTAATTATCTAGAAAAATGCTGTCAACAGCATAAAAGTGGTACTGACAGTTGTTTTAGTAGATTATTGTTCAGTCATGCATCAAATAATGTTATTAACAAATGTAAATATGAGTACAGGATATGGGAATAGCTTTGCAGAAGGTATCAGTTATATGATATCTATTAAGTCGATGTAGAAAATTGTACATACATTTCTCAATTTAAGTATATGTATGTGAAAAAATGTCCATTGCATCAAAGGAGAGAAATAATTTGAGATTTGAACTGAACAAGACTGAAACTGAGGGAATATTTTTGCATTTTAACTTTTTGCTGTATGTGCAAATAATCTTAACTATTTATTTTTAATTGAACAGAAAAGAGGCTTTGATGATTGGTGGCAATTAAATTTCTCCCCATCACAGCACATACCTCAATCAATTCCGCTTCAGCAGTGTTGACACAAGTGTGCTACAGCTGTGTAAGTTCAGCCATTGTCTAGTTTACAACCAATGAGACAAAGAAGGTAACATTTCTCCTGCCAAGGATTTGCAAAGCAGCATCAAGGACTTAATTGGGAACACTGAACATGGTGGGGGAAATGAATTAATGCTTGGAAGGGTTCAGAGCTTCTGAGCCTGCAGAGGCTGAAAGGAGGGGACTGTAGTGGGCATTATGATGTGCACTGGGACTTGTACTTGGTTAACACAGTGCAACTTGTACTGTCTTGAATTGTTCTCTGCTCTATATAAAAATGTCAGAGCTGCAAGGGAGGTAGTAAGGTGCTACGGCATCTGGGCTACTTTTTCTCAACCTCAGGCACTGAATTCAAAATATCACTTCATGTCAAGAGAGTAAGACAGGGTCTCTAACAGCTAGCTCATTAATTGCCAGAAGCTTGCTGGCTGATGCATAATCGCTTATGCAGGCTGTAACAGCCCCAGGAAATCTTGTGAAGCAATCTGCTCAGTGTTTTTAAAGCAAAAACCACCCTCTCCTGTAAGGGTTTTCTGTGTTGATAGCTTCATTTCCGTTGCTCTTCAAAGCCCATGTTCTGTATCAAGGACAGAACAAAACATGGCAGCACACTTGGGGGTATTTTCCATTACTCAGCACCTCTCATTAAAAAAAAAATCAGTAATATCCATTCCAAGGAATGTTTTGCCATAAATCCAAAGTTCAGAGAAAATAGAATATTCCTTTTACAATGGGGTTTGTAGTGTTGCTTAAGAAAAAAAATAGACTTTTTCTCTTGTTGCAGCAAGAGAGACTACAAGAGCGTAAGCTTGTTCAGAGCCACCATGTGCTCCTGGGCCAACAGCCTATCTTACTGTATGGGTCAGAGAAGATCTGTCTGGGCCATCAGGGCCTTTCCAAATGAGCCACAAATGCCAGTCTTATTCTTTACGCCAGGGGTAGTCAACCTGTGGTCCTCCAGATGTTCATGGACTACAATTCCCATGAGCCCCTGCCAGCATTTGCTGGCAGGGGCTCATGGGAATTGTAGTCCATGAACATCTGGAGGACCACAGGTCGAGTACCCCTGCTTTATGCTATTACGGAGTCTCAGATGGGCGAGATCATAACAGACACGCAGAGTGAGGCGCCACGATGCCCACTGCTCTACTGGGGGATAAAGGGGCAAGGGATAGGGTGGAGACGGGTGTCGTTCTCAGCAAGTGGTTAGTGGAGGTGAGAAGGAGGCATTGTGCAGGGAGAGTTCTGCCTGAGAGGAAAGTCTTTCCATTAAGCAGGATGAGAGCACTTCTGAACGTAACTGGTACTGATTGCTGATGACGGGGAGGTGGCAGAACTAAATGGTCAGTTAACTTTTTTTTTACCCCCCTAAGCAGCCACTATTTTAGATTTTCTGGCCCTACACTGTGAACCACTCTTTTCTTATCTCTAGCTGGCAAAATTTTTATTTTCCTGCAATAAATGTGCTGCAGGAAAAGGGAGGGGGAGATGTTTGTATACAACTGTGTAATTATTGTACAATAAAGTAATTGGCAGGAGAAGATCCAACTGTGCTGTATGTCTGGATTGGTCCCTCTGTACGTGTATGCCATGCAACAAATCTGAAAGGAAGATTGTGGCACAGAACATGCAGACTAATGGGAGTCATGCCTCATTAAAATGCTGCACCATTTACTTGTACAGGCCAGGAAGCACAGAGCTTGTTGCTTATTGGAGCAGAAATTGCTTTCCTTGTGCAAAGTTTTATATGGTGCCGTTTCATTGCTTTTTTGTTTGCAAAAGCTTTCTTTAAACTTCAGTAACAGACAAGCTACAACCCTCCTTGTAATAAAAAAGTATTGATCTTGTACTAATTTGGAGTTGTTTTGGAGATAAAGGAATACACCAACCTGTTTTGACTCAAATAATCATTCACAGCTTGGAAGAAAAAAAACATCTGTCTTCTAGCATGTACTTGGGGAGCAGTCATGCTTACCAACAATATGAATCCCTAGGCAGACCAAAACACCAACTTAAATAAAAGGCATTTAATTTCATTTTGGACTGCTGCCCATAGTTTTTCATCTGACCAGCCAGCTGGATAGGTGAAACTCCCACTTTTGTTCTGCTTTTATATGGCATGCATTTCAACACATTCATCAGTCCAAAAGCACAGTGCTTGCTCTTACAAGGGGCATCTTAAGCTATAATGTCCCAGTTGAAATCATGCATATTCTGTTTTGGCAGCTTCAGTTTTCTTCTGAGTGAAAAGCCAAGAAAGTGAGATGATTTGGACTGTAAATGCAACAGGAGGAAGAGTAGTCCTAGAAGGATGAGGCAGCAGTCACATTGCCCTAGATTGTAAAGGTAAAGGTATCCCCTGTGCAAGCACCAGGTCATGTCTGACCCTTGGGGTGACGCCCTCTAGCGTTTTCATGGCAGACTCAATACGAGGTGGTTTGCCAGTGCCTTCCCCAGTCATTACCATTTACCCCCCAGCAAGCTGGGTACTCATTTTACCGACCTCGGAAGGATGGAAGGCTGAGTCAACCTTGAGCCGGCTGCTGGGATTTGAACTCCCAGCCTCATGGGCAAAGCTTTCAGACGGCTGCCTTTCCACTCTGCGCCACAAGAGGCTCTCCCTAGATTGTACATCCTTAAAATGAGACCGGCTGTGTCATATAAAAGAAATAAGAAAAAAAATTAGTGAAAGGGAAATAATAGCTTCTGTCTCATTCAGTTAAACTCCAGCAGGGTGGGACTATTGCAAGAGAGAAGCAAAAAGCTTCTTGAAAAGTTGTAGGGAGGAGACTGATCCTTGCCCCTTGCATGTTTGCAGGGAACAATTAGGAATTCTGTATTCCACCTACATCTGCATACCACATCATCAAACAATCCTGTTTATTCTTTATGTGGTCACTTACCCCAGCCAAAAAAGTTCTGATGTTACTAGAGGTTCTTTGCCTCTAAATTCAGCCTTTGACTAGGAGCATGCAAAGAAAGCCAAAGTGAAGGTTATTGCTTACCACCAATCAAGTAAACAAAGCTGTTTCAGAAGCCCCACCCACTTGGCAGCAGGAATCTTGGTCAGAATTAGGCCCACTAACAATGGAGGAAAGCTACCTTAGTCTTTCTATCTGTAGTGCCCTCTGGGGGCAGGGGGACATTGTACCAGGAGGCTGTGGGGTCTTGAAAATATGAGACCACTAATTGTTTCCTTATGCAGGTTGCTTTTATTTATTTATATTATTATTATTATTATTATTATTATTATTATTATTATTATTATTATTATTATTTCGATTTATTTCCCGCCACTCTCAAATGGCTCGTGGCGGGTTACAGTGTCTTAAAAAAACCCATTAAAACTCCCATTAAAAGTCTTTAAAATGTCACAACATGGCGGCACAATAATAAGATCCCCTTCCTACCCCCATTCCTAAAAAAGGGGTGTGTGTGGAGAAGGAGGTCAATGATGATCAAGAAGCCCGGGGGAGGGCAGTCGATGTACCCCAGCAGCCCCAGCCTCAACCACAAACCTGGTGGAAGAGCTCCGTCTTGCAGGCCCTGCGGAACGTTGAAGGGTCCCGCAGGGCCCGCAGCTCACCCGGGAGCTCATTCCACCAGGTGGGGGCCAGGACCGAAAAGGCCCTGGCCCTGGTCGAGGCTAGGTGTGCTTCCCTAGGGCCGGGAACGACCAGAAGATTCTCACTCGCAGAGCGCACCCTGAGGGAGGCATAGGGCACTAGGCGGTCCCTCAGGTATGTGGGTCCCAGCCCACGTAAAGCCTTAAAGGTTAGAACCAGAACCTTGAACCGGATCCGGACAGCAATTGGTAACCAGTGCAGCTGCCTCAGCACAGGCTGGATGTGGGCCCTCCAAGGTGTGTCGGTGAGGATTTACTAACACAGGAGGATTTCACTCACCTCAGGAGAAAAATCACAGCTCTGCAACAGCCCCCCTACTTTCTCCCCTTTCCTCTCTTTTTAGATGGCCAGCTTCACACCCAGCCCTTAGCTTTGTTCCCTAATCGACCTCAAAACACCTGGGCCCAGAAAGCCCTGGTTCTCCCACCTAGGCTTGTACACTGCCTCCATACACTTTCAGCAAAGGCTGCCCTGTTACTGAAACTATTTGGATAGTGCTTTTCTGCCCCTGGTCCCACCCTGCTCCACCCATGTCAATATTACTGCTGGGTTTAAGGGCCTGTCCTGCCTTGCCAGGCAGTTGATTTCTGGGTAGCCAACCACACTGGCACAAGGTCCGCAATACCACCACCTAAGCCTGAGTGCATTTGCTTTATAAAAGGTACCTGCTGGGGCCCATTTGTTCCTGTGCCTGAAACAGAAGACAACAAGGGAAATTACCAGGACCATGAAAAGATTATTTTAATTTCATGAAAATATTCTCAAAAAAACGAAACATATTTTTTAAACAAAGCATTTAAACATTTAGAAATCAACACGTGCATGAAAGATTAAAAATTACCAGAAAGTTTTAAGACACAGACAATTCATCATGTTCAAAATCTCAGAATAATTTTAGCTAATTGTGCAAGTACAAAGAGTTTTTCCCTCCCCTTATATTTACTAACCCACATAAGGTTATACCACAGAAAGAAAACATCCTGAGGGGAAAAAAAAATCCTGGTCCTAGAAAAAAGAACAGTAGCATGAAAGAATGGTTAGTCCATTACTAGAAGTGTCATAGAAGCCTGTGAGGTTTCTTAGGTAAAAGCCACAAAGCTCCTGGATGAAAATCACGTTGAGAACATTCTCTCATCAGCTCTGAAATAAAAGCACCTTAGGGGGTCCTTTACAAGAACAGAAAGCTATACCATGTAGTTTTGTCAGTACTGAGTAAGGTCACATTTATATAAATAACCCTGTTTACAGTATCCAAAAGCCTAACCTTTAGAGTTTAACTGCCCCAATGTCAATACATTGTGTCATCTGTGTAATAATGGCACACAATAATAAAAAGGAAGAAAAACTTCCACACAATATCCACACAGATTTAGTTTACTGGTAGTACAATTGCTAATAACACTGAAAAAGTCCTAAAGGAATCCAGCACTGTGTCCAAATATTGCTTCAACCCTCCACCCCCCCCGCATAGAAAAGCTAACTTTTTAAAAAAACAATACCACAAACAGCAAAAAGCTGGTTTTATGAGGGTTTCACTGGCTTCCCCCTCCCCCTCCCCTCAAGTTCCCATATCCTAAGATTACTTTATTTAGTTAGATGTAGGGTGATCTCATTAACAGAATTCACAAATGGCAGACAAAACAACGTGAGCAATAGGGGTGCTGCAGACAACTATATTTACAGGTATAAACATTTCCAAATCTCAATGTTTACAAGTAAAAGTGCACATAGATCATTACAAAGTATCACTCCAATTTTCAACTGGTCCTTACAATGAAGCATCACTTGGAAACAGACTAGCACTGCAGTTAATTAGAAACTGGAGTCTTCCCTCCCTCCCTCTCCCACCCACCCCCCATCCTAAAAAGTAAAAGACAATCAAGGGGAAAAAAGGCTCCATTAAAAAATCCTATTTAAAAAAAACATTCATTAGACGGAAAATGAAACCGATACATGTATTTAGTTTTGAATGCATAAAGTTTACAATGCACCATGTATCCTGTGATGGCAGAGCCCTAGAAAGCATCTACCCTGGCTACCTCAGCAGCTGCAGCACTGGAGAAAGACAGAAGAGGTCATATGGAGCTGAGACCCAAAGCCCTTTGCGGGATACTGAACTGGTAAGCGTTGGCAAATCAACAGATTTAGGCACTCGAGAGTTTAAGGCAGCATCTGAATGGCAAGCACTTGACTTCGGAAAACAGTCGTTTTTGTCTTGTGGTGGAAAATCTGTGCTGTTCTATCCCAGGTTTTCAGTGCTCAGGAAAAGGTGAGGTGCAGAAGCTGGGCTGCAGTTGCCTAGCATTGAGATGTGTTCCTTTCCCCAAATCAAAATGAATGTTAAGTTCACATCAGTTAAAATGCAAAAAAATAAAAATAAAAATAATAACTGGAATGTAACGACGGTCACAAGGAAGGGGCGAAAAAGTTATAGCAGCATGAATGGCTACTGGAATAAAAAAAAATTAGTGCCGAAGATAATATGAAAAGTGGTCTTGCTATGAATGCAGGAGAGGAGGAAGAGCTATGGAAATACAAAATATTAGGCAGGCATGCCTGAGACATGCCTAGACATGCAGGAGAAGGTTAGGGCGAGCATGGAGGTGGCACAGGCAGAGACTGACTGGTAAATGACGTGGCTCTACCAGAATGCCAGTTAATATGGGCAGGGAGAACGAGAGTGCTGAAGCAGCCAATATACAAGGCAACTGGCGAACTCAGAACTTGGAACTATGAAGAGGGTGCCATTTTCAAATCTAGAATGGTTTTGGTTTTGCTGGAATGGAGCTTTAGTTTGCCACAGAAACGCTGAACATACACAGCTATGATAACATTGTTAATGGAAATGTATGCCTGCATGCCTTCATGCAACTGCCCCCCCCCCCAATTCTGCTGGGCCTATCACCCTCCCCAAAGCAGCTGCATGTAACCTCCTTCAACATCTCGCCCATTTTCTCAGAAACCCGCTTCAGGAACCTGCAGGCCAAGAGGGGAAAAAAGAACAGAACAGAATTACCAGAGGCTTTCGCAAAGAGAGAAGTGTGCTCTTAAAAAAAAAAAAATAAAAATTATTGACTAAAGAATCAGCACTCCATGCATAAGTGATCATACGCAAACCCTTTTCACAATATCCTGCCCAGCAGAGGTTTGTCAAGTTGCAAAGGGGTGCAACTAAGCTCCCAGTCCTTCCCTCCCCAAGTGAAGGCATTTATTTTTATAAATATACAAAGTGTAGATTCCAGAAAAGGTAACAGCAGTTAGAAAACACTCCTTATAGACATCGTATCCAGCAGATTAATGCCTGATCCAGTGAGCTGCTCCAGACACAGGAGCTCAAGGTTACTGACAAAACCGTCCTTATTCACAGCAGGTGGGCCACTTATTTAACAGAGCAGATTTGCACGCCTCTACCTTTGTGCATACAAATCTGTTCTGTCTACTGGAACGAATGGGATGGCGCATTTCCGACCGCTGAACTGAAGTGTAACAGTTTTGCACTTCTGGAATATAATTTTTCCAGGCGTGTTCAAGAGGATTGGCACAAAAGAATGGGGGCATGGTTAAGATTCAACAACAGAACAGCCCTCCTTGACAACACTTCCAAGCAGAGAAGAAATCATTTTGAGTATACAACATCCAAGGTTCCCAGGACAAAGGAAAAGGGCAGATTGCCTTGCTGTGCTGCTGAATCCCTTGCAGTTAGCTGTGCCACGTTCTTGAGTACCTTTGCACTTTTTATCTCTGGGCATAGGGAATCATGTGCCTGGTTCCAGGTAAAATCAGCACAAAATATTTCTTGAACAAGTATTAGCTTAGATCAGTAGGCACTTCTGCTCATAGAAAATGGGAAATACAATTTTCAGTGATGCCCCTCTTTCACTGCCCACCCATCCCATTTTGACCTCCTTGCTGTTTCTGGGGATCCACTAACCACAAAGGAACAGCAGAAAGGGAATGGTGGGAAAGAAAAGCGCCATTTCAGCAGCGCAGCTCTGCTGCAGAGGATCCAAGCCAATGTTGCAATCACCCAAAGCACCTTTACCCAGAGACAATGGCTTGCACACTTGCAGTAGAGTGCTGTTATTTGTTTTCTCCATCCACCCTGGCAGCACAATGTGTCTCTGTTAGTTTTTTAAAGCATTCATTAGGCAAGAAGGACCAAGGGAGTGAATAGTGGGGCTTCTCCTTGGAAAGTAACAAAAATAAGTGTTCTCTGGGCTGGGAGGTGTTCTTTAAGTGAGCTTAGTACTTATTTCAAACAGGTTCTCATTTGGGGAGTTTGCTTTGGAGTCGGGGGACGGTGAAGACTAGTGCAACAGAACACTGCATTAAAAAATGTCACTGATCTACTTAAACTGCCTTCAAGCAAGAACAAATATTATAAAAATCCAATAAAATGCATTGACCTGATCACTGTTTGTAAGAAAACATTTAAAAGCCCTCATGCAAATAAAGGCGGAAAGAGAAACAAGATGCCACGGGCCAGAAAAGGAGAACAAAACATGGAATTCCCCAGTTTCAGAAGTGGGAACAGGTTGAGCTCACATGGTGAACAAGAGATTAATGAGGTCTCCTAAATGCTCTAATATTTTCTATTCAACTGTATGCTTCAGTATTCATTGGTAAGGTGACGGACTCTGTAGATTAGATATAGGTTACTGCACCTTTACTGTTTTTCTCTAGAGTTACATCTATGTAGGAAGTTGGCACATATCCTTCTTCTCCATTCTGCCTCCGAGCTCTTGTCCAACCATCTCCTTTGTCCTCCTCTATAATGTATAGAACCTCCCCTTCTTTCATTGCCAGGGTACCTTCATTGTGACCTAGAGAAAACACAGAATACACAAAGAAACACTGTCACAGCTCCAAGAGGACTGAATGGCAAGTTCACTTTCTCAGTATTCATTTTTCTATTCACAGGAGGAATCATCTGATGTGTGTGATGGAACACACATGGTTCTAAGCATAGGCCAAGAGACAAAATCTTGCTGAAGATGAATGGGTGCTGACGGCTGTTTTTCTAATATATTTGTTTTGTTACAATGCAGAAGCATTATTCTGCCATGAAACAAAATCCAATTTATGGCACGATCTCCCAGAACCTAAACCATCTGATGGAATAGTTTATGTGCAGGCAAATCTATTCAATATTGTGTTGTTGTTTTTAATGCCCCCCAGTTAACCTTACCATCAAATGGATAGATAGCTTTGCAGTGTCCAATAGCTGGTAAGGGATCATCGTCTTCAAACTCATCATCAAATTCATTATGGTGGCTGTGTTGCTGTGGTGGGCTTCGAACTTCTTGGTTTGCATCGTCAGTATAGCTCCCCTCAGGGCTATAACAAAGCCGTTAAAACAAGGAATGTTCACAATTCTCAATCCAAAGAACCCTATTACTTTCCCCCAGGAAGATTTCACAACATTTGCAAATCTCATTTGTGATTATATAGCTTTGTGAAGCAAAGCATACGTGGTAAACCCTACATATACAGCTTGATAATACTGTTATTGATAAATATAGACAGAATGCATGCTGATATAGGCATCAGACACATGCTTGTCCTCGAGGAAGGGTAAATTTTATAAATTCGTCTGCTCAGTCATAATACATCAGAAGACAAATTATCAAGGTGTTCAAATGTACCCTGCCTTCTGAAACAGGGCTATGCTTTTGCCACAACGTCATTTCCATTACCATTCATGATGTTTGACTGCAGCCATGCTAGCTAAAATTCCTGGAGTAAGAAGGACCCCCAAGACATCCTTTGTCTAGACGAAAAGAAAAGTGAAACGTACAAGCACAGGGTAAAAGCTTAAAATAGTGACCTCTCTCTTCCTTGAGTTACAAGATGGTTGATGTCGCTGCTGTGTCTTCGGTCTCCTCTTGCTGCTACTTTGCCTTCAACTTCAGAAAGCCAAGCCTTAAGAGAGAGAAGGGGAGACTTGGTACCAAATATCACCAAAAGTTTTCAGTCCAAACCAATACTGGATTTAGCTGTCGTAAGATAGCCACAGCAGTTCGCAATAACTAAACCCTCCAAATGTCCAAACAAAAGAAACGTGTATTTTAGTAATTTCTGGAAGCAAGTGCACCTGATAATCCAAAAGGGCATCACTACTAAAGCACTACTCAGTTTCTGTTATTCATAAAACTGTACCATTAGGGACTGGTAGACCCAGGTTCAAATCTGCCATGTAAACTTCCTCGGTGACCTTGGGCCTGTCACACACATTCAGCTGTGAGGGTAAAAGGAAGGAGAGAATGGTGGATCCCCAAAGCGGAGAAAGGGTGGGTGGTTAGATGAAGTAAATGAAGTCATGATATATTCATATTAACGGCTCCATTTTCTCAATACAGCTATCATCTATGCTGAATTGTGGCCTTCCAGTGTCCTATCAAAAATCTGGAACTACCCATGACTTACATATTTTTGCAAGGCTAATCTGTGCAGCTGCAGATATCACAGGAAAAAAGGGTGGTGCAAAATGTTGGGTTGTTTAACAACCCAAGATGCTGCATAAAGATTCCCCCCGGTCCAACATCAGCAAAGGACAGACAATTGGCTAGGAAAAAGGAAACACCAGGAAGATGGGTTGCAGAAAATTGCAACTGGACAAGTTGGGCAGGTAAGCAAACAGAGACAGTCTGATTCAGCATGGAAAAAGGATAAATGGATTCATAAAAGAAAAACAGTGTGTGGGGGGGGGGAGACAGGATTTCCCCTCCCCGTAAGTCCTCACTAGCCTCTCTCAACACAGACAAAACTGTATCCACCAAAATATTGTTAATCTTGCAGGCAAAGTCTTCCCATATGATTTTTCTGCAAGTTCCTGGCAACATCAGATCTCTTTGATTAAAAAGCAGTTCATAGTTGTGACTTGGATGGAGACCCTTTCCCATGCAAGTACCCCTCTGGGATTTGGGAGGATGCTTGTGTAGGGGCCTCTAGCATTTTCACACACCAAAGAAACATTTTAATGTATTTTGACCTCATTTTTGTGTATTTCCATCCGGAGACGGTCCATGTTGCTCATAGTCTCTGCCAATTTCGGCTGAAGACTGCTTGGATCTCCCATCTGTGGATTTTTCTCATACACGTCTTTCATTTTAATGAGTGCGTCTCTATACAAAGGATGTAAAATTGATTAATAAAACATATTAGATGTATATTAATTGCTCCAAGGAATACTAAGCCTCAACATCCTTTCACTCTTATGTTCCTTATATCAGTGGTCCCCAACCTTTTTATCACCGGGGACCGGTCGACGCTTAACAATTTTACTGAGGCCCGGGGGGAGGGGTAGTCTTTTGCCAAGGGATGTCACCGCTGCCTGAGCCCCTGCTCCACTTGCTTTCCCACTGGGGGGGGGGGCACTGCCAGCAGCAGCTGTGCACTGTCACGTCGAGGGGGAGCCCCAGCTATGGCAGCCGCTGGAGAGTACCAAAGGTGAGCCGGCGGCAGAGTGGCAGGGCAGCCCCTGAGGCAGCAGACGGGGAAGAGGACGAGGAGGAGCCATGGCCTGGTACTGACTGATCAACGGACCAGTACCGGTCCAAGGACCGGGGGTTGGGGACCACTGCCTTATATGACTTTCTAGTGGGATGTATGGGCCAAGAGGAGGAAAGAGAAAATTCAGCTTGAAAACAACACTGACAAAACTGAACAATAATAGTAAGCTAAACTGACTACTTGTCTTAAACAAAGGATGGATAAACAGTCTCAAGACTAAGAATAAAGGCAAGAAATAGACAAAGAATAACAGCTTACTTTTGATCTGTCTCTTTCTGTAGTTCTCTGTTAAGTTCATCAATCCGCTGCTGCAACTTCTTTCGTCTCTGTTCTGGGGGCAGGTGGCTAAAATCTTCCTGTGCAGGACCCTGAATCAAAGGGAATGCAACCCTTGGTTTTAAAAAAATATGTAGCCACTGATTGATTAGTTCCACTGGTAGCTCTCACACAGCCAACTCCCTCCCCACATCGGGGTTAAAGAGAAACACAGGCCTTAGACTGAGATCACAACTGGATGCCCTAATAGTTGTCACTCAGCTTTTCTGGAACTTGAGATTTTCATTTTTCACATCATAGATCAGTGGTCCCCAACCTTTTTATCACTGGGGACTGGTCAACAGTTGACAATTTTACTAAGGCCCGGAGGGGGGGGTAGTCTTTTGCCGAGGGACGTCGCTGCCGCCGCTTGAGCCCCTACTCTACTTGCTTTCCCGCTGGCGCCCCTGACTTCCCACTGCCCACTGAGTGGCGCTGCCAACAACAGCTGCACAGTGCCACATCAAGGGGGAGCCCCAGCCATGGCGGCCACTGGAGAGCACCAAAGGTGAGCCGGCGGCAAAGTGGCAGGGCAGCCCCCAAGGCAGCAGCCCGGGAGGAGGACGAAGAGGAGCCGCAGCCCGGTCCCGACTGATCCACAGACTTGTCCCGGTTCCCAAATCCCAGACTGGGGGTTGGGGACCACTTTCATAGATGATAATCAGTATTATTATGCACAAGAGCAGGTTGGATCCAGATTGTCACAAGCGGAAGATTTCTAGAAAAGGATCTTCCTCACCTTCTCTCACAGCCCTCTTTGTGGTTGCTCCTGAAGCAAGAAAGGATAATTAAATGAAATTGCCCCTCTACATGCAGTGGTGTGCCTAGCCTATCAGAAGTGTGTGATTGTTAAGCCCCTGAGAAAGTGGGGGCTGGACTGAATGGCCCTTTGTGGTCTCTTCCAGCGTTGTGTGATTCTATTTGGCACCCAGAGCAGGCAGATAAGTGGGGCTTGGTGACGCATGGGATGTGGGCCTGAACCCTGTAGTTACCTCAGAAAAGCACCTGCCTGATCACTCAACACCCCACTGTCTTCACTGTAGGTGGTGGCAGAGGGGGCAGCCACCTGGGGCCACAAGTCACCCTATCGGAGGACTGGATGGGGGGGGGGGGTCAGCCTGTACAAGTATAGTGACGGCTAAATGAAAGGATGGGGGATCAGGGCATGGTTGCCCACCAATCCAGAGGTAAGGCCATGGAGGTTTGTGCCAGGTGATTGTCAGGCAGCACACCATAACAGGGGAGCACCATGCCCTATCTTGGGTCTACAGTGTCTGGCAGGCCACCACTGCACAGGGGCAGGTATCAGGAGTGTGGTCAGAAGCACCCAGATCCACTGTCAGGTGGGCATGGGTCACGGCTTACATGGTTCCCTCCCATCCTCAGACATGGTATGGGGCTGGGAACTGAGCAGAACTCTGTGGTTTTGCTAGCAGTTGCAGTGGAACCAGCCAGGAGGACTGTGGCACAAGGCAAACAGTGGCAGCTAGGGCACATGCCATGGCTGCCATACCCCAGGATTGTCTATATGCACAACAAGTTCCATGAATGTAGCAGAAGCTTGCACAAGCTCAAGCAGGAACAACTGGATGCAATTCTAACTGCCTGATTTAAACTCTCTTTCCCAAAAGTGTTGTATTATTCAGGAGGGTCACATAATAATCAGCAGACTATACAAAGCACTGTGCAAAAACCAACAACAACAAATGGTATTCTTCAGGTTTAGGTATATTGAACCTGAAAAAAATGGTATCTCGTGATATTCCTGAATCTCAATACTGTGGCATTCAGGCTCAGTTAGTACTTGGAATCGATCTGGGGGTATCTGGGGCTCATGGCAAGGAGCACCAAATTTGCAGCTGGCATCTCTCCTTTTTTAACACCCCCCCCCAACTTTTAAAAAGACCAGGGGGTCTTTTTAAGTCTAAAAACTGAGAAGTTCCAAATAGAATAAAAACTAAAAAGCACTACTAGAAAGCAAGGTCATGATTCTCAAACTGTGACCATTGACTGAGTCACAGTGGGCTGCCTCTTTTGTGACTTTACTACAAATAAATGCACTGATGTGCTCAGAATGAGGCAGCACATGGGCGAGGAATAACAGTGAGATTTGTAGATTAATGGAGGACAGCTGGAAAGACCCATATGCAGGCTAATCCAAGTATGGTTTAGGAACCAATGAAGGCAAAAAGATATTTCGAGTGCTAATATTGCATTAATGCTATTTTATTGAACAACTGCATGATTCAATTCAGTTAATATACTGAAGAGGAGATATAAGCAAAATCTTACTTAAAATATCGTAATGCTTCCCTCAATCATGCAGGTTCAAATTGTTATAATGTGCATGTTTTGGGGACAGAACTTATTCCCAAACATGATTCAACACTCATCCAAAGGATACTAGATCACTGCAGATATGACAGCAAATAATAAAAACAGATATTATCAGTATTTAGCACTGCCTCTTCACAGTCTCCTCCCGGAGCAAATTTCTCCTACTCCTTAATCATAGTTAGAGCAGTTCACTGACACACGTAATAACAATGCACTTTATAGGTTCATTTATTCTGTGCTCATGTTCTCTTGTCAGGCCTTCACACACCTATTTGCCAATAACACGTTTCTCACAAACTGAGCCCACCTGTCCCCCATTTAAGAGAGAGGAAGACAGATTTCCCATATTATGTTGTCCTTTGGAGCATCCAGCCTTAAAAAAAATCCAATTAGTTCTGAAGCAGGCAATAACTGGTCATGGTACGGGGGGGGGGGGGGGGTCAGTTCAATATGAGAAATCTCATATTAATGCAGTTGTAAAAATGGCTTTCTTCTGACTCAGCTAGCTTGAAAAATGGCCCCTTACCTTGAGAAGGCTGATCTGGCCACCTGGATCCATGCCATGGTGGCAACAAGACTAGACTTCCGTAATGCACTGTACATTGCTCTCCCTTCAAAATCAATTTGGAAACTCCAGTTGATTCAGAATGATGCAGCAGCTCAGCTACCATGAGGGAGCTAGATGGAGCAGGCAGATTACTTCCATTCTACAATCACCCCAATGGCTGCACACCACAGTAGGCCTATTCTAAAGTCTAAGTGATCGTAGTAGTGCCTACTATAGCTAGCTATCCAATCCAGCTAACTACAGAAGACCACAAAGTAGAATTGAAGAATTACTGATCATAATCAGTGGAACCAGGCTATATACATTCATTTGGATTTCCCTACTATTAAAACATACCACAAGTATAGTTGAAATTTAGTATGAATGTCTCAAGGACAATGTTCAGAAGCTACATTTAATTTTATTTCTACAAACACCCCAACTGAAGTCAATATAAGCAGCTTCTCGTTGATTGGTTGGTTAGGTTGGCGGCCCCACAATTAGCAAGCTCAGAGCTGTAAACAAGCTGTTATAAAGAAAGGATGTAAAGGGCCACCTATAAGCACATGTGATTAACAATTTAATAATCTAACTGTAGCACGAATCAGTAATTACAAGCTAAACAGGGATTCAGAAATCTGTGTGTCTTTGTAGTTCACCATCTGCTTAGAGAAGCTATTTCAAAGAGTTGTAAAAACAATTGAGCCTATTAAGTTAATCTTCTTTCAAAGCCTAACTGTGATATTCCTTTAAGGAAAAAATATCATACACATTCCTTTAAAAAGGATTGCTTAGGTTGTTGGAAATATGTACACTGAAAATGATGGTTTATGTAGGACTACACAGTTATTATGGTATTACTGTGATTAAATTATTGAGGCCCACCAATTTAAGTCTATGTCATTCAAGCAAGACAATTTTTTATATAGACTGTCTTGCTCTAACATAATTACATTAGTTATTCTTCACTGTAGGACAGGCTGCCCTCATCATATACAGAAGTGACACTATGGGCATTGTCCAGCAAAAATAATGCTGAAGTTCCACTGAAATCAATAGGATAAGCAGCACTATCCCAAGCATGTTTGCTCAAAAGTAAGCTCCACTGTATTCAATAAGTTAGGAGTACCCAGGATTTGCATGCTTCTGTTCTGTTTAACTTTTGTGGGAATCTATCCTGTAAATATCTTGAATTCAAATGTGACTAGTGCAGTTGACAAAATTGGGAGTCCTTCCTCTTCCCATAGCACTTCTCTTCTGCAATAAAATAGTGTTTACCTTGCATAGATACAGCTAGGTATTTGCACATGCATGAATACATGTGAGAGAATTTACACTCTCTCAATTCATATTCTTTCAAAATGTTTCATGTATTCTTTAACAACCCTAAAAAAGTAAAGGAGGTATACTCTGTATCTCACTGCCCTCTTTCTCCTCTCCTCACCTCTGGTCATACCTGTAAGCTCCAGTTATAAAAACAAAGCTAAGTCCTTTTAAGTCATACACAAAAGCATCTGATAGTTCAGTAACAATATGATGGATGAATTTTTAATTTTTAGAGAAGGAAAAGGATGCCCCAATTCATCTTGAATCACATGAATGTCGCTCCTATGGATATTACAGACCAAGTTCTAAACACCAGATTCCATTTCATATTTCATAGAACTTTCACAGTAGTATTAGCTGTGAAATTTTGATTTATTGTATGCTTGAAACACAGTAAATTGAAAAGTGATACAGATTTCAAAACAAAGAATCTTTCAACAGTAGCTTCTCACATCAACTCCTAAGATCAGAATATTCATTTATTTATGGGCCAGCCTAGAAAATCTACTACTTGTATGAAATATGTTAGGAAAGACTGCAATTCACTGATTTCTGCCACATAAAAAAACTGGCAGAAATCTAATCTGTTATTTAAAATTCTACTCTATGGAGTTGATGCCTACTATCCAGTGGTACTAAAAGCCATCATTTCTAAATACAAAACAACCCCCTTATTTTCATTCGATAGGGACAATGAAAGAACCTACCTCATTTGTTGGCTGAACTACCTTATCTACAAGTGATCTTAGATCTGTAATCAGTACAAATCAGGAGTCTGTCTTGTTCACAGAAAGCACAAATAATCATGAGACTGAAAGCAACAAAGGAAAGTATGTACAGTGACCAGAATAAGCGTTTCAACAACTGACTCAAAGCAATTATGAAATGGAGACGACTTCAGTAAGCTATTTTCATGCTGTTATTACAAAGTACAGCAGACAGACCAGCACACAGGCCTTACCGTCTTTATCGACCACTGACCAGGTCAGTTGAAAACAGAAAGAAACAGGAAGTTATTCACATGCTACTGATCGATTGCTCTTTAGGAAGAATTCTAAATGCAAAGCAGCCAACTCATTCTCACTGAATTAAAGAGGAGTTTACTCTTAAATATTGCATCCTTAATGCCAAACTTTTATAACATTCTTAGCACTTTCAGCTATCAACTTAATATACAGCCTTTGGCATGTTATGGAGATGACCAGCTACTGTAGTCAATGCACGTAGGCCTGTAAAATGTAAACTTCAATTTAACCTTGCTATTTTCAAAAAAAGGTACAACACTTATTGCCACACTGAAGAAAAACAAAGCACACAGGAACACCACACAAAGCAGCAGTATTAAATGATGGGAATGGTCTGCTCTACTATCAACAAAATCCTAAGCGATCTCCCCAAACGCCCAGAACTCAGCTTGCCAAGCAGAGCACACCCAAGCAGGAATTGCCCTTCAATTTTCAGTTAGTACCCCTTTGTGTTGCAGAGCTTCTACAACAGAGGGATATTTCACAAGCAGAGTGTGATTTATGACAGTCAGAATGTCAAGATTCAAGTACCTTTGGGCATAACCTGAAGTAGCTGTTTGGACAGTTAAGACTAGAAACTCAACCCTGTTGTCACATAACAGGACCTTATGACACTGTTGAAGGTCAGTTGCACCGACAGTGTAGGAAGATGCAAATGCAACTCTGGAGAACTGGTATCCAAAGACTTAAAGAAAAGCCTGACTGAGGTTACTTTCTATCCTAACAATTATCCTTGAAATTATGTGTGTGGCACTCTTTGTAGCATCAGTCAGGGCAAGCCATGGCTTAGTGGTAAAGCATCTGCTTGGCATGGACTGCAGGAGAAATGGGGCCAACCAGGATCTGCTGCAGGGGAAACCAAACCAACCCTAAGAATCTGCACGCAGCAGAGAAAGACAGCCCCGCTGCATGCAGATTCTAGGGCCAGCTTCTCTAGCAGCACAGTTTAAACTGCGCTTCAGGAGAAGCTAAGCAAACCCCAGGAGGAGGCTGGCTTTTAAAAAAAATATGGCTTTATTATTTGGGTCTATTGGACCAGAAACATGAATCAATATTTAAAAAAAATAAATAAATCAAATATTGGTATTTGTATCTGGGATTTTTCAGAAATCCTAAATTTGCCCCCTGTCCAACAGACCTGTACCAAAAAATAACATTGAAAAAAATTACACGCCCCTGAACAAAACATAGTCATCAGGCTTATAGCTGTCTGAGCTATCTCAAAACTGTAGACTTACGTGTTTACAACTAATGACAAAAAAGACAATGTGCCCTGACTTTCAAATTCTATTAATAAATTGTGGTTTGTTTCTTGCCCGTAAAAGTATTCTAGTCACGGATCAAAGACAATAAACAGTCATTTGTAAAAGAATGAGATTTAGATCTCATGACAAAGTGTGATTAGATCTAAACCAGGTAGTCTTCAATCTCAACATGAAAGTGGAGTGAGAGAAATTCGCAAGCCCAATGATTTCCTGCTGATTCTCCTCACAAATGGGATGTCTGAAGACACCCTGAATGTTTTAAGAGCTGAATCATTTGAACATGAAAATGACAGCAATGGAAAGACAAAAGTAATGTTTATTCATTTCATGTGGCTGGTTTCCCAGGTCACATTGCCTCTTGATTTCTACCAAATGACATCTGCTAGGTTTTCTCTCTCTCTATTCTTCTGCAGTCACAAAAGCAAACACACAGCTGTATTTATTATTACATTTGGATGGGTGATGTCAACAACAGCCTATACGTCCCTGAAGATTTCATTTGTTTTCAGTCATGCCCAGCTGCAGCTGGATGTGCTCCTGATGGCTGAAGGAAACTTCAAGGCTCTTGAGTAATACTGTCTTTAGTAATACTTTATGAAAGGGAAATAAATTGTTTCATAAGGACAGACCATTACACTGCTCTTTTCCATTAAAAAAGTTAACAGGGTGGCTCTTGGGGAACTGGAGCCATGTGACACAAGCAATTTAGTCAAATTATCATCTACACCAGGGGTAGTCAACCTGTGGTCCTCTAGATGTCCATGGACTACAATTCCCATGAGCTCATGGGAATTGTAGTCCACGGACATCTGGAGGACCACAGGTTGACTAACCCTGACCTACACTAATAAGAAGGGTTGCTTATAAAAGTTTTACGCTTCCCTTTCAATTGCACTCATATCAAATTTTGACCTGAAAAATGCTATCAATGATGCTTGGAGAGACAGTACAGCATAGAAGTTTAGAATGCCTGATCAGGACTGTGAAGACCCAGGTTCAAATATCTACCCAGCCATAAAGTTTACTGGATGACCCTGGATAAGTCGGTTCAGGGTATTTCCAAGCCCCGGACCCAGATGACTCAACCCCTCCCCCCCCAATGAAGAAAAAGAAGAATTGGTTCTTATATGCAGCTTTTCTCTACCCAAAGGCTCAAAGTGGCTTACAGTCGCCTTCCCTTTCCTCTCCCCACAACAGACACCCTGTGAGGTGGGTGAGGCTGAGAGAGCTGCTTTTACTCATAGGGCAAGCTAAAGGGGGTGTGGTGGAAAGGCTTGGAGCCCTCTGACAACCAAGAGGCCCAGGGGCCCCTGCTGTCAGGCCAAAAGGGCTGCAAGAAAAATCTAAAAATCCAGCTAAAAAGCTGAACCAGCTCTTTCCAGGATCAGCTGTTTAGTGGTCTACGGGGGGGGGGGGGCAGCCCAAGCAGATCCTGGGGAGAGAAGCCTTTATGTAGGGTCAGCTGTTCCTTGGGCTATGGGGCAGCGACTGCTCCCCTTGCATAGCTCAAGAAACAGCTGAATCAGCTCTGGCTCCCCTGTCAGGATTGGGGGAGGGGGGGACAGGCAGGAGCAGTCATCTCTGTGCCAGATCCTCCCCCCATCCAAGCCTGACTCCTCTGACTGGCACAGCCTGGCCAGGAGGGGGAACTGTTTTAAATCTCCCCCCACCTCACACAGCCCAAGCTGATCCCAGGGAGTGAAGCCTCTCCCCAGGATCAGTTGTTTGTCAGGCTGTGGGGGAGGGGCAGTTTAACCTCCCCCTAGCACAGCCCGACATGCCAGATTACCTTCTGCTCTTCCAAAGGGATGGAGATTACCATTCTGCTCCCAAATGGTGGGCAGGGCTGCCTATCAACTTGAAATACCACACCACTGATGTTTCCAGGACAGCAAGAAGTCCATCACTACCCCACTTCCTGGAACATTAAGAGGTGCTGCAGCATATCTGCTAAGATGAGCGTTGACTTGAACACAGCAGACACACTCAGCCCTACCACAAACCTCCAATCCAGAAATCAGGTAAAGGGTCATCGGAGGACCATGCCAGCAGCTGGCACAACCAGTTTGACTACAGCTATTTTGGTGAGGGTTTTGGTTCATGCTCCAGTTGATGCCCTTGCCTAGTAGTGAACAGAAAATGGAGGAAGGTAGACACTTTGGGCTCCCTGGAACAAGCCTGTGATAAAAATGTGGTAAGACACATAGTGCACCTCACAAAAGCATCTCTGGATTCAACTTGTTTGTTAAACCGAAGAAACATTTTGCTTCCTCTTTAAATGGTTATATGAACGAAGTGTTGGAGCAGGAGAATTTTGATAATAATTAATCACTTTCACTCAATCTTGTTCTCAAATATGATTAACAAACTTTTTATTTCAGATCAGAATTACTCTACATTTTCTATGGCTTATAGACTACATTCTCCTTGAAAGACAGATGGAATAGAGGAAGAATGATTGCAATTTCTGCAAGTAATTTGCTGAAGAACAGATTTTGTTACTGGGGTTTTTAATTTTTTTAAAATTCTGATGACTAATTCCTTATTGTCAGCTTCCTCTCTTTTTGAAGAAGAGTTGCTAGCTGTACATTCTCTTACAATAAAAACCAATTATTAAAAACTTAAACTGTAGAAGAACAAAGCTTCAACAATTAAGTAAACATAGACAATAAGGCCTATTGTCTAAACATAGACAATAATATATTCTGAATGCAGAATTAAGGCTCCTTACAGTCAAGATTCAGTATAGAGAAATTACTGAGTTGTGGAGTACTAACTCAAGAAAGACAAGTTAAAGGACTGGAGAAGACTGGATGTTATCCCAATCTTCAAAAAGGGAGGAGAAATGAATTGGGAAATGACATACCAGTGAGTCTGACTCAGTTGCAGGGAAGATAATGGAGTAGATTTTAAAGAAGATGATTTGCAAACAGCTGAAGGACAATTCAGTGATCAGGGGAAGTCAGCATGGAGATGTCTCCAACAGGTCTTGCTAGATGAACCTGGTTTCTTTCTTTGACTGAGTGATAGGCTTACTAAATTGTGGGAATTCAGTTGATGTTTACCTGGATTTCAGCAAGGCTTTTGACAAGATTCCCCATGATGTTCTAATGGAGGACTGCAGACTGGATTTTTGGATGGTTAGATGGATAGGGAACTGGTTAGAAAACAACACCCAAAGAGTAGTTGCCAGGGTCATGTCATCAGATTGGAGGGAGGTGAGCAGTGGAGTACCACAGGGCTCAGTACTGGGTCCAGTACTTTTCAACATTTTTATCAATGATCTGGATGAAGATGTGGGGGGACTATTAATTAAATTTATAGATGACACCAAATTGGGAGGTGTTGTGAACTTCTCAGAAGAGTTCAACAAGATCTGAACATGCTGGGTACTTGTGGACTGCAAGCTAAATATGAGCAGACAGCATAATGCAGAGGTAAAGAATGCAAACACAGTCTTGGGCTGGATCAACAGAGGCATCACATCAAAATCTCAAGATGTCATAGTCTCACTGTATACTGCATCAGTCAGACCGCATCTGGAGTACTGTGTGTGTTCTGGAGGCCTCCCTTCAAAAAAGATGTGGACAAAATTGAGAGGGTGCAGAGGAGAGCAATGAGGATGATCAGGGGACCAAGCCCTGTGAGGAAAGGCTGAGGAACTTGGAGAAGAGGAGGTTGAGAGGGGACATGATTGCTCTGTATAAGTATTTGAAAGGTTGTCACTTAGAGGAAGGAAGGGAGAGATTCCTTTTGGCAGCAAAGAATAGGACTGGCAGTAATGTGTTGAAATTACTGTAGAACAGTATGAGGGAAAAAATTACATACAGAGTAGTTCAGCAATGGAATTGGCTGCCCAAGAAGATAATGAGTTTCCCCTCCCCTCTTTAAGCAGCAGCTGGACAGACACTTATCATGGAAGTTTTAGGCTGATCTTGCATTGAGCAAGGGGTTGGACCAGGTAGCCTGTACGGCCCCTTCCAAATCTATGATTCTATAAAAGGAATGTAGTGAAAAAGAAACGGCAATGAAACCTGTGACAACAGTAAGACCGCTGGAAATCATTAACTGGAATTACTTAGCATATCTTTGTGGACTCTGATCTGCTTTTCTTTTCTTTGTTGTTAAAGATCAACACAGCACAGCTACAGCCAATACACAGTATTAGACTGGGTTCAGGTATAGTTTCCTAAAAATGTGGCAGACATAGTCAAACTTCTGGTTATTAGTACATAAGGATTTTAATCTCATCTCATAAATAATTATATATTTCACAGGCCACAGTGGGTAAAAGCACTCAGTATCAGTGACATAATGAGTGGTGCTAGGCACATGCTCAAAATTGTCCCAGGAATGAATTCCATTTGCAGAATATGCCATTATAAATTAGTAAATGCACTTCCTTGATTTATCTTAGAATGTGGCATTTAGTAGGAATCCATAATTTATGAAGTGACGTTTACTAAACAGCAAAAACCCCAACAACCCCCCTCCCCCAGGAAGCTAAAATAAATTAACCATTACTGTTGGAACACACTGCATTAAAAATCATACTATATTATAAGAAAGAGATCTTGCTTTACAGACCTGCATACTCTTTCTCTTAATCTGGAGGGAGACAGGGGCTCTTCTGTAACTGTTTCTCAGAAAATGGCTATTTAAGTACGGGCTTGTGCAATATGTAGTCCGTGAACTTATGAAAACTCACAGAACATGGCTTAACATATACATCTAAATAATAACAGAGATGCAAACAATTTACCGTATTCTCATAAAAACACACATAACCTCTTAAGAGGGGCATTCTATGTGCCATCTGTTGCTGGGTAGAAGCTGAAACTCAGTGGCCACCAGAGGGCAGTTAAGGTGAAATCAAAATAACCTTCTGTCTTTGGCTCCTGTGGCTTGTGTCCAGGCCCCACTGCAACAATGAAATGAACAACAATACTAAGCTGAGAGTACAACAGGCAGGTAAGCAAGTGGAAGGCAAATGTCTCTCACTTGGGTACACGTACCCAGTAGCCAGTGTGGCGGAGTGTACTGCACACTAAATTCTGGGGGATGTGGGTACAAATTCCCACTTTGGGAGGGAAGTCTGCTGCATGACCTCAGGTCAGTCTCTCACACTCAGCCTAACCTACCCTATCTCTGAGTGTTGAAAATGGAGAACACTTTAAGCAGCTTTGAGTTCCCATTAAAGAAAAAGGCAAAGTATAAATTAAGTAAAAAAAAAATTCCTGAAAAATCCAGAATCAGACATATATGATTCTATATTTACTACATTAAAATAAAAACCCACGAATTGCCCAAGGTCACCCCTTCAAGCTCCAATGGAAGTGTGGAGATTTGAACCAGCTTCTCCCACAGCATAATCCAGCTCTTTAACCCACCCGTGTGGTGTAGTGATTGGTGCTGGACTTCAGACTGGAAAGGCCTAGGTCCAAACTACTACTCAGTCACAAAGCTTGTTGGGTGATCTTTGGAATGAGTTAGCATCTCTCAGCCTGACCTATCTCACAAGATCGTTGGGAAGATTAAAGACAGTGGTGGATAAGAAGAGAGATGACAACCATGAGATCACTGGGAAGGGCAGGGCAGTGGTGAGATGTAGGTGGCTGTCAGAGTGGAATTGTAAAATGTCTGAAGCATGAGGAAAGTCTACAATCCTTAGTTGAAAATCAGCAAAGTGCCTTTGCCTATGGAACATTACTGGTTGTACACACATGGTTGTGACGGACTGTGAATCAGAGGCAGATGTTTCCAACAAACCTGTTAAGCTGAGCACAACTATTACACAGCAAACAACTAAGCATGATGACTTCTAATCAGATCACTGCTAGTCAAGAGCCTTATAATAAATGGAGAATGTTTTTCAAAAGCCACACCACAAGCACACTGTTCATAGCGGCCATCATGCACCTATGACCCATGACAAAACTTACCCCTCTTTTGAGGCTCCTGAAAGAAGAAATTCTGGGCTTCCCTGTTTTTATCTCACTCATGCAATAATGCACTTGTTCAATGGAGAATATGGGATACTGAGAACCATTAGAAGTACTGGACGTGTATAAACTAGTAGGGGTAAGGGGTGGGGACTGTGGCTGATACAGAAATAAAGAAAGGAACAGATAAGGCAAACATTCAAAGTGATCTGAAAATTCTGTCTTTTCCTTTTTACATAGAAACAGATAATAAACTTACATTTTGATACAATCTTTACCAGTGGAATCTCTGGTTATAATGCCACAAATTCAAAATACTCAGTTTAAGTTATAACAAATGTAACAGAAAAACCAATGCAGTGGAACAACTAGCATTCACTGTTGAATAATTATTACTCAACACAAAAGAGGATACAGCAGACTTTGGTGTTCTGCATAGCTATGATATACATATCCATGTTTCAAAAAGAAAAAAAAAACAGAAAGTAAACCAAGAAGATTTTTAAAAACCCTGTTTCAATGCCAGAAATCCTTCCCCATTCTCCCTCTCCAGTGCTAAGATTGCCAGGAAAACTAAATAAATGTTATGCATCGGTTGTTTGTTCCTGTATCTGAAGCATTCAGACATTTTGCATTCTGCTATAAATTTATACACGCATTTATAATGATTAAAGAATTTGTTTTTTAAAATGTCCTGGCCCCTAGAAATAGAAATCTGCAACTTCGTCTTCATAGCATTGTGCTTTCAAACTTCCTAAGACGTTCAAGTATTGGTTTCCCTTTAAATATTCAGATCTCTTCATACAGAGATATAGAAAGCATTTGCTTCAACAGAATTATTAACCTTGCAGTGAAGACAGAGCATCTCCCCAACAGAAGCAGAATTCCACCCAACACATAAAAGGACTGAATGAACACGATATAGTGCCAACTTCATAAAACCAAGCGTGTACAAAGCAACATTGCTTCCACTGATCTGACCAGTGCTCTCTACCTCTGAGCCCTGGTAGCCAAGAACCAGAAAGCCCAGGCATTCTTGGATGACAGACTAGCACATGGTACAACCTACAACAGCTAGGGAGTACTCCTGTCTAAGTATATCTGAGGTTTCTTAGGGCTTTGCTGCTGCACTGCCAAGAGTAGTGGGGGTTGTAGATCATAAACCATTTATGTTACTAAGCTGATGCTTCTGCCAATATGAACAAGAGGCAGTGAGTATTCTAGAAATACAAGTTGGGGACCCTTGATATTTGCAGGGAGGGGAATCGCTTTCCTCTACCATCACAGCCGCTAGGCTGGCACAGTTCCCAGCTACCACGCCCCCACACCTCCATCAATGCTGCTGCTACCTGGTTCCTTCACTGCCAGCTTGGGGAGGGGGAAGGCTTTTTTTATTTGGAGGAAATTTAAACCCCCCATGTATTTTTTAGGTGGGCAGATTTTTCCGCAAACATAGGGGACTCCTCAAGTTTGCAGAAAGATCTGTTTGGGGTAAGTGTGGCCCCAATCCACAGATCTACATATGCATATAGCTTGCTTGAGGAGGTTACCAACATTTCGATACAACAGCTAATTCATACAAGCAGTAAAACAAAGTTCATCATTAGCTTAACATCAAAACCTATTTATGGGGTCACACTTGAGAAATAGATATATAAATGTGGCATGGAACAGTATTTTGTTTCAAACAGATGGCATTTGATCCTCTAATAGCCAAATATTACAAATTCAATGTACAAATGTGTACATAATTTTTTTTTACCTTTGGTTTCTTTCCAAAAAGCCACAGCTTGCCCTTTGCTTTGCCCACAGTGGTTTTTGCATCAATTTTCATCCCTTCCTGCTTTGGTGTACTGATTGTTCCATCAGAAACAGTCCTGTAAATGTGCTGACTGTAATCTTCAAAGGGAAAATCTCCAGGAGGCTCAAAACCAGACTTGAAGGAGTCTATTACGATCTGAGAGTCCTTGATGGGAGAGATACAAAGCTTATAAAATGATTACACAAAACACTAATGGTTTAATTGAAGGGATTTAACAGTCCAATAGATGCAACATGCATAGCTAAAAAGAGACTTCCAGAAATCATTACTTTTCCAGACAGACTTAATTCCGTTTACAGAAAAAAGTTTTCTGCATCTTTGTTATGCACCAGCACTTAAAGCAATTTAGATATGATGAAGTTGCAGAAAGAATAGAAACTACAAATAGCCAGTGAGTCCTATTCTTCCATATCCCCAATCTCCACCCAACAAATGGGCAAACTCCCAAATTGTATACAGCTTCACCTGTATAAAAATGAGGTGACTAAATATAAAACTCTGACATGGTTCATCATTCCAGTTGGTAACACAAACAAAATGCCCTCAATAAAATGCTGAATAGCTTAAGAGGAAGAATAGCATCATGTAACAAACTGGGCAAACATTGTAATCAGAGTCTATCATGCAGGCATTAAGGTACACTATGAATTAGCCTAAAGAGAGAAAATGGGGGGGGGGGGATCTCTGTAATAACCACCAAAATACTCTACATTCACCTACATGTAGTGCAAAATTTATTACTTCCCAAACAGAATTCACGCAACCGTACAAAGACCCAAGAAGGGCTAAAACCAACCTCCAGTCTGCAAAGCCTGGTGAGGCCCAGCCCAAAACAAAAAGAGAAGGGGGTCACAGCACAAGATTGGTGGGTCTCTTTCAGCTTGATGGATCACTAATTCTGCAAGTGTGTTATCTGTATTATTTCCTAATGTGGCCATGTGTGATCATTATCAGTTAACGTGATCCAATTAGATGGATTTGCTTCTAATGCTATGTGCTTAATATAGATGTGACAGCACCAGTGCAACTTACCCGACGCTCATCTACTGATTTTGCTGCAGAAATCATTCCATCTAAACATTTTGAGATGATCGGGATAACTTTGCGCTCAGAATCAGCAAACCCTTTATAGCATTCACTGAGTTTGATGGTTCTTCGTTCATCCATTTCTTGAAGATGCTACAACGACAAGAAAGAATACCTGAGCATCCTTTACAGTTTGATACACTTTATAGGTAGACAGTCTATATGTATTGGGTCACATCTCTGTTATTTTAGTTTTGCTTCTTCAATAAATCATGCAGGGAGGACCTGATCTTCAGATATTCAGTACAAACATACTATAAAATTTAACCATTTCCTATATTAATTTCTCTATTTATTACAAGAAAAATTGTGATTGAAAATATTTTAAATACCCATTTCCAACGGTTACTTGTTTTTCTAGTAGTATGGAAAACACATTTACAGCTGACACTGTTATCCTGGAAAAAAAGTTTCTTCAAAAATGTATTCAGATTTCTGAAGTATTAAGAAATCCAAACAACAGATTTTTCATTTTTGAAAACATTAGAGAGTACGACAAGGAAGTGTTTTGCTTACATAGCTCTCTTGATAAAGATGCTGATCCACAGAAAACAATCATGGTGGGATTCTTGACACTGAACCTAGGAAACCTAAGGCCTTCCTTTAGTTCTCTGCTATCATGGTGTCAAACAAGATTTTGTGTCTGAAAAGCAACCAGGTTGCTAGCAGTCTAATACCAATGCCTCTGCCCTATCAAAATAGCACAGGGGGTACTCTGGGCTGTAGCAGGAGATGACAAAGTCCCACTCCAAAGACAGAAATCCCTTCAGTCAGAGATTTTCCATGAAATCCAAGCAAAGGTTCAGGTGTGCAGCTTTCAGAATTGTTGTTAACAAAATAGATCTGCTAAACCAAAAGGAACAGTCGCTGCGATATATTTACTTGTGTATGTTGAAAACCTGAGGTACACCTAGAAACTCTAATTTATTTGCACAGAAAATGCAAGACTTACCTTGTAAATCTGAGGAATGACAATATAGAAATGCTTGTGCTGTTCACCATTGAAATTTTGCAGCTGGGCAGCATACTCGTTTTTGTTTTCATCAGCCATGTGTGTACGCAAGTTTAACTGCTGCTTGGCCTGACAAGAGACACACAGATAATTAAGTCTTATTGGTATTTTAAATACAATATTACTTAGCAACATGTTCATCACACACAAAAGTGTAATTTTTGGTTAGCATTTGCAATATTTTAGTATGTTTTAGTATGTTTAAGGTATCTTTTCCTTAGATTTTGCAGGGCCATAGAGTATTTTATCATATATGAACATTCATAACCATTTTTATATCCTCTACAATGTTAGCTTGTAACTATTTGGAAGAAAAGGTAAAGCACTGTTTGAAAATATTATTTAACAATCTAGGATAACTAAATAAGAGTAAGAGAGACTGCCTGATTAAGGGAGCACAGCTCCACTGATCTGTCTGTGCAGTGCTCAGGCACCAACAAAATAAACAAGTATGGCATGTACTCCTGAGAAGTATATCTGAAAAGATTCTGTCATGTTTACCCATTAAAAGTAGTCTACTAAAATTTCCTTTTGCCAATTGTTACGGAGGTGATGATATTTAGGTTGGTCAAAATACTCATTCAGTGTGCCCTGTAAAAAACATAACACTATTCCACCAGAGTGATGGTGTTCAAAAATTATAGCATCATTTACTTTTTCAACATCCGCTTTAGTTGCATTGGTATCATTGTCCAGTCTTTCGTAGCACTGCTGAGCCTTCTCTGCTTCTCTGCACTCTCTCTCAAATTTCTTTTTGCTCTACAAAGTAATGAAGGCATATTAGCATTACAGATCAAAGTACTATTTTATTTTAGAAATACATATTTATAGCTCAGAGCGTAACATTTCATACTACCCCTGAGTGCCTGCGGTATGTACTGTAAAGCTCTTTAAGTGCTTTGCAGCTACCTTGTGTGACTTTGACTTTTCTTTCCTCACCATTCCACCAAGTCCTTAGGGCAGTGTTTTCAAGATGCTTATGCCGCTTCCCAGAGAAGGCAGCCCATGGTGCAACAAGGAAACACTGACAGGCAATGGGAGGGAGAGGAAACATGGGTTGCATATAGCACTCTGGTTAGCAGAAAAAGGAATGAGCCAAGGCCTTTCCAGATGATCACATTACAGCACAATACAGTCACAGTTGTTATTTACTGCACCGTATTAATACATCTTACCTCATCTTTGTACAGAAAGACACAGATAAAAAGATTTTTTAAAAGAGTCGGTTTAATTCAAACATTCACCAGGCCAATGCTCCAGTCTGCATGGCAGAGGCCCATCCCTTCCATTATGCATATGTCATGTGTAAGAAAAATTGTTTCGTGCAGAGGATGTGTATGTGATGGATAACACAGGATTGCATAAATCTGGACATACATATGGGCTTCTTGACACTTTGCCTGTCTCATATGGAGGAAATAACTATGCCTCCACTCTGTCACATGAACTGGAATGCTAGTGGGGTAAATATATGAAAAGCAGCAAAGGCTGTGCCAGTGCTATGAACCATCATCATGCCTCTGATCTCCCTAGTAACAACTGGCACAAGTCCCTTACTAAACATAAATACTACCACAATTTCTTTGAGCAATTCTGAGCTTATAGATCACTGACAAAACTCTCACAAGTTTGAAAAGAACTGATTGCACCATTTACTCAGATCTTCCATTCTATTAAGATGTTGCCCTGGGCAACCACAACAGAGCCATGGGGCTGGGAGGTATGTCCAATAAATTCTAAACTGAATCCTAGTTCGTAAATCCTTCAAGTCACTATTCCTATAAATAATGCCCTGCTTATTTAGAAATTAGCACCATGATGACATAGTAATTTATCTTGTCTGTTTAACAAGGAAACCAGTGTGATGGGTCAGTGATAACTAGGTTAACACACAATTCCTTTATTTGCCAACAATTGCCAACCAAGATGTATAATCCTAAGGTGAACAGGAAAGAAAGGAAGGCAGGAAAGAACACTCACATTATCCATCTGCTTCCAACACATTTCAAGATACTGTTGAGCTTTTCGACCTTCTTGAAGGTGCTGCAAAATTTTGAACAAGAATGGTTAAAATAACTTTGAGAAGATATCAATACATATATATATACAAACTGCAGAACTTATTTAAGCTCAGATGGGTAAAGATGAACAGAAAGTAATACTATATTAAGAGTAAAGAAAAATGATTTTAAAAAAATCCAACTTTAATAATGCTTAGAGAAAATGTATATTACACTGCTCATCCAGCAGAAGAGGCCAGTCTAAATTTGTTGCCACACACACACACACACACACACACACACACACACAGCTTAGCAATATAACAGCGCCAACTAAAAAAAGAATTCTTTACCATTTTCCTTTCAGTCTTGAGTTCCTGGGAATATCTCAGCAGTTCTCCATATACCCTGTATCCCAGTTCTTCTGCTACTACTTCTCGCTGTCCTGCGTAGTCATTTAACTCATTAAGGATATTATAAAAGGCTATACATGAGGTAAACCTGGTAAAACACAGAGGAAAGGGGGGAAAAAAGGTTACAATTTTTATTTCATAAAGGGATTAATGAAATAGATCAGCATGGTATTGATGCCTTCAGGGGTAGTCAAACTGCGGCCCTCCAAATGTCCATGGACTACAATTCCCATGAGCCCCTGCCAGCAAATGCTGCCAGGGGCTCATGCGAAATGTAGTCCATGGACATCTGGAGGGCCACAGTTTAACTATCCCTGCCTTAGGCAAATGTTAGTTCAACTGCTGGAAGAGACACACAATGAAGATGCCCAACGCACACTTCACACACAGTTTTTATGGAGACAGATTTCAAGAAGTAGAAAAGAATAAAGAATACTACCTGGAAGGCCCTGCAGTATACTGGTACATCCTAAGATGCAAAATGGAAGGACTGAGTTTAGAAATAGCCTTAAATTCCTAGGCTTGGGAAGCTGAACTTGTTGCAGAGATGATTTGCTTGGTCTTGAGGGTTGAACATGCCAATCATACCACTCACATGCATCCCGATGGGTGATCTACTGAACAAGTTTGCTACCAGCTCTGGAGACAGCTGCCTGTTTGCCTGCTCACCTCCTGGGATGGAGGGAAAGGTGCCACACTATTTATTGCTGGCACTAAAAAAGGGGGAGCAGGAAGGGGAGGAAGGAAAAAAAGTAAGGGTAGAGAGTATGTGAAAAGGGGAGAAAGAAACAAACAGAGTCACTGTATTTAAAACAGACCTCTCTCATAAACCTGTGTGGGAATGTGTGCCCTCTCTAACGTTGGCCTCCTGAACTCTCATTATCAGAACTGGCAAGAAGTATATTATCCATAATTCCTAGAAAATGTTAGAGTATAATGCAGGAGCTCACAATTATCTTTAATGAGAAATAAAAGTTAACATTGTAAAAAACTGAACTCCATTCAGTGTTTCACTGTTAGGCTAGATGATCCACAGGGACCTTAGTAACTATGACTGTTATCTTCTTTTGAATGATGGGTTTCCTTTTTTAAAAGAACTGTAAAGACATGAGAAAAAATGCTCTCTAACCTGGACATACTCCTTATGCTGTGTTTCCAAGGCAACAATGGAATAACCTTAGTTTATCTGCATCTGTCTTAAAACAGCCATGCAATGCAAGTCAGTGTATTGATAGAATGATGCTTTCAATGGAAAAAGGGTCTGTGGGTTCACCCCCTATAGTATGCTGAAATGGTACTGATTACATGAAGTACAAAACAGTAGAAAGTTATTCCTTAAACACGTAAAAAGAAGGAAAAAAGCCATCCCACATAGCAAGCCCACAATCTATGACAATCTCTAAAACAGGGGTAGTCAACCTGTGGTCCTCCAGATGTTCATGGACTACAATTCCCATGAGCCCCGGCCAGAAAACAATGACAAGGGCTCATGGGAATTGTAGTCCATTGACATCTGGAGGACTACAGGTTGACTACCCCTGCTCTAAAGCACTTTGCAGCTTCAGAGAGGAATGGGTACTCATACTTTTGTTTACCATGCGGTGTTTTCCAATGCAAAAGGTTATCCCACTTGAGGACAGAAGAATAACAACCCAAATTACATGTCTAGACTTTTGAAGAAAAAAAATTAAAAATTTAGATCTCTTTTCAATCTCTTGCAGAAAGTACTTTCCAATCTCAAACCTGCATATTCCATAGGAGAGCCATGTTTGCTGTTTTTGGCTGCAGCAAAGTGCCTGTGCTAAACCAATCGAAGGTCATTGACTTCAGTGTATAACTCTGCTTACGATTACACTGCAAGAGACCTAAGGGTTGTAATGCTATGAACTGAACAAAGCTGATATTTTCTGCCTCTCTCAACCTGTCCAAAAAGCTGAAGCGGAGAGTTTGTGTACTTCATGGTCAAAATGCTGTTAAGCATGGAGGGTTGCAATCAAGAATGAAAACCAAGAAAAATTGTTCTTCCATTCATGAATTTTCAAAAGGCTCAGCTGATACAGGATTCCTTCTGTTCACTGCAGCCCCTCATAGCATTTTGTTTATGAGCCTCCTGTGACTCTGCCTCGGGGGTCTGCTGGGAGAAGGAGAAGGAAGGAAAGATCCACCTAGGGCCAGAAGGCAGAACACTACAGTCCTAATACTTTTATGCTGGCTTATTTTTTCCCTGCCCTTTATAGAATGCTCTGTTACTCTCAGAAGTATTAGGGATAGATCCAGAAGAACTCTTCTGTTGGTGTACCAACATTAAAACAGCAGTTCTGCTGGTAGATTGCCCTCCTCCATTGCACATCTCCAGGAACAGAATCTTATGGGGAATCAATGGGTACAACAAAAAGGAGGAAACAAGGAGGTCCCATTTTGTAAGCTGCTCATGAAACTATTTCCAACAATCCTTCTCCGATGTTTAAAATTTTAGAGAAACATGCTTTATTTGTTTTTGTTAACTTGAAGACCCCATTTTGTTATTGTTGTTGTTGCTGTTGTTATTGTATTTATTACCCGCCCTCTCTCTGGTGACTCAGGATGGGTTACAACAAAACAGGAGTACATAAATAGAATGAAATCCAATATTAAAACTTAATTAAATTAGTTAATTGGAAACATTAAAACTATTACCAACTGTTGCCTGTTTTTCTCTCTACTACAAGAAAGGTCAGGGGGAAGGTCATAAGACCCCTTACTTGGAGTAAATTTGATAGATTTCCGGCATGGAGGCCAGCATTTCCAGACATCATTTTGGCCTCAACCATAGGCCTGGCAGAACAAGGTCCTATAGGGCTCAGATTTCATTCAGTAGAGTGTGCCATTAGGCTGGGGCCAGGGTCCAAAAATCCCTGGCCCTGGTTGAGGCCAATTTAATCTCCTCGTAGCTGGGGATTCTGAACAGATTTTGGTCTATAGATCTTAAAGTTCTCTGGGGGACAGAATTCTCCACACATTTACATCTCTCAGATCAATGAGGTATACATATGTAAACCTGCATTTAGTGATGGGGACACTTTCAAATTACCTGCTTAGAATAAACTGACTAGAACAATTGTCTGGTTTTGTCTGGCACTTTTAATAAAAATAATTGACATTAATTTTTACCTGGGTTCTTCATCTTTGGATGACCGTTTAGGACAGTACTTCTTTACCAGATTTCTGTTAAAGAAAGAAAAAATTATAACAGCTATAAAAGCACCTTCTAACTAGGTTTCAAAATATTGCTGAAGGATCAGATTTCATTCCTGGAGAACAGGGAAACTGGCATTTGCCCAGAATGCTCAATTCTTTATGCAGTGGATTTACATACCTTAGCAATAACTCAAAGAATGACCTTGTTGATTGTGTATATCAACAGGAATACTCCTTGATTCATCACTACACTACAATTTTGGTTTACTTAATAACAGTAAATTTTTAGACACAAATGCGCCTAGAAGTCCATACCAAAACTTTCCAACATCAAAAACGCAATAATCCTTTTATTCATTAACACAGAAAAAAAATCTGTACTTCTTTTTCCTGTGTAAAATTTAAGGCGTTGTCATACAGAAAATGAAGCATCTCTATTAAGCATCAGGGTATTTTAAGTGCCTTAATATCCGCCAAACACTTCCCTGCCAAATTAGCTGAACAATGCCCTTCATATTAATAAAAGTAAACATTGCACCTGAATCCTCAGACTTCCATATGCAGTGGGCAGAAGTATGGGAAATGGGAAACGTGTTACATTTCTGAGCCAGTTGGAACAAAGTCACCCTATTGTGTTAATCTCTTGCGCCTCAAGATAACATTTAGGGATGGACACGAACTATGTGAGGAGCCAAAACTCAGTGATGAATTCTGGCTGGATTGGGGCTTGGGAGGTGATGTTCGGCACGCATGTGAAGAAATCTCCGAGCTTTTAGGCATGGCTTTGGGCAGTTTGAAAAATGCAAACCATCCAGAAACTCTATCGCAAAAATGCTATGCAATTATATGTGTGTGTTGGAAAGGGGGTGTTTTCCAGTCTTAGAAACACAAATAGAGACCCTCCAAAGCTTGACAGACACTGCTGCCTGCCAGTAACAGAATTCGCATTCATCCCAATGGGACTCAGATCTATATAACTGTACAATGAACACACATTCCCTTTGTGGGTGTTATGGTTTTGAATGGAGAGAGTGTACTTGTGAAAAAGCTCGGCTGGTCGGCGTGGAAGGGGATTGCTTAGCTAGCTTACTCAGTCAGGGGGCAGGGGGCTTTCCTTTGCCCCTGGTTCCTTTGTGTTGTGTTTCGGTTTTTGTTCGTATGCTTGCTGCAAAGGGTGGACAAATTAGGATTATATTCCTCTTTCACATAGCAAGAATTTTTATTTAGTGGGATTCTCCAGATGTCTGTTTCCTTGATAGTTTCCCTTCCTTTATCTTTTCATTTTATTTCACACACCCTGTTTGGGTTGCATTAAGACTCTTTGGGTATTTTTTCAGGCTGGGGGGGGGGTGTTTCAATTCTCTGCCATTTTATCCTCATGTGCATACACACACATACACACATTTGGATGCTTTTGATTTTTGGTCATCTGTAGTTTTCTTTTATATCCATTCTTGACTTTACTAACCACTGCTCTTCATTTAAATCCCCTTACTGACCTGCTTCTCTTTGAGGGGTGATCTGTGTTTCCCAGCCTGCCTCCCTTTCCTTTGTGCCAAGTGGTTGTGGGTGATGAGTACTGCCTACCCTCAGAGAAGGATCCCCCCAGCACATTATTGGGAATCTATGCACCCACTTCCCCTGTGTTGTACATGTCCACAGAGTTTTTGGTGTTGCTACAGAATCTAAAATCTGTTTAGAAAGAAGGACTGTGAAGAGCCTAATGGCAGTGACTTGGAGAGTGGTGGGGGATCATCTCCATCCCATGATTCCCAACTCTCTCCTGCACCTACTTCCGTCAGTAAACTGCCATCTAGCACTCCCTGGCCCAATGCTGGAAGTAGCTGTGTCTCCCACCTGCTCAAATCAGGGGCATGGCGGCATAATTTCACTCTGCCACATGGAAATACTTCCACACCCGTGCATGGTGGAGTGTGCCACACTTGTGTTCAGAGGGACTGGGACCCACAACATTCGGCCACCACCATTCTCCATAGGCACCTGCAAAGGGCACACCCCAGTTTGTTGCTGCTGGCAGGAGGGTTGGCTGCTAGTGGGAGGCAGAAGAGGCCCATTCGTACTCAGTAGGGTGAGGCACAAGTCACCCTCCAAGAGGTTATGCTCACTGGAATATTGCCAATGCTGTGGAAAAGGACAAGGGGAAGGGTCAGGAAACAATCACTTGGCCCTGCTCTACAGACGCCCTGACTATGGTGGGAGGAGAAGCTGAGGAGACACAGCTATGCACAACCATGCAGGTGGCTCATGGGCCCAGGGCAGGAGGGTTGGCCCTGCTCAGTAATCACCTTGACTGTCATGTGAGACTGGGCTCAGAGAGGTGCAGCCATCCACAATTGTGAGGGTGGCTCCTGGGCAAGGTGGGAGGGCTGGTCCTGCACTGCAGTACATTGCAAAGCACTTCAGACACCTACTATGCAGGAAGCTCCCAGACCAGGGCAGAGGGGGTTGGCTCCTCTAAATTCATCTGGTTGTTAAAGACAGCATGGGCCCAGCCAGGGACACACTGATCTGCATCACTGCCAGCAACAGTTCTCTCCAACATGTTTTCGGGGAGGGGAATGTTCATCCCAGAGAGACCCACTGCAAGTCTGATGCCTCCTAGGTCACATACAATCTGTCCTGTCAATTCTACGGCCATGAATATATAACTGACAACATTTCCCCCAAATCACTTTCCTCAGGGGGCATTCTTTGGTGATTTGTAATTCAGAAGCTGCCAGGAGAGGGCATATAGTGGGGTCAACCCAGGGTGGTCCATCACAAGTTTGATGCCTCAAGCTCACACAGGTCCCACTCTATACACTCCTGAACCCATACCGGACATCTCAATAAAAAGCACTTTCCTCGGGGAACCTCATTGGGCTGTCCATAACTTGGACCCCCAAAATCCAATCCGCACATAACTTGTAGGGAGTGTAGGGAGGCATCCTGGGGAGGTGTGCCATTAGTTTATAGAAACACAGAATGATAAGAGTTGGAAGCGGCCATGCAAGCCATTTAGTTCAATCTCCTGCTCAATGCAAGATCAACCTAAAGCATCCATGAGAAGTATCTATTCAGTCTCTGCTTAAAGACTGCTAGTGAGGAGAAGCTCTTTGATGTCCAACTTGCTTAGGGGCCATTCTATACACACCAGAATGCATGCCAGACATTTCCCTGAAAAACAATTTCCTGGGGGCACTTTGTTTGGGTGTCCATAACTCACAGCCCCCAGTCTGGTAGGCTGGTAGGTGACTGGAGGTACCCTGTGATTCTGACATCTCTAGGATCCTGGGGGCACCAGCCCTCTGCATCCCAAACTAATTTGGCTCGGTGGAATTACTGGGTTTTCCGAACCCAAACTGTGATTTCCAAATCTGGGCCCATCCCTAATAGAAATAGTTAAAGACAGAAGCAGAAAAGCATCTTTTTTCCTACCCACAATATGAACACGTTGCACTGCAATTAACACTTAGAGCAACCTCTTTAGCTGACTGTTTCAGAAAGAGTAAAGAGATACCCTGTTTCAGGCAGAAAGAACGGAGGATTCTCCAAAGGATGCTGAAGAGCAGCAGCAATGGAGGGAATGGCCTAATGCTGTTCAAAGAGTTCAGCGAGAATTCCAAGGATTCCAGTGGCCTCAAGTTCCTTCACTGACCACAAATATTCCCACAAAGGAATAATGTATACATTTCATGTACTTCAACAGGAAACTGATGTTGTTTCCCAAGTGATAAATTAAGGAAATGGAACTAAAAACTTCAGTATAATCTTCCCTGTGGGTTACGAGTCCTAATGTTGATTTGGATCTTAAAATTATACTTCTTGGGTACTATATATTTTGAATTTCATTTTAGTTAAACACCACAGCATTCATCTGTGAAGCCTTCAAACGTTGCAGTCCAATTTAAAATATTTTACCAGCCTCTCAAACATAGAAAAAGGTGATGACAATACAAGGCTTTCCGCACAAAGAAAACAGAATTTGGCTTCAGTCCTGGACTTTGAGGTCCATTAACTCAGTGGACTAACCAAATGCAGTTTGATCTAGCCTATCTTCAATTAACCAGAGAAAGAGGATTGAGTTAGTTAAAACTGCTTACATATGTTTAGTACTTTCCATCCAAGAGACCATGGGGAAAGACTGATCCTGTCTTGGTCTTCAACCCACTGACTTGAGAAAAGCATGTGAATATCCTCTGAACAACTAGTATGTTAAGAAGAAGAAGAAGAAGAGTTGGTTCTTATATGCCGCTTTTCCCTACCTGAAAGCGGCTTACAGTCGCCTTCCCATTCCTCTCCCCACAACAGACACCCTGTGGGGTGGGTGAGGCTGAGAGAGCCCTGATATCACTGCCCGGTCAGAACAGTTTTATCAGTGCTGTGGCGAGCCCAAGGTCACCCAGCTGGTTGCATGTGGGGGAGCGCAGAATCGAACCTGGCATGCCAGATTAGAAGTCCGCACTCCTAACCACTACACCAAACTGGCACCAAACTCAATGACATATTTATTTAAATCCCACTAAAAATAAAGTGTGTGACGTGAACAGTGATGTGAACAATTTACTTCCATCTGCCTAAGCACAGTTAAGCACAGTCAGTATAATAAAACATACTTTTGCCAGGATGTTACATTAAAACTTACAACTCATGACTTGCATTCTGCTGGATAAACACAAAACAACCAGAACGACAAGAATAACGGAAATAGATTCTGTTAAGAAGGGCTAAGGTAAGCAAAAAGAAGTTTTTTCTAGCTGATAGCAGCACAAATAAGTAGAATAACAAACCATGAAAAGCAAAATCCAAATGAAGTAAAGCTAATTCTGAAGAAGAAATTTGCAGATTTCTGGATTTGACACCACATTTCCCCAGGGATTACTCTCCTACCTCCCCCTTTACTTGCTTTGTGAAACTGCATCATTCAGAAATGCAGCTACCTAGCTGGTCCCACTGCTACCTGTTTAATGCCTGTTAAAGCATTCTAACATAAATGCACTCCAGGGTATATATCTCACTATGACTTGGAAATGTAAAGTGGGGGGAAATCAGGAACATATTTCATTTGGAAAACACAAACAGACATGCATTTCAGTGTTTGCACTGAGGAAGAAGGGATAATTTTAAAATGGAGCTTTGGCCTATTTGGTAAGAAGAAACAAACTCAGGGCTTGTCGAAAAATACGCCTTTGTAAGAATAGGCTACAGACCAAACATTCCACAAGCAAGGCAGGTACTCCCCACTGGTAGTTAACCTTCCGTTGTTTTTTGTTTGTTCATTTTCATTTGAAGAATGGCTGAGCAAACAAAGTGTTCTAACTTCTACAAGATAGGAAGAGTATTGACTTGTAAGAAGTAAAATTAAACAAGGTCAAACTAATGTAACATATGTAACAAAATATTGATGAAAGACAACTGTGGTAATAGATCTACAAAATGGTCTCTTATTGGACAAAAGCCAAAATATTCTCATTGCTGTCCTTTCCATGGTCCAAAGGCATCAACTGCAACTAAAAGAACTAACAAGACATGATTAAAGTGGTTGAATGGTTGTGTAAAATAAAATGCCCTCCACTTCCTAAACTCTGTGACAGACAGCACCTGAAAAATTAGGTTGGGAGTGCTGTAACAAGAAGAGTGAGGGCAACAAAAACTGAGTCCAATAGCACCTTTAAGACCAACAAAGATTTATTCAATTTGTGAGCTTTCATGTGCTGGCACACTTCCTCAGACAAAATGGAACAAGGATCATGGATAATACAGATATATAGAAAAGGTAAATTAGTGGCAAATCAGTATGTGTCATAGTATCCAAATTATGCCATATTATGCCATATGATAATTCTTTACTAAATTGGGTAATCAGTGCTTTTGAGTTCAGTTGTAGTACAAAAAAACACTGGAGCAATAAAACTGTCCATGCTAGTAATTAATGGCAGACACTTTGTGAAAAGAAGTATTTAAAAGGGACTAGTTGCTTGCCCCATCCATCTCCACCCAAGCGTGGAAGCATCCTTGCAAGTGACAAACTGTGCTGGCAAGTTATCTTGTCCCGAGACCAGAGTTAGATTTGAAATTACATGACATATTACTAACATCACATTACAGTCACATTGTTCCAAATAAAATAAAAAGAAGAGGGGATTGTAAGGACTGTGGATATAAGAGTTGAATGAAGTTAGCATGCATAGTGAGATAAAAAAACATATGTCCTTGTTGATATAAGTAAGCCATTGTTTTGAATATTGTAATAACTTGCATTTCTGAAATCTCCCTTTCTAGTCTGTTCTTGAAGTTTCTTTGCAATAAAACAGCAACTTTGAGGGCCCTTATTGAATGTCCTGGAAGGTTGAATGTCCTACAGGTTTTTAAGTGTTGTGATTTTTTATGTCAGACTTTGATGTCCGGGTTTGACCTGCTTGCCCTATGTATAGAACAGAGGAGCATTGTTGGCATTTAATGGCATATATAATGTTATCACCGGGGACCAGTCAACGCTTGACAATTTTACTGAGGCCCGGGGGGGGGTAGTCTTTTACCGAGGGATGTTGCCGCTGCCACCTGAGCCCCTGCTCTACTTGCTTTCCCACCGGTGCCCCTGACTTCCTGCTGCCCACTGGGGGGCGCTGCCAGCAGCAGCAGCGCAGCGCCACACCGAGGGGGAGCCCCAGCCATGGCGACCACTGGAGAGCACCAAAGGTGAACTGGCGGCAGAGTGGCAGGGCAGCCTCTGAGGCAGCAGCCGGGGAAGAGATGCGGACCGGTACCAACTGATCCATGGAGTGGGACCGGTCCCCGGACCGGGGGTTGAGGACCACTGGTGTAGGTGATGCTGTTAGTTCCAATGATTGTGTTATTGGAATGTATGTGACAGCACAGTTGGCATATGGGTTTGTTGCAAGCTCTAGTAGTGTTAGTAGCAGTAATTAGTAGTAGTTAGAGAGGAGTTAAAAATACTCACTAGGCTTAAAAAGCCAGGGCTACAGGCTGCTCTGAGCCCTGTTTGGCCAACATTTAACAGATTGTCTTATGTTTTAATGTTTTTCTAAACTTCTTAATGTGCACTTAATAATAAATATTTGTATTTTAATAATCTATTTGCTCCTTAATCTTCTGGTTCCTGACTTATTTTCTCAGGTTGGGTTTTTGTTCCATTTCTGTTTTTCACTCTGTGACTAGCCAGTCACAGCTGAGTGGGACGTTATTACTCTGCCTATAGAGAGAAGACAGTTAAATCTGAGATTGATTTGAAAGAGGTCTGATTCTGACCAAACTTAGCTGAAACACTCCTTTGAGGAGATTCTCTAGTGAAAAGACAAGGATTTCAATTGAGAATTAATCCACACAGTATCTGTCCAACTTGCACAGTCATTTGGCAGACAACATTTGGGTAGTAGATACTCCCAAATTAGGTCAAAGTGTAAAGCGACACCTTCTAAGGAAGAGAAGGTAGAACTCTGCTTAGTTGGTGAGTGGAAATCAGGGGTGTATTTCCTAAGATACATGTACGTGAGGCAGAGCTTTAGTAACCTCAGAAGGTAGTGGACTACTGGTTCATCCAGGAAGGTAGGGAGAGTTCAGGGGAACTCTAGAAGAAAAAGATCAAAGACAAACTAATGTGTTTTGGTATAAACACAACAAAGAAACCTCAGTTTAAGGAAATATTGACCATCTGAAAGAAAAGCCTAAGTACATCTACAAAACCTGCAACTAAGTACCAGAAGCTGTGAAATAACTGATTCCTTTAAAGAAAATTGATCCTTCCTTCCAACATCCCTTTCCCTCAATTAAAATGTTGCTGCTTTTAACTTAATTATTGTTTTAACGATGTTGTTTACCAGCCCTGAACTGTACTGGAAGGGCAGACTAGAAAAATAAAATCTTTTGTTTGTTAGTGCCATTCTGATGAAGGGATTTAGAGAAATGGTGGCGCTGCTCCTGCTCAAAAGGTTCCAGGGCTAGAAGGAGAAGGAGGAGAAGGAGGAGGAGTTGGTTCTTATATGCCACTTTTCTCTACCTGAAGGAGTCTAAAAAATGGCTTACAGTCGCCTTCCCTTTCCTCTCCCCACAACAGGCACCCTGTGAGGTGGGTGAGGCTGAGAGAGCCCTGATATCACTGCCCGGTCAGAACACTTTTATCAGTGCTGTGGTGAGCCCAAGGTCACTCAGCTGGCTGCATGTGGGGGTGTGCAGAATCGAACCGTGCATGCCAGATTAGAAGTCCGCACTCCTAACCACTACACCAAACTGGCTCCAAAGATCAAACTGTAACGGAGTGAGACATTATTATAACAAACTAAATCATGCTATAAAGCAGTGGTCCCCAACCTGCGGGCCGCGGCCCGGTGCCGGGCCGCAAAGGCCATGGCGCCGGGCCGCGGCTCCCTCTCCCCGCCCCCCCCCCAGTAAAAAACTTCCCAGGCCGCAAGCTTGCGGCCCGGGAAGCTACTTACTGCGGGAGGCGGGGAGAGGGAATCAGGGCCGGCCCGCGCCCGTGCGGGCCACGCCCGCTCGGCCCGATCCGCGGGCGCGGCCCGGGCGCGGCTCGCGGGCGCGGCATGGGCGCGGCCCACGGGCGCGGCGTGGGCGCGGCTCGCGGGCGCGGCCCGGGCGCGGCCCGTGGGCGCGGCTCGGGTGCGGCCCGATCCGCGGGCGTGGCCCGCGGGGGCGCGGTCCGCGGGGGCGCGGCCTGATGCCCTGCCGGTCCCCAGCCTCGGAAAGGTTGGGGACCACTGCTATAAAGGAATCTCAGTTTCTGAGGGAACAACACTATTACTATTACTATTACTATTACTATTACTATTACTATTACTATTACTATTACTATTACTATTACTATTACTATTACTATTACTATTACTATTACTATTTTTGGGGGGAAATTCACCTCAGTGGGGGAAGGGTGTAGAGAGGTAACTGTCATAAGGCCAGACTCAGATGTTCCAGCAATACAGAAATGGGAAGCTACATTACCCAAATAGGAAGGTCTATCTATGCAACTGGCAGCTATGATTTGACTTGCAAAAACAAATTTGTTATTTTTAGAAGCAGAAAGCTAGATCCTAGCTTCCTTAACTGCAAGCTAATCAGCTTAATCAGTTGATAAATCTTCTATAGTTTCTATGAGGGAAATGTAGTCAGTAGATTTGAACAGTAAGGAAATCATTGTATAGTTTTGAGGCTATTTTAAGTTCTAGAGTGTTACTTTTCAGAAACACCACACCATATAATTTAATCAATATAAAAAAGGCCTTTTCTAACAATGAGTAATAGTTCTTGTTGAAGTGGGACACATCTTCTGATGCAGCCCCTGGAATGGAAATGAGTATGGATGTGATGTCCATGTCCCTGCCCCAGGGAAAATGCCAGAAGAGGCTGGGGCAGCCGCAGGGTGCCACGGCAGATGGCCAGCTGGGGCAGCACAGGATGTTGTGGAAGGAGGCCAGGCCAGTACTGCACTGACCAGGGAGAACTGGGTAGTCGAATGGCAACACAGTGACTGGGCAGGGCAGCATGGCAGCTGGGCGGGCCAGTGCCACCCCACCCAGCCAGGGGACAACATGAGGTGAAGCAGAGGCTGAGCTGGCCAGCGCAGTAGAGTAGGTGAGGAGAGGGGTGGAGGGAGCAGGGAGTCTCAGTGATGGGAAGGTCTCTGGGGGCCAGCAAGCAAACAGCGATGCCAGCGCAGGCCCAGGCACTGCCCTCCAGGCTGGAGTTGGCCAGGGCCCTCTTGGGAGAAGAGTAAGGAGGGAGCGGGAAGGCCTCTTTGTGTGCATTTTTATGTGTATGTATGTTTGGGGGGGAGGACTGGGGAGTTGGTCAGGGAAGGAAGAGGGAAGGAGAGTGGAGGGGGAAGTGGCAAGGGAAGGGGTTTGTGTATGTGTGTGTGTGTGTGTTTGTGTGAGTGAGAGAGAGGGAGGGAGGAAGGAAGGGAGGCAGGAAGGGGGGATGAATTAAAGAGCTCCAGAGCAGGTATATGTCCCACATACCTGTGAGAGCCTGCTAAACAATAAGTTCAGTATCTCAAAGAAGCATCTTCAACAAGGGTGGTGATGAGAAGGATTCCATAATCTCTAATTGCATGCTATCAGTCTGGCCTCTGTCTGCAAATATATAAATCTGCAAAACGGAGCCACACTAAAGCTAAAGGGGACACCCTGGGTTTGCATAAAAATCTGAAATGTTAATATATTGGGTGGCTGAAATTCCTCCCACTTTAAAAAGGCACTGTCTGCCCATGCACAGACAACACACATGGTTCTCTGGGTCCAGCCATGGCAGATGGCAAGAAGCTCTCCAGGCTGAGCCATGACAGCGGCAGGCACTGAGTGGCTTGCCAGACTTCATGCAGCAGTTCCCAGAAGCCAATACCACTGTGACTGGGCCCAGAGGCTTGAGGCCATTCTGGATCCGGAGAAGTTTCCAGACCCCATAAATGTCATGGCTGGTAATAAAAGGAGGGGAGAGAGAGAGGTGTGGGGGAGAGGGATAGAAATAGGGAAGGATACAGAAGGGGTAGATTGAGAAGGGGCAGTGGCAAAAGGGAGACAGGGCATGTTGACAGATAAAGGGAGTTAAAAAAGAGGGAGACATTTGTTAGAGAAGTGGGAGAACAAAGGAAATAAAAGAGGGGAGGGATTTTAAAGCTTTTGACAATATACAGCAGTAGTACTAAGGGTGTACCATTCATCATGACAGGTGCCCCAGCCAATGAGCGTGCAGTATTTTCTGACCAATGAGAGCGCAGAGGAGGCGGGACTAAGGCGGGTGTAAGGTCCTGCCCACGTGGTCAGGTTGGCCCCTCCCTCTGAAATGGGAGGGGTTGGAATTATGTCTTGTTGTAGCCTGAGTCTTGGTTTAATTAAAATAAGTAGATTAATTTTGAATCTTTGATACTTAAAAACCACCCCTGCGGGGCGGGTAGGTGTAAGGATATTACAAGCAGAGTCTCCTAGCACAAGCACCTGAGAGAAAAGCCGATCAGAATGCCCCTGTAGATGGTGCTGTATTTTTTATCCTTGTTAATTTCAAAGTATCATAGCTCGCTTAAAAAATAGGCAGAATGATTTTAGATCTTTGATGCTAAAAAACCAACCCTGCAGGGCGGGCTCTTGTAAGGATTTACAAGAAGTGTCTCCCCCTGCAGAAGCACATAGGGCGAAAAAGCAATCACGATGTCCCATAGTTGGTACTTGGACATTGCTCAAAGTTTTTATCCTTGTTAATTTCAAAAGTATCATAGCCTGCATAAAATAAGCAGATTAATTTGGGATCTCTGATGCTAAAAAACAAAACAAAAACATCCCACAACAGTGCTGCCTGCTGTACAGTTTTACACATAGGGAGTGCTCTGGGTCTCTAAAGGGGTTCTCTGTGTGGCTGGAAGAAGTCTCAGAGAGTGTGCCACGGGGGCTGGTTGGTGGAGTGTTGTAGCTTGAGTCATGGTTTAATTAAAACAAGCAGATTAATTTTGGATCTTTGATGCTAAAAAACCAATCCTGCAGGGTGGGCTCTTGTAAGTAGGGCGAAAAGCGATCATGATGTCCGAATTTGGTTCTTGGACATAGCCCAAAGTTTTTTATCTTTGTTAATTTTAAACGTATTATAGTTTATTTAAAATAATCAGGTTAATTTTGGATCTTTGATGCTAAAAGCCAGCCCTGCAGAGCGGGCTGTTGTACAGTTTTATACATAGGGAATGCTCTGGGACTCCAAAGGGGTCCTCTGTGTGACCGGAAGAAGTTTCAGAGAGTGTGGCAGGGGATGGTAGGTGGTGGGGGGGTTGGGGGGGGGGCTCGGGGGGTGCATTTCTTCCCTTCTACACTCAGTATCCAACTATGGCTTGATTAAAATAACAAAATGAATAAATTTTGGATCTTTGGTGCTAAAAGCCAGCCCTGCAGAGCGGACTGTTGTATGGTTTTACACATAAGGAGTGCTCTGGGACTCCAAAGGGGTTCTCTGTGTGGCTGGAAAAGTCTCAGAGTGTGTGCCAGGGGTGCTAGGAAGGGTTTTTTTTTTTGGAGCTCCAGGAGCGCGCATGCTACCAGCATTTAAACGTGCTAACAAGCGTGCCTTTCAAATGGGAGAGAGGGAAGGCATCCAGGGTGCTTTCTGCTACTGCAGAACCCACTGCCCCCATGGAAACCACACCAGTATATCTACTGCAGAATCAGGATGAATATATATTTCTGTTCAAACACATAGCTCTCAGCCTGTATTATCTGGCTTTCTAAGGAATTGCTCAGCCAGTTTGCCTACTGAATAGCTCACATATGTCAGAAAGGAAAAGGCTGGTCAGGCTCCGCCCCCCTCCCCTCGAAACGTCAGGGAGTGTTGATTGTGGCTTGCTGGAGCTTGGGTGTCCAGCGAGTGTGTTTCGATGTGATTAGTAGAAGGGTGGGGTACGACTAATGTTTTTTTCTTCTATCGTGGGGGGATATCTGATCATTCGTGGAATAGAATATAGGAATTTCTGAGTGCACTCTTAAAACAGACCAACATGAAGTTTTTTATTCTTGTTAATTTCAAAAGTGGCAAGCCTCCCCCCCCCCCCCCGATACACAGAGCCTGAAAGCAACTGGCTGTATATAGTCAACGATGTGAGAGCCTCTGAGTTGACTGATTTATTTTTGGAGGGTGGGTGCCCAGGGAGATTCACAATATAAAGAAAATACATAAAATATATCACATAAAATACATACAAAAGCAAATTTTAAAACCACAATTTAGGACTACTTTAATCCGATGCAATCCTAAATAAAGCCGACAGCTGCCTAGTAAGGACCAAAAGCGGGAGGTTCAAGTGTACAACCCAGAGGAGATTGTTCCACAAGTGTGGGGCTGCTGCTGAAAAGGCCCTTTTTTCATGTAACCACCAAATAAGCTTCTTTGGTTACTGGGACAACCAGACAGGCCTCTCCCAGTGATCTTAATTCCAGGACTGAGTTTTTCTATGCAGTGGTATATTTTGTGTACAAGGAAGCCTTCAGACGTGTGAGCTCTCACTTGCTGTCTGCCATGGTAAGCCACATGGAGGATCACCATCTCACTGAGAAGAATTAGATCTACATACTAGGGAAGGTCTTGTCATTGGAACACAAACTCAATAATTTGGCTCTCAAAAGCTGCTAAAGGGGATCTGATGTGGACTTGAGCCGTGCAAAACTTGTCCCAAAGTTGTTTCACTAATTAAAACAACAACAAAAAAAAATGCCCTTCTCCAAGCCTGGATGTGTGTGTGTGTGTGGGGGGGGGGGGGGAGTTGAGCATAATACAGATACCTGTATTTTTTCTATACCAGGACTTAAGGGACCTAGGGAGGGGTGGAAAAGTTCCAATGGGGTAAATAACAGATGGAAAGGAGAAAGTTCCTCATTACCACAACACCAGTCTAGTCACACACACTCTACTTCTATCTAGGGCCGAATTACATGCTCAGTTTTCTGGTCTGTGCCTGTTTTCCTAGATGCTATTCCTGGGACATCTCTTGCCACCCTACAAAAAGCAGGGCCCCCCCCTCCCCCATATGTGTACTTTTGTTTTATAGTCTTGTGTTAATGCCACATCTCATACTGGTGAAATTCACAAAATAATAAATACCACAACATAGACAGAGTGTAAAAGAGCACCCCCCCTCACCCCCCACAAAATATTCTCAACACAGCGTGTTTAATCAAGAATATTATTTATTTATTTGGATTTTTATACAATGTTTAAACAAAGTTATACCTGATAACAGCAATGTTCCTACACGTTCTGAAAACCTGCTGTCAGCAATCTGAACATAAGTTTGATCAGATATACAACGTTAGGAGCCTCTTGTGAGGCTCTTGTCAAGAGCCTCTTACAACGTAAGAGCCTCTTGTGGCGCAGAGTGGTAAGGCAGCCGCCTGAAAGCTTTGCTCATGAGGTTGGGAGTTCGATCCCAGCAGCCGGCTCAAGGTTGACTCAGCCTTCCATCCTTCCGAGGTCGGTAAAATGAGTACCCAGCTTGCTGCTGGGGGGTAAACGGTCATGACTGGGGAAGGCACTGGCAAACCACCCCGTATTGAGTCTGCCATGAAAACGCTAGAGGGCGTCACCCCAAGGGTCAGACATGACTCGGTGCTTGCACAGGGGATACCTTTACCTTTACCTTTTTACAACGTTAGGGCAACTCAGACCGTTAGTTCGGTATAGAGGTCTCCAACATAGCCTGACAATCATGTCTTTTAAATTTTCTAAGGGAATGCTCAGTGCAAGCAGGTGTGGACAGACAGCTCTCTGTACAACAGGGTGCCTTCTAAAAATGCTTTTTCAATTGCACTTCGGGTTGCTTTAGAACAAAGTAGGGTTGATGGGGGAACATTAAGATTCCGTTATTTTAGCTGATGTGTAAGGGGGTGTGGTGGGAATAGGCAGAGGCCTCAGGGGCTGTTTTAGTACTGATAAGAGATCCCACCAAGAAAAGCTGGGTGTGTGTCTTAAGGGTTCCTCCACTGTGCCCTGGCCTCTGGGGGAAAAAAAAACAACAGGCCATTCCCCCCCCCCAACACCCTTCAAACACAATAATGGGTTTCTTAGCATTTTTTTGGGTATAAAATTATTGACTTGCTTGTCATTAATCAAGACTTCTGTGAGGACACCCGAGGTAAAGATTTTTTTCAACAGGTGTCTTCAAACAGCAACTTCAGCCTTTAAATACACGTATTCTCCGAATTCTGGTATTTGCTTTCAGGTTACAAAAAAAAATTTGAACTGTGTAGAACATTAGAAATTTAGAAGTAAGGGCTTTAGTTCTGGTCACCCAGCATTGTGAAGCATCTATGTTCATTATAGGACTTGATATTTCATCACATCAAGGGGTTTCATACCTTTTTAATGATCGACAGAATTGTGTCATACCAGTAATATTATGCAACCGGCATGTATAAATGCATATTAAAAGATCAGTTGTATAAAATAAAGTCACTCAGACCCTGTCTGACCTGTGATTTCACTGAGACAGGAAGATGTGTAAGGATGTGTGGTGGGATGAGAGAAGAGTAATATTCATGTTTCTGGAAAGTATTGATAAGCATTCCCCCTGGAAAAAACAGGATGCATGTATTTGCAGTTCCTCTAGCGTGTCTGCCCTCTGAAAACAGCCGCTCCCCACCCCACCCACTCCAAACACAAGAGGGGCTTTGCAAATCCTGCTCTCTGTACATTGTACTGTGAAATGGTGCAGTGGGGGTTTGTTGTTGTTGTTGTTAGTTGCGAAGTCGTGTCCATCCCAGTGCAACCCCATGGACAAGGATCCTCCAGGCCTTCCTGTCCTCTACAACTCCCCAGAGTCCATTTAAGCTCGCACGGACTGCTTCAGTGACTTCATCCAGCCACCTCATTCTCTGACGTCCCCTTCTTCTTTTGCCCTCCATCGCTCCCAGCATCAGGCTCTTCTGCAGGGAGTCCTTCCTTCTCATGAGGTGGCCAAAGTATTTGAGTTTCATCTTCAGCAGTGGGGATTATTGAATCTTAAATCGTAGACTTTCAGTTATTTTAATAATAATCGGGTATGCATTCACCTAAATTTTGAATTCCCTTATTAAATATCCAGGCAGTCTGAAATGCATCTGTACCGCATGTTTAAAAGCAGTTTGTAGATCTGAAGGAGTAACATCTTAAAGAGAAACTGTCATGGGTGAATATTTTCCCCCTGTACTTTCCTTTCTTAGCATTTTTTTTTCCGAGGGGGGGCTATACAATTGTCAATTTGCTTCTTCAGTAAAGGAATTTAATCACTAATCAAGACTTCTGTGAGGAAAGCGGAGGCAGAGAGGGCCCCCTGACTGCAGCCCCCCTGCCCCCTGATCCTAATGATTATAGTTAGACATCAGAAAAAGTCATCCTCTTTTCGATTTTTTTTTTTTTTGGTCTCTTTTTCTCGGTTTCAGCATTATGTTGTATAAACGCTTCACGTGCATCCAAAACCATTCTCAAATATCATTATTTAAAATAATTTATAATTCTGCAAACTTCTTTCGTGCCATGGCCCTTCAATATGTGGGACAAATCTAATCTTTTTCTCCTCACTTTTGTATTCTGGATTATTTTATCTAATTAGCTGCCATTTGTGATAGTTTACTTGAGTCCCTTATTGTAAAGAAGAGTTTACTTAACTCTTCTAATGTAAATTAGACTCTTCTACCACATATGTATAGCGATGAAATAGCACAATAACATTATGCATAATAAATTGTTATTTCATTAGTTTGGAATAATCAACATTGGCCAATACATTGGAGGAAGCCAACCTTTTATTATTATTATTCAGCCACCCTGATTTTAACGCTTTCTAAACATAGGAGTAATAATTTGCAGTTGGATCATTAAATCTACAGGTAACATTTTTTAATATAATTCCTCAGAACAATCTGAGCACATGGTATAAAAATTACCTATCTGGATACCTTAGTATCACCTTTTTGTTATTTGCCAAGCCCCCCACAAGAATTACCAAGTGTTTGTTCTACTGGATTCTGCAACTTGCTTAGTAGGTCTTCCACAACCAATACGATTCAAGTTTGTATATAATGAAGAGGTTTGCTATACCACAGGAAATGCCCCGTGACCCCCTCAGCAGGTTCAAGACCGGGTCCTCCCTCGTGCTGGGATCATTCCGCGTATTTACACGTGCCAGTGAGTGAGAGGCCCTGAACTGGGGACTTTCTTTAAAACTGAACAAAGCTCGTTCTTGTGCATCTTCTGCTGCTCCTGTATGCCCCTGGCATGATGGAAGTGGCAATTAATGAGGAAATGAAGCACATGCCGATGGATTCGGATGTCATGGAAGAAGCAAGATGTGAAGAAATGAAGTCGGAGAGAGAGCCTGTTCGTGAAGAAGGGGGTGAGCCTGAAGAAGCAGCGTGCAATGTAGTTTCACAAGATGGTGGAAAAGCTGCAGCTGAAGAGGAAGAGCACTCAGAGTGTGCTCAGTTTTTAGTAGAAGGGGTAACTAGTGAGGGGGTGTGGGACGAGAGGAGAAAGAATAATAGATTCATAGAATCATAAGAGTTGGAAGGGGCCGTCTAGTCTAACCCCCCTCCCCGCAAAATGGAGGACACTCCCAACCCTATCGCTCACCCACTGTCACCTGCCACCCCCTTGAGCCTTCACAGAATCAGCCTCTCCGTCAGATGGCTCTCCAGCCTCTGCTTAAAAATCTCCAAAGAAGGAGAACCCACCACCTCCCAAGGAAGCCTGTTCCACTGAGAAACCCCTCTAACTGTCAGGAATTCCTCAGCAGTGGGGCAGAAATAAAAAATAGGATTGTGTTTTTCTGTTGCAGCTCTCTGATGAAGAAGTGGATTGGCAGTTGTTTGTACAGATAGTCGAGGCGGCACATTGCCCTGTGAAACGCGACTGCTGTGACTATTGTAACCAGATATCATACCATCAAAAGTACAGCTTCTTGAGGGGTCCTGGAGCTGTCAATTATGATAAGCACACTGCAAAGGATGACACCGCTCACAGAAAGTAAAAGAACCTCCAAATTTTAAATTTAAGGTTACAAATTTAAAATTTAATAATAAAACTTCTCTAAATAACCACTGATAGCTTCAGTTGTCTTCCCCTCAAGCTATATATGCGTGCACAATATTTGCCCACCTGCTTGAGTATGGGGGTCTTCCCATTCTATAGGGCAGTGGTCCCCAACCTTTTTATCACCAGGGACCACTCAACGCAGGGGACCACTCACCGGGGACCACTCAACGCCTTTTACTGAGGCCCGGTGGGGGGGGGTAGTTTACTCCTCTACTCTCAACCACTGCCCTAACGCTCCCTGATCGCTATGGTAATGTTTAAACATCCCTTCAAAATAAGATACAGACATGCCACAACAATGAAGTGTGTTGTAAAGCAGTGGTCCCTAACCTTTTTCCGGCTGGGGACCGGCAGGGCAACTGCCCCGCCCGCGCAGCGCGCGAGCGCAGCCCCAGCTGGGCCGCGCATGCGCACATGCGCGCCATGGCCCTGATTCCCTCTCCCCCCCCCCCCGCAGTAAGAAGCTTCCCAGGCTGCAAGAAAGCATTAGGTGTTTGGTAAAAGCTTGCGGTCTGGGAAGTTTTTTACTGTGGGGGGGGGCGGGGAGAGGGAACCGCGGCCCGGCATCCTGGTCTCCACTGTTGTAAAGGGCCGGGGGTGGGGGAGAAGGCGTCCTTCGGGGCCCACCTCCAATTAGTCGAAGGACCACATGTGGTCCGCAGCCCACAGGTTGGGGATCGCTACTATAGGGGGAATCAGACTTTTCCTCCGCCTGCATTCTCAGGAGCATCTTTGAGTAGAGGGAGAATAAAAACTTTGTTGCTGTAGTTGTAAAAGAAAGGTGCCTAAGAAGTACCCCTTCAATGCACCTCACCCCGCCACTTGGATTTGAAATTGTTTCATAGGATTGAGGGTAGTAGCTCAGCAGATGCCCAATCGGGCTTTATTCAGAGCGATGTGGATCGTAAAGCAATTTTGGCTTTACATTTTGGGAGATCTGTGGCTAGTTGTATCCATGAGTTAGAGATACTGTTGGAATCTGTAACACAGAGCCAGTTTGGTGTAGTGGTTAGGAGTGCGGACTTCTAATCTGGCATGCCAGGTTCGCTTCTGCACTCCCCCACATGCATCCAGCTGGGTGACCTTGGGCTCGCCATGGTGCTGATAAAACTGTTCTGACCGAGCAGTGATATCAGGGCTCTCCCAGGCTCACCCCACCCCACAGGGTGTCTGTTGTGGGGAGAGGAATGGGAAGGCAACTGTAAGCCGCTTTGAGCATCCTTCGGGTAGGGAAAAGTGGCATATAAGAACCAACTCTTCTTCTGAACTGAACTGAAAAAATATGGAAATGATGGCTGACAGGGATTACTATGTAAAAAACTATAGATTACAAAAATATGTGAACCTTTACAATTTGTCTGAACAATTTAGTGAATATGAGTTCCAAATAACAAAAAGGTGATACTAAGGTATCCAGATAGGTAATTTTTATACCATGTTCTCAGATTGTTCTTTCTATAAATATAACATCCTAAGTAAATATAAATAAATAAATCAATAAATTTTATTTATATTTTAATTAGATGTGTAACAAACTGTACAGCAGTAAAGGGGATACATTTTTAATAAGTAGTATATACACTGTTTGAGCCAAATTTGAACACCCTTTAGCATTATAAGCTGTAAACCTATTGGTTGTGGAAGACCTACTAAGCCAAGTTGCAGAATCCAGTAGAACAAACACTTGGTAATTCTTGTGGGGGGCTTGGCGAGCAGCAGGGGGGCACGCGCCAAGTAAGTACAGAAGATTAGATTTGCCCCACGTATTGAAGGGCACGACACGAAAGAAGTCTGCAGAATTATATATGCTGTTAGAATTAAGTATGGGGAAATTGTTCTCTCTCGCTCATAGGATACATTTTTCTGACCACAACCTGGTAAATTTGGTTCTTGAAACCTAGTCCAATTTAGATGGAGATTAAATGAAATATTACAAAATGAAGGTTGCCGGGAATCGTAAATAATTAAGCCAGTTCTCTGAAATTTATTTAACCCGAGGAATTTGAGAATGAATTTGGATGCGAAGGAAGCCTTGCTGCGATCAGTTGTGCAAAAGGGGAAGGAGAGTTGTGTGTGTGTGTGTGTGTGGGGAGGGGTGTTTGGTCATTTCAGAAACCAGGGACACTAGAAAACGTGAAGGAACATGTTTTCCTGATAATGTTTCTGTCTTCTGCAAAAGAAAGCAGATAAGGTTCAACGTTCACCCAAGCATACTGTGATATCAACGTCATTCAGCTTGACACAATTCGAGATAAACAAACAATGACCACGGGCCCTCCTTAGAAAGCATTAGGTGTTTGGTAAAATAATAAATAAATAAATAAATAAATAAATAAATAAATAATCTTGTTTTGGGAACTGTTAGAGCAAGGGTATGTAAGAGCCTCATGTTGTCTCACTAATGCGCACTCAAGATCACTTAATGCAAACAGCCTTGCTATTGGCCTATTCTTACAACAGTCCCTACGCATTTTAGCCAGACATTTCTTAGGAATTATATTAAAAAATGTTACCTGTAGATTTAATGATCCAACTGCAAATTATTACTCCTATGTTTAGAAAGCGTTAAAATCAGGGTGGCTGAATAATAATAATAAAAGGTTGGCTTCCTCCAATGTATTGGCCAATGTTAATTATTCCAAACTAATGAAATAACAATTTATTATGCATAATGTTATTGTGCTATTTCATCGCTATACATATGTGGTAGAAGAGTCTAATTTACATTAGAAGAGTTAAGTAAACTCTTCTTTACAATAAGGGACTCAAGTAAACTATCACAAATGGCAGCTAATTAGATAAAATAATCCAGAATACAAAAGTGAGGAGAAAAAGATTAGATTTGTCCCACATATTGAAGGGCCATGGCACGAAAGAAGTTTGCAGAATTATAAATTATTTTAAATAATGATATTTGAGAATGGTTTTGGATGCACGTGAAGCGTTTATACAACATAATGCTGAAACCGAGAAAAAGAGACCAAAAAAAAAAAAAAAATCGAAAAGAGGATGACTTTTTCTGATGTCTAACTATAATCATTAGGATCAGGGGGCAGGGGGGCTGCAGTCAGGGGGCCCTCTCTGCCTCCGCTTTCCTCACAGAAGTCTTGATTAGTGATTAAATTCCTTTACTGAAGAAGCAAATTGACAATTGTATAGCCCCCCCTCGGAAAAAAAAATGCTAAGAAAGGAAAGTACAGGGGGAAAATATTCACCCATGACAGTTTCTCTTTAAGATGTTACTCCTTCAGATCTACAAACTGCTTTTAAACATGCGGTACAGATGCATTTCAGACTGCCTGGATATTTAATAAGGGAATTCAAAATTTAGGTGAATGCATACCCGATTATTATTAAAATAACTGAAAGTCTACGATTTAAGATTCAATAATCCCCACTGCTGAAGATGAAACTCAAATACTTTGGCCACCTCATGAGAAGGAAGGACTCCCTGCAGAAGAGCCTGATGCTGGGAGCGATGGAGGGCAAAAGAAGAAGGGGACGTCAGAGAATGAGGTGGCTGGATGAAGTCACTGAAGCAGTCCGTGCGAGCTTAAATGGACTCTGGGGAGTTGTAGAGGACAGGAAGGCCTGGAGGATCCTTGTCCATGGGGTTGCACTGGGATGGACACGACTTCGCAACTAACAACAACAACAACAAACCCCCACTGCACCATTTCACAGTACAATGTACAGAGAGCAGGATTTGCAAAGCCCCTCTTGTGTTTGGAGTGGGTGGGGTGGGGAGCGGCTGTTTTCAGAGGGCAGACACGCTAGAGGAACTGCAAATACATGCATCCTGTTTTTTCCAGGGGGAATGCTTATCAATACTTTCCAGAAACATGAATATTACTCTTCTCTCATCCCACCACACATCCTTACACATCTTCCTGTCTCAGTGAAATCACAGGTCAGACAGGGTCTGAGTGACTTTATTTTATACAACTGATCTTTTAATATGCATTTATACATGCCGGTTGCATAATATTACTGGTATGACACAATTCTGTCGATCATCAAAAAGGTATGAAACCCCTTGATGTGATGAAATATCAAGTCCTATAATGAACATAGATGCTTCACAATGCTGGGTGACCAGAACTAAAGCCCTTACTTCTAAATTTCTAATGTTCTACACAGTTCAAATTTTTTTTGTAACCTGAAAGCAAATACCAGAATTCGGAGAATACGTGTATTTAAAGGCTGAAGTTGCTGTTTGAAGACACCTGTTGAAAAAAATCTTTACCTCGGGTGTCCTCACAGAAGTCTTGATTAATGACAAGCAAGTCGATAATTTTATACCCAAAAAAATGCTAAGAAACCCATTATTGTGTTTGAAGGGTGTTGGGGGGGGGGAATGGCCTGTTGTTTTTTTTCCCCCAGAGGCCAGGGCACAGTGGAGGAACCCTTAAGACACACACCCAGCTTTTCTTGGTGGGATCTCTTATCAGTACTAAAACAGCCCCTGAGGCCTCTGCCTATTCCCACCACACCCCCTTACACATCAGCTAAAATAACGGAATCTTAATGTTCCCCCATCAACCCTACTTTGTTCTAAAGCAACCCGAAGTGCAATTGAAAAAGCATTTTTAGAAGGCACCCTGTTGTACAGAGAGCTGTCTGTCCACACCTGCTTGCACTGAGCATTCCCTTAGAAAATTTAAAAGACATGATTGTCAGGCTATGTTGGAGACCTCTATACCGAACTAACGGTCTGAGTTGCCCTAACGTTGTATATCTGATCAAACTTATGTTCAGATTGCTGACAGCAGGTTTTCAGAACGTGTAGGAACATTGCTGTTATCAGGTATAACTTTGTTTAAACATTGTATAAAAATCCAAATAAATAAATAATATTCTTGATTAAACACGCTGTGTTGAGAATATTTTGTGGGGGGTGAGGGGGGGTGCTCTTTTACACTCTGTCTATGTTGTGGTATTTATTATTTTGTGAATTTCACCAGTATGAGATGTGGCATTAACACAAGACTATAAAACAAAAGTACACATATGGGGGAGGGGGGGGCCCCTGCTTTTTGTAGGGTGGCAAGAGATGTCCCAGGAATAGCATCTAGGAAAACAGGCACAGACCAGAAAACTGAGCATGTAATTCGGCCCTAGATAGAAGTAGAGTGTGTGTGACTAGACTGGTGTTGTGGTAATGAGGAACTTTCTCCTTTCCATCTGTTATTTACCCCATTGGAACTTTTCCACCCCTCCCTAGGTCCCTTAAGTCCTGGTATAGAAAAAATACAGGTATCTGTATTATGCTCAACTCCCCCCCCCCCACACACACACACACATCCAGGCTTGGAGAAGGGCATTTTTTTTTGTTGTTGTTTTAATTAGTGAAACAACTTTGGGACAAGTTTTGCACGGCTCAAGTCCACATCAGATCCCCTTTAGCAGCTTTTGAGAGCCAAATTATTGAGTTTGTGTTCCAATGACAAGACCTTCCCTAGTATGTAGATCTAATTCTTCTCAGTGAGATGGTGATCCTCCATGTGGCTTACCATGGCAGACAGCAAGTGAGAGCTCACACGTCTGAAGGCTTCCTTGTACACAAAATATACCACTGCATAGAAAAACTCAGTCCTGGAATTAAGATCACTGGGAGAGGCCTGTCTGGTTGTCCCAGTAACCAAAGAAGCTTATTTGGTGGTTACATGAAAAAAGGGCCTTTTCAGCAGCAGCCCCACACTTGTGGAACAATCTCCTCTGGGTTGTACACTTGAACCTCCCGCTTTTGGTCCTTACTAGGCAGCTGTCGGCTTTACTTAGGATTGCATCGGATTAAAGTAGTCCTAAATTGTGGTTTTAAAATTTGCTTTTGTATGTATTTTATGTGATATATTTTATGTATTTTCTTTATATTGTGAATCTCCCTGGGCACCCACCCTCCAAAAATAAATCAGTCAACTCAGAGGCTCTCACATCGTTGACTATATACAGCCAGTTGCTTTCAGGCTCTGTGTATCGGGGGGGGGGGGGGGGAGGCTTGCCACTTTTGAAATTAACAAGAATAAAAAACTTCATGTTGGTCTGTTTTAAGAGTGCACTCAGAAATTCCTATATTCTATTCCACGAATGATCAGATATCCCCCCACGATAGAAGAAAAAAACATTAGTCGTACCCCACCCTTCTACTAATCACATCGAAACACACTCGCTGGACACCCAAGCTCCAGCAAGCCACAATCAACACTCCCTGACGTTTCGAGGGGAGGGGGGCGGAGCCTGACCAGCCTTTTCCTTTCTGACATATGTGAGCTATTCAGTAGGCAAACTGGCTGAGCAATTCCTTAGAAAGCCAGATAATACAGGCTGAGAGCTATGTGTTTGAACAGAAATATATATTCATCCTGATTCTGCAGTAGATATACTGGTGTGGTTTCCATGGGGGCAGTGGGTTCTGCAGTAGCAGAAAGCACCCTGGATGCCTTCCCTCTCTCCCATTTGAAAGGCACGCTTGTTAGCACGTTTAAATGCTGGTAGCATGCGCGCTCCTGGAGCTCCAAAAAAAAAACCCTTCCTAGCACCCCTGGCACACACTCTGAGACTTTTCCAGCCACACAGAGAACCCCTTTGGAGTCCCAGAGCACTCCTTATGTGTAAAACCATACAACAGTCCGCTCTGCAGGGCTGGCTTTTAGCACCAAAGATCCAAAATTTATTCATTTTGTTATTTTAATCAAGCCATAGTTGGATACTGAGTGTAGAAGGGAAGAAATGCACCCCCCGAGCCCCCCCCCAAACCCCCCCACCACCTACCATCCCCTGCCACACTCTCTGAAACTTCTTCCGGTCACACAGAGGACCCCTTTGGAGTCCCAGAGCATTCCCTATGTATAAAACTGTACAACAGCCCGCTCTGCAGGGCTGGCTTTTAGCATCAAAGATCCAAAATTAACCTGATTATTTTAAATAAACTATAATACGTTTAAAATTAACAAAGATAAAAAACTTTGGGCTATGTCCAAGAACCAAATTCGGACATCATGATCGCTTTTCGCCCTATGTGCTTCTGCAGGGAGACTCTTCTTGTAAATACTTACAAGAGCCCACCCTGCAGGATTGGTTTTTTAGCATCAAAGATCCAAAATTAATCTGCTTGTTTTAATTAAACCATGACTCAAGCTACAACACTCCACCAACCAGCCCCCGTGGCACACTCTCTGAGACTTCTTCCAGCCACACAGAGAACCCCTTTAGAGACCCAGAGCACTCCCTATGTGTAAAACTGTACAGCAGGCAGCACTGTTGTGGGATGTTTTTGTTTTGTTTTTTAGCATCAGAGATCCCAAATTAATCTGCTTATTTTATGCAGGCTATGATACTTTTGAAATTAACAAGGATAAAAACTTTGAGCAATGTCCAAGTACCAACTATGGGACATCGTGATTGCTTTTTCGCCCTATGTGCTTCTGCAGGGGGAGACACTTCTTGTAAATCCTTACAAGAGCCCGCCCTGCAGGGTTGGTTTTTTAGCATCAAAGATCTAAAATCATTCTGCCTATTTTTTAAGCGAGCTATGATACTTTGAAATTAACAAGGATAAAAAATACAGCACCATCTACAGGGGCATTCTGATCGGCTTTTCTCTCAGGTGCTTGTGCTAGGAGACTCTGCTTGTAATATCCTTACACCTACCCGCCCCGCAGGGGTGGTTTTTAAGTATCAAAGATTCAAAATTAATCTACTTATTTTAATTAAACCAAGACTCAGGCTACAACAAGACATAATTCCAACCCCTCCCATTTCAGAGGGAGGGGCCAACCTGACCACGTGGGCAGGACCTTACACCCACCTTAGTCCCGCCTCCTCTGCGCTCTCATTGGTCAGAAAATACTGCACGCTCATTGGCTGGGGCACCTGTCATGATGAATGGTACACCCTTAGTACTACTTACAGCTTACAAGTTGAGAGCTTCTGAAGTATTAGAAAGAAAGGTTATTTCCTCTTCCACTGTAGGTTTGCTTAACTTCTGGATTGTGCGAATAGCCACTTGTTCCCCTAACTCTGACCTGGATGTATTATGCACACCTTGGATAATGCACTTTAAAAGTAGAGTATCCTATTCCGCACCGAAAAAGGCATCTGCAAAAGCACATTGAAAGTGCATTATTCAAGGTGTGCAGAATGGGCCCCTGATCACGAACTCCTGCACAGTACGTTGTCCATCCAGTCCTGAGCTCAAGCAGTACAGAGTGGGAGGGAATTCCTTAAGCTTTTAAGTGGTCATTTATCCTTGATCCCAATCCAGCTCTAGAGATGCCATAGGCTCTCAAGGACTCAATCATTTTCCTCCCCTCCCCCAGATGCTCACAGCATTCTGTAGCTGCTCGATAGGAATGAGTATCTTCTGCTTTTGCTGAGTTGCGGGGGAGGGGGGATCTTTTTACAAATGAATCCTTTTCTACAAAATTGAATATTCATAAATGTTTGCCTTGGCTGAGGGCAAGACCCAATTTCACTTCTGCGCTGACAAGAGTGATCTCTCCACATTAATCAGTTAAAAGAAATAATTAATCAATTAAATATTATTTTACAAGCAGAAGACCTGTAAGAACATCTCATTTAACCCTTTCCCCATTATTTCTCTTTCCTGCCCTTAGAAACTCTCATAGCCCTTTCCTGCTTCTTTCTCACCTTCCCATCTAACAACCAACCTAACTTTATCTGCTCCCCCCCCCTATTACCTCCTTCCCTAACCCAGCAGCCTCTATTCAGGAAAACTATGGCCCAGTTGTGTGGAGGAAAACCCACAAGGACTTGCAGGGGGCACCTCATTTTCCCCTGTATCCACATCCCCATCCCCATATAATTTCCTCTGTCTTCCCATTTGCATACAGTCTTTTTCTATTTGCATACAGAGGGAGGGACACAGACAGAATTAGATAAGAGGGGAAATGTTTCTTACCATGTCTCTCCTACAATACTTTTCAACTGAGACAGATCATATATAAACCCCCACTTCTAAAATATATGAGAAAGCAAGTATCCCAAATATATTGAAGTACAATATACCAATCTTCAAAAAATAAAGAAAAGGAAAACATCTTGCTTCGGCATCATAACCACACCTTCCTAAAGTACATAACCTATTTTCAGCTGCACGTCCATTCATACACTTTAAGCAAGTCAAAATGGTTTAAAAACTATCTCATCATTATTCAGATACCGCCACAATGCTGTAACCAGGCAACTGTGCAAGAGCTCTTGGAAGAGATTTTCTGCTATGGTACCGAAAAGAAAGGAAATCTATTTAACAGGAAGGCTCAAAAGCAGACATATTCTGACAACTTGGATGGACAGTAAGGGAGGATCATAACTGCAGATTAGCATGTGGATGGCTTAGCTAGTAGCTTCTCTCATCTTTGTGATATGGCAATATCTGGTTAATTTCCTAGAAAGACTGAGATATCAGATGTCTTTACAAGCATTCCAATAAAATTCTAGAAAGACTACTAGAAAGAAAAGGAGAAAAAAGTACATACAAACTGACCCAGTCTACATTTGGGTATAAATTGATTTATGATCGTGAGATGGTATTTGTGGTCTTTTAAATTTAAACACTCAGCAAACATTGGAAGATAAAGCAGCTACAGACTACTAGCATGTAGCGACTGCTTGAAAATTGAAAGCACGGTAACACAGGGGAGTCAAAGGGTTCTGAATATAATGTGCTGTCATTTCCTTTAACTCTCAGTTTTGTCGGTCTTTTCCTCTACTCTCTTGTTTTTTTAATCAGCTAGTTCCTGTCAATTACATAGGGTTCAGAAAACATAATTTGGCCACTTAAAGAATAAGAGAGGCAGCATGGCAAGAGAAGTGGCAGTTCAACCAAGATTATCTTGCCACCATGTCCTTGGTACATTCCTCCATAACAAAGAAGATTTCAGAGACTGTAGCTTCTAAATTGTTTTCTTCCTCAGATTACTTCCAGAGGCTCAAACTCTGGGGTAAATATCTAGGACAACCTTTAGCATGCCTGCTTCCCACCCCAAGACTTGTCCCTCCTTTCTTGAGTTGCAAATTTTCCAGTGTCACGTGAACTCCCTTTGCTACACCTCCATGCAAACAGGTAGCTTCCATCTATTCTTATCTGTACCCTCCTCCTCACTCTGAGCCTGGGAAAATCAAATATTTCACATGCCATTCTTCTTCAAGTTCTACAATGTGGATCAGTAGCTACCCCAAGAGTGGGTTTCTCCTGGTTATTACTCCCATGTGATATTATAGAACCTTTTCATTCTTGGCAGATTCTACCAGCCTGTCTTAGTTTCCTGCCCATTTCACTGGACCTTCAGTTGGACTTATTTGCTGGAATCAAAGGAAAAAGATCCAGAATGATCACCTCTCTTCAGTGGTTCCAAAGCCTTCTCCCTGGGGAAGTTCTGACATTCCCTTTGGACTGTTGACTGGCTTGTTGAAACTGTGGGCATTTTTGGAATTTTGAGGACACTGAGTGGACACCATTTCTAAATGTCTACTATGCTGTCTGGGTTCAACCACTAAATACTGGGAGGCTTCAAGCCTCCTCCTGTGGTGGAAACAGCTGTTTATATTTATTCCCTTCAAGAAAGAAAACTGATGCCTCCTGTACTGTTCTGAAGCACTCACAGATTCTTGGTCTGAGTTCAGAATTCAATACAAGTGTTAACTTGCTGGGTATTAAAAAATACTGGCAGTTTATTTTAGGACAGAAGCAAGAGATGGGGGAAGAAACTTGCTATTTTAGTATGAAATAAACAGTTGGACTGGAAGTGAGCCTGCTCATGCAAGCCCATGTCTAACATATATGTGTATAGACAACAAGAAGCAGTGGAGCATTTTATCATGTCCTCAGTTCCCCAAATGGGGTGAGGGTGGGGGGCTTGTAAGACATTTTGTTACAAGTCTTAATTGTTCTGGCTTCTCACAATGCTGCACGAGCATAGTATATTTGCAATATGAAAATTCCAGGAAACGGTAATCTGCATCAGTTTCATCCTGCTACCAACTCAGGCTACAGAGCAGCACAGAATAATATTAATTGACTTTAAAAAACCCTCTGAATTCAAATCAGGAAGATTTCACTTCAGATTCTAATTTTCCTAGAATGCTACAGAATTTACTATCGTACAGAACAAACAACCACTTTAATTTTCAAACGCCGACACGGCAATTCATATGCTGCCTTTGGCAAGTCAGCACTAGTCCTTGAGCTGTTGCTCAGAGACAACCACTTTGGCTTATGCTACTTTCAACACAACAGGTGCAACTCTCGTCAAGAAATGAGAGATTACAGTAGGAGACTCTGGAATAACCTTTGATTTCCTGATGGGAGGAGTACCTGAAAGCTAAGCAGCAGCACGGGATTTCCAGTCTGCTCCAGCCACACTGCAGATATCTCAAATTATTTAGTGCAAGGAACAGATCTCATCTGCTTAGTTAAAGCAGACCCCCTCCTTCCACCTGAAGAACCTGGATATCAGTAATCTAAAAAGTGTACCTCATTGTCAATGCAGATTTCAGAAGATAATAGAGGAACAGTTAATGGGCATTCATTTTCAAAGTGAGGGAAAAATAAATGTCTAATCCTCAAGCCTACAAGATATAGTTTTCAAGACCTAAGATTCAAGATTTATCTAGAAACATACTCTGCTGCATCAAGAAACAAATATTTACTGCTGATCTGATTATTTCTTGGATATCATCTCTCTGAGGGTCTTTTCAGAAGTAACAAAGAATATGTCTACATTTTCCATATCTACAATGAACAGCCACATGGGTCAAGCTGCACATTCAATTCCATATTTTTGTCACATTAATCAAGTTGAGATTAAAATACTCTCTGACTGGTCCATCTTAATCTAATTTAAAGAGAAACATAAAGTTTAAGGACTCGGGGAATGGTAGAGGACAGGAAGGCCTGGAGGATCATTGTCCATGGGGTCTATGAGGTCATTGTCCATGGGGTCGCGATGGGTCGGACACAACTTCACAACTAACAACAACAAAGCAAAGCTCTAAGAGTATACAGAACTCAATTTACAAAAGCAGTATTGTTTTATACAGAATCTTTTCCAGATAATACCTGGAATATGCAGCATTTCAAACAGCCGAGATTCACCTTTCTCACCCAGTGGTTTCTAGTTTATGAAGATCACAAATTTGACTTAAAGAGTTTTGTTTTTTCCTAACACTACAATTATCTACAGCCATCCAAAATACACACCAAGAATAATGAGTTTCTGTTTCAAAAAAAAAGGGGATGTTATTTGTTTACAGTCTATAGCAAGGCTCAGTTGTAATTTTAAAGTCAGGCTTGAGCACCAACATGTTAATACCCTGCAAGAGGACAGAAAATTCAGTAGCAAATATTTACTCTTCCAAACCTCACTTAACCAGCATTTAAGGGAAAAGTGTACTGTTAAGTGAGATAATGATCACCTGAGGGAAAGATGTAGCAGCCAACAAAAATGAGAACTGGGCATTTATCTCACCTCTCTTTAATGCCTATTAGATCAAGCCTTATGTTATGACTTAACGTTGTACATTTCTTCACCCGCACATCAATGACTGTTAAATGGGAAAAAAATAGATTACTCAGTTCAAGTGCCTTTAAAGCTGCTAACCATTATGATCCCCAATACTAAAATATCTTTTTCACAATGTATTGCATCCTACTAGATTTACCTCTGGTACAAGAAGGAAGGAAGGGCATTCTTGTCTGACTTCCCTCCTCAATGCAACCATGTTCCATGTGACTTTTTGTCTACAGTGATTAAAAGGAGACACACAAATCCACTAGCAGAAAAGAAAATAAGATCCAACCCAATAACAAGAAGGAAAAAAAGGGGTTTTTAGAAGTATATGAAAATGCACACACACACAAACACACACAGAAAAAAGGAAAACAGCAACAGAAAAACAGAAGAACTTGAAAAAAAGTTCCACATCGTTCTAGAAGGGGAGGAAGGCAATAGAAAACTGTCAATTACATCGACAGTCATATATTTACTATCAGTTCCGGCTTGATGCTGAAAAAAGTGAAGCAACAGTAATAGATAATTTTATATTTTTAAAGAAAAAGGCACACAATCCAGTTAACAGAAAGCCCTTTGAAGTACTATTTACTTGTGTGGAATAGATTTAAGCACTCACTTAATTCTTCTATTGAAACCAATGGGACATCAATATGCTTAAATTGACTAGACTGTTCAGAACAAAACACGAATATTCCATTTCCATTAAAAGCTTCTGCAGATAACAATGCAGTGACAGTTTTCAGCATGAAATCTTAGAACAGTAAGTGTCCATCTGCACAGTTGCTAGAAAGAAAAACTGCCACATCTACAATGGGGTAATCAACATCTTATGTTTTCAATTTCAATTGAAGGCAAACAGAGAGAAAAAACAAGACCATGTGTCGACCATTTGGATCCTATTTAGAATTCAGACTGGTAGAAAGCATCCAGATAGTTTGCCAAGTTTCTAAATATAGTTATTTGGGTAACTACATCTTCATTTGACTGTGTGTGAACTAAAAATTATATAATCAAACAAATCACAAGTCACCTTCCAAATCCAAGTAACTCCCTCTAAGGGTCCTGGTATATCATATTACGGAGCATTTGAGCTGTACTGGAAAGCTGTACAATGGAAATTCAACTCTTCACTTCCTTTGCAAGAAGTTAAGCAAATTCAGAAATCTTTGTATTGTTGTCACCAAGTAACTGTCAAAAATATGTGCACAATAGCTTAACACAAGTTTACATCTAACACAGGAATGCTAATGATGAAGAAAACACTCCTGTCTAATGGGAACAAAGGAAATTAACCTTGAGAACAGTAAACTGTAGATGAAGAAGCAGAAAGAACAAACTGCTTTCCCTTTTAAATCAGTACATTATCAAAAACTGCTAATCATTTGATGCATAATAATTCCTAGTATTAAAGTTGGTAATCACACTACCCGCCCCCAAATGCATCAAGTTCTACCAAGAAGGCACATAATATCATCTATATACTATTAGCAATGTGTAGCCTCCACCTGAAGGTATCTAAATCCACAGATTGGGGCTACATGGATGCTGAACAGAACTTTCTTCAAACCTGGAAAATCTGATTTTTAAAAAATAATCAAAAGGTGTATTAAGTCCCCCCCCCCAAAAAAAATAAAACATTTTTGCATTAAACACTGAACAAGGCCATTAGGGAGCCTCCAGCTCCACACCAACACCGACAGCCACTCCAGGCCCAAGGGCACTAGATGGCAGCCACCATTACAGGTCTGAGCACAGAGGAGGAGGAGGATGGCAAGAGCTGCTGCAGCCCCAGGTGCTGGCTGCTTCTCCAGATCTAGAGTGGCAGCTAGCATCCTTCTCTGCTGAAGCTGCAGGGGACGCTGGCCTCCACTGTGGGCCTAGGCTTGGGAGATGTCAGCAGCTACTGTGGGCTGGAACACAGCAGCAGATGACAAGTTGCTGCAGGCCAAGTGGTAGGTGGTGGGATATAGTAATTCGGGGGGGGGGGAGTATAGGATTCTCTCCCTTGCAAATAATGCAGGTCCCACTTGTCTTATATTCTAATGGTAATTTTGGTCAAATCTGAGGATACTTAAATCCAGTGACTGGAACTGTGAATGAGTAAGACAGATCTTTCTACACATCTGACCAATACCCCAGGTTTGCTGTAATAGCAACTGAGACTTATGCCTTAGAACTTTTTGAATCAAGAATGTATTAAATTATGAAATAAACCTTGCATCCTGAGATTTCCTTGGACCAACACTGCTAATTCATGCTTCAAGTGTAAAGGCCCAAAGAACTTTAAATAAGAATACCTAATAGTACAATTAAATCAAGGCTTTAATAGATTGACAACTATCATGGTCAAGAGACTTAGCCTTGTCTTACCTAAGCATCATGGATTTAATAGAATATAAAATAAGATATATTAGAAGATTAAGCATACAATTAACTGTACTGGTAAAGGAAGGAGCCAGCATGATATACTGGTTATAGTGTAAGACTAGGATCCAGGAGTCCCAGTTTTGAATCCCCACTCAGCCACGGAAGATCTCTGGGTGACCTTGAGTCAGTCTTACACATTCAACCTAGCCTACCTCACATGGTTGATGTGAGGATAAAATGGAGGGGAGGAGAAAAATGTTCAAATCATGAAACAGAACTGACATTTAATCTGTTAAAAGGTTTTATTTGCTCAATTTGGAAAAGGGAAGCAAGGAAAAATAAGATCCAGACAATTATTTAAAACTGAAATTAATGTTCTGCAAGCAAGCTGGGTACTCATTTTGCCGACCTCGGAAGGATGGAAGGCTGAGTCGACCTTGAGCCGGCTGCTGGGATCGAACTCCCAGCGTCATGGGCGAGCTTCAGACAGCATGTTGGCTGCTTTACCACTGTGCGCCACAAGAGGCTCTTAGAAATACTGACAAGGGTGCATTTCCAATGTTCTCCTAGGAAAACTGGGCTCCAGCACTGACATAAGGAAATGCCATCCATATGCTTATGGTGTCTTACCTCTACATGCCCACACAAGTAGGTCAGCTGATAACTGGGGGCGGGGACGGGTAGTTTAGATTGTGGCGATTGCAGTGTATGTGTTATGGCTTGAATTTTGTGTAAATTATTATTTTTATTATGGTGTTTGTGCCCAGTTAGCTGCTTTGGGCTCTGAAGACATGGGATACAGATTATTAAATAAAGCAGTGACAGCAATTACCAGGATTACTGCAATGCAGGGAGAAATGCATCTGTATTAATGTGCATAACGGGGTCTTCTCAGAGTGCTGTTGCAGCAGGCCTTTTATACAGCTCATTTAAAGTCCAAGGAGCATGTCCTTATTCTACTGAATAACTCAATATTGCCTAGATACTGTATGAAACATATTTCCCCTTCTTTTCTAGCATGTTCTTTAACTGTGGACCAAGGACGACTTGCAATCACTACCTATATAGTAAGACGGATGGATGGATGGACATAAGATATATTTTGTATATTCATATTCCGAATATACAAATAAACAAAAATACTAGAATGGAATGCTGAAATACTGGACATTTGTTCAGTGTTGCCACCACTAACCCATGAAAAGCCACTTGCCTCTTCAGCTGGGCTATTTATGTATTTATTTATATTTATTATACTTGTTTACCACCCTCTCTGAAGGTTCAGAGTGGTTCACATAAAACAGAACAGAAACTATACAGATAACTTAGATTAACAATAATGAATGAAGTGAAACAACAAGCAACTTTAAAGTAACTCCTAATGATAGCCCAGCGGGTTGGGCGGGGTGCCATAGGAGGGAGGCTCAGGAGGAGGGCCCTTGGGAAGCAGTGGTTCTGGTCAACCTCAATCAAATGCCTGGTGGATGAGCTCCCTTTTGCAGGCCCTGCGGAACCGGTCAGGGCCCTGATCTCCTCTGGGAGCTCATTCCAAGCAAACTTCCCTGGGGTTAGGGATCACAGGGAAGTTGGAACTCCTAGAGCAGGGGTAGTCAAACTGCGGCCCTCCAGATGTCCATTGACTACAGTTCCCATGAGCCCCTGCCAGCATTCGCTGGCAGGGGCTCATAGGAATTGTAGTCCATGGACATCTAGAGGGCCGCAGTTTGACTACCCCTGTCCTAGAGTGTAAGGCTATTTGGGGGATATAAGCAGAGAGGTACACTGGGCCCAGACCGCAAATGGTCCTGAAGGTGATAACCAGAACCTTGTCTGATCCAGAATTCAACCGGAAGCCAGCGCAGCTGCTGGAAGATGGGCTGGATGTGGGACCTCCGAGGTGCTGCTGTAAGGACCTGGGGGCTGCATTCTGGATTAGTTGCAGTTTCTGGATCAAAGTCAAGGGCAGGCAAGTTGTATTATTACAATGGCCCCTTCAAAGACATTTTTGCACACATAGCTTTACAGCCTCATAGGGAAAATATTGCCGCTAATAATAATTTTAATTCTGAAGCTTTTCAAGCATTCTTCAGTGTGGCAGTCCACAGAAGACTGAGCAAGCCACAACAGGTCCTGAACATAAAAGCACAGTGGCTCAAAGGTGTCCAAATCTGCCTTATTTGCCTTGCACAGTATGCCATGATATCTACTGTTGTGCAAACCCATTTTCTGTGTTGTCAATGAAAAGAACATGTCTCTGCCTGTATTACACCAGCTAATGTGGGGGATATTATCAGGTTGGCCAGAAGCATCTCTACAGCAAAAAGTAACTGATTACCAGAAAGAAAAACTGGTTTTAGCTAAACTGATCAAATATGTTTGCAACAATCCTCAGCATACTTTGCTGGAAAAGCCCCACTGAGTTCCATGGAAACTACACTTAACTAGACTGGTTGGAGTGCAAGATAATCATTCAAAGAGTAATAAAGATAAAATAGCAACCACCAAACTTACCTCAGTTGCTTTGCATAATTCTGTTCGATTTCTATCCTTTCTTTGACGAATTTTGCATATTTTTCCAAGAAGTCGATGCCCCACTGTGTGTGCTTGTCTAAATTATCAAATTGATCCTTAAAAAAAAAAAAAAACACCCTTCATTATATCAGGGCAAACAGTTGTGGTGATATTTATTTATAAAGCATTGTAGGCACTATATAAAATGTTTAAAAGACAATTCCAGCTTCAATGTGGAGGTTCCACTTAGTTGTCCTCCATAAATGTATTTAACCTTCTTTAAAAACAAGCTAAACTGGCACCAGCCCCTTGGGACAGTGAGTTCCATACATTCATAATGGAAGCAGCACTTACTTCTTCCTACCAATTTTAATAATTTATCCAGTTCCTACACACCATTCACATAGTTCCACAGGTGTTTCTACATCCCCACCATAAGCTTCATTTCTAAATTGCAAAACTTCAATGTTTTAAGATGCAAACCAAGGCTCAGAGAAAAAGATATGACAAAGGAAAATCTCCGATCCCAGAGGTTATATATGCTTATGACCAGAATATTGTTCCCCAGCTAGAGATCTAACATGTATAACTAAAAACATGCACTTCAGGCAGAAAGAAGTTGGAATTTATCACATTTTTAGAAGGTTGTCTGGCTGCAGCTGCAGCTTTAAAATTCAAGAATCTAGTATTTAACTGTATGATACTGTTTTTAAAAAGGGTTCAAGCTGCCATTCACTCTACATTAACTTATTTCTCAAATTAATTTGCTTATAACCATTCTTAAAGGCAACTAATGCAAGAAACAGCAAAAGGTGAATTAATACAAGGTAAGCCTAGTTTTATCCTTACAACCCAACTTTGCATTGTCCCCTCCATATCCAATATATATGGCCACACATAACCAGTACTCTGAAGTAACCTTGATTTAATTGCTCAGCTCTTCAACAAAAAAAATGTTTAATTATCAAGGAGAAATATGTACAGTATTTGCTGGCGTATAAGACTACTTTCCCCCCCTGAAAAATATGCCTCCAAGTGGGAGGGTCGTCTTATACGCCGGGTGCACTTCAGTTGGGATAGACATAGCTGCCCATAGTGGCCCATAGTACTGTAATGTAATGTAACAAACTCTATATTTTGAGTGGAAATGTTGGGGGGTCGTCTTATACGCCCAATCGTCTTATACGCCGGCAAATACGGTATGTCTGGTATTGACATAGATGACGTATCAATTCACGAAGACCTGCATTATCTTTAACCACTCCTGTGGAGCGGATTAAATAAAAGGGTAAGGGCTGTTTGGGAGGAGTTAGGGCGGGCCCTGTCCGGGATAAAAACTTGGATCGGGCCCTCCTCCATCCAGGGCCGAGCAGCCAATGGGGAGCTGCACTTCGCGCGGCTCCCCATTGGCTGCTTCGCCCGGCCAGGGACTCACTGCACAAACTGAAGTGGCAGCCCACGCAGTGAGTCCTCCGCCCGGGGTGCTCCTCCTCCTGCTTCTCCCGGCCGCTGTAGCGGCCTCGAGAAGCCCCGGCCATGCTCCAGGGTGGGGGGCCAGCTCTCCGGCTTCTCCCGGCCGCTGGAGCGGCCTCGCCTTGTCTACGACGCGGCAACGCAGCTCCTGCGGCCGGAAGAAGCCCCGGCCATGCTCCGGAGTGGGGTGGGGGCTCTCCGGCTTCTCCTGGCCGCTCCTGTGGCCTGGAGAAGCCCCGGCCATGATCCGGGGTGGGGGTGGGGGCTCTCCGGCTTCTACGGCCGGGAGAATCACCCGGGACGCTGTGGGGTGTGGGGGGCCTATCCTCGCCCCCCCAAAAATGCCCCACCTCGCCCACCGCTGCCTGCCCCATGCCATGGCCCGGGAAGCCTTCACCCTGCGAAGGCTTCCCCGGCCACAGTTGCCCAGCACCCATTTTATCCCTGCATAAAATGGGCTTTAGTTCTAGTTTTACAATAATGTTAAAATGCCTCTGTCATGGGGTGGAATATATATGAAAGTGTAAGTCAGAAACTATAGCCACATTTTGGGGGTTAAGTATCATTCCATCCTTGGAACCAAGCACTGCACGTGACATCAGATCAGATACATTTATTTTGGTCAGTGACCAGTACAAAAGATCAAAACAGTAAACAGTAAACAATATAAGACTGGTTAAAAGTTCCAAAATATTTATTATATTCAATAGGTCCATCCTGACTCTTGTACATATTTAGCCAGGCACTTCCACATTTAATTGCTAATCTTGCATATTTGGCAATAATATAGGATAAATTCTTATTTTTATCCAAAAGGACTTCCTTTAATTTGGCTTCTCTTAAAGTAGCCCTTAAGTCAGTGAAGAAGGAATACCGCAATTCCTGATGCAATTGGTTGTAAATACAGCAATCAACAATCACACGTTTGGTGTTCTCAGTGTTCCTATCCTGGCATACGCAAGTACATTCCTGGGGTGGAAGCTTATTATATTTTACCTCTACCCATGCTGAAGGGAGAGCATTGTAGAACAATGCCCTTCTAAGTTCAGAGTAATCAATATTAGAAAGATAGGGCATAAAAGATGATCTATTTAGAAGAGAGGTGTCATACAGTGGATTATTGATTCTATTCAAATCATGCTGTCTTTCCACCTCCAGTATTCTTAGCTTTACCAATTCTTTGTCACGGTCAAAACCCAAAGAGAGAAGAAATTGTTGGGATAGACCATAAAATCCTAACTTGCTGTTGATGGCCTGTACCCATGGAGCAGTAAACGAGTCAATATTAAATAGGATATAATTCTACCATGTTATATATGGTGCAAAATACTTAGCCTGAGGAACACAGGCCAAGAAATGGTGGATGAAAAAGAGTACTATGACATATATTGATTTGAAATACCCTTGTGACATTTTTCTCAGTTAATTATTATAGCATCAATATATCTCAATATATTTCTCAATATATATTCTCAACTTTGCACCCTCTGCAGATACTTACATCTGGTGCCCTAAACAGACAACACAGATCTTTCTATAAATCTGAGAAAAGCCCCCAGGTTTGCAGAAAAACTTGAAATCTTAAAAGAAAAAACAGTTGTTGTTTTTTTAATCCAAAGTAAAAGCAGTACCTTCAGCTTTAGGAAGCAAATGTACTCTGAGACCTCAGTAGCTGTATTCCCAGCATTTAGCCTTTGTTTCTGACAGTAAAAGGCAGCGAAAGGGGTCAGAGGTCTTTCCAGAACTTTTTTTTTTATGGAGGATTCACTGTATCTAGGCCCAACAGCAACCACTGTGCAACTTGCTCCCACTTGATTAGCATGACCTAAGTCCTGTTACTTGCTACTGTTCAACAGCAGCCACCACACAAAAATTGGCATGGTACTGTGGATAGAGTTTATTTTATTTATTTTTAGATTTATACCCCACCATTCTTGAGAGAGACTCATGGCAACTTACACATATAAAATTCCATAAATCAATAACCCCCCCCAACAAACCCTCCAAGATTGGCAGCTAAAAATACCCTCTACTTCATGAGCAGACTAGCCTAAGGGTAGGGTGCAGAGATGTAAATACCCAGCCTGAGGAGGAGACACGTTGATCTTGGCTTTGGCCTCAACCTAGGACCTGGAAGAAGAGCTCCCTTTTGTAGGCCCTGGGGAACTGTGATAGCCATCTGACGGAGAGTCTGATTCTGTGAAGGCTTGAGGGGGTGGCAGGTTACAGTGGATGAGCAACAGGGTTGTGAGTGTCCTGCATAGTGCAGGGGGTTGGACTAGATGACCCATGAGGTCCCTTCCAACTCTATTATTCTATGACTAGGGGCAAAGCCCGTTGCATCCAAGAATACAACGGGTGCTAGAGCTTGGCAGTGGGAAGAGGAAGGGGAGGAGTTGTCCAGTCTGTAAGGGCATAGGGTTGAATGTGTGTGTTGTGTGGGAGGTTGTGGTGGTGTGGTGGCAAATGAGGCCATGGGTGTGGAGATATGGGTGTCAAGAACCTGTGGTGTAGAATGTTCATTGAGTGTGGGACAGGACTGACCTTTGGGAATTGTGGCATAGTGGTTACAGATGAGCTTTCCAGAGCTATGTCTTCAGATATGTGAAGGGAAAATCAGACTGGAGACTCTTCTTAGGGGAACCAATTCCTCCCAGTTCTGCGTCATTTCCCTTCTTGAGTGAATTAGGCCACAGACACCAAAATGCCCCTCTGCCCTAATACACATGGGGTAGTCACAGTACACAGGTGTCCACCCTGTTCCTTCTCCATTTTTTTCACTGTTGATAAAATGTTATGTGCCCACATGCTTCTTTCATGGTTGCTCCTTAGAAGAAGAACGGATTTTTATACCCTGTTGTTTACTACCCAAAGGAGTCTCAAAGCAGTTTACAAACACCTTTTCCATTCGTCTCCCCACAATAGTCAACCTGTGAGGTATCTGGAGTTGTGAGAGGTCTGAGAGAACTGGGAATGGGCCGCAGTGACCCAGCAGGCCTAAGGTGTCTCAAAGCATTTTCCAATCATCTTCCCTTCCTCTCCCTCTCCCTCTCACTATTTACAGTTTCAGGCAGTAAGTATTTATTTAGATCTTCCTGCACTTTCCAGACTCACAGGACTGATGCTGGTCTGCCTGTCTGCGCCCCAGAATACAAACAGTTGCTGGTAAGGGCTGGCCATAACCAATAGCCCAGGAGGGACACACCTGCACCACTCCCTCCCAACTGCAGGCAAAAATGGCTCCTTTGAAGGCTGGACTCTGAGGCATTGTATGATTTTGAAGTCCCACCTCCAAACCTCCAGGAATATTTCCAACCCAGGGGTATCCAACCTCCAGGTGGAGCCTGGAGAGCTCCTGGAATTACAGCTCACCTGCAGAGTATTCAGATCAGCTCCCCTGGCAGAAAGGGCTACTTTGGACAGGGTTGTGGTAGAGAAGAAACATTTAAGGCCTCCCACACAGGTTGTTGTTGTTGAATTGAAAGACTTGAGGCCTACTGCACAGGGTTGTTGTGCAGATGAAACAAGAGACAAAAGGGCCAGTTTCTTCTGCAGAATAATGCTGTGCAGTGACCTCAAATCTGCAGAGAGTGCAAAGAAGAAAGACACATGGCTTGGCAGTGACTAACCTCCGGGCAGAGCCGTATTTTAAGTGAAAAGGGGCTTTTCTGTGGCCTTCCTGTCAGGCAATTGTTTGGCAGAAGTAGAAAGTCCCCCCCTCAAAAGGAAGGCCCTCAGGCTCCCCTGCATTGCTCTTGGAAAGGCCTCCCTCCCCTCAGTCAGGGCCTGTCAGAGGCTCCTTCGCAGCAGGCCTGAAGGGAGGGGGAGGGAGCGCACTCTGCAGCCTCCTGCCAGCTCTGTCAGGGTTCTGAGGCAATTTGCAGTTGGACATGACAGTTAGGACAGCCTTGGGGCAAAAAGGGCTGGTGCAGCCTGTTCAAGCCTCTGTTCTCATCCCCCTTGGCAGCCCTACTGACCTCCTCTCCCTTTGGTGGTCAGGAGCAGACTGGCAGCCATGTCTCCAGATTGCCCCTGGCTGGATGGAATTTTGGTCTGTCCTGGTAAGGGGCCAATTGGAAGGCACTTTGTGCCTTCCGATTGGCCCCTCCACTTGTCAGTCCAGGGCCATGGGACCAATTGTTGCCCTTCCTCATCACGGACTGAGCCCACCCCAACACCCCTTACTGTTTTATTAAGAGGGAAAAGATTATAGAGCCCTCAGTTTCAGTATACAATCTAGGTGATCCAGGTTCAAGTCCCCACTGTGCTGTTAAAAATAATCAGGTTACCATGGGCAAGCCACACCTTCACAACTTAACCTACCTTGCATTTTCATTGTGAAGTTAAAATGGAAAATGATGTAAGCTGCTTTGGGGGGAAAGGTGGGATATAAATGAAGTAAAATGAAGTATAAATGAAGTATACGTACAGCTGGAGGGGCAGATAAAAAGTAGGTTGATGGGTAGGTTGGATGGAGAGAAAGAAGCAGGGAAATAACTATGGAAGGTTTCAGGGCCAGGAAAGAGGAAATGGTGGGGAAGGGGAAATGAGATGCAAGGAGATCCGTGCAGGCCTGTATATGTACTTTGTTCCTGTTTTGACAATATTACACTTGCAGATCCAATTCCCAAAATGTACTCCAGGAGTGAACAAGTGACAAAGATACTGAGTTCCCAACATTAGGAAAGACTATAAACTGAATGAATGAATGAATGTATAGGTAAAGGTATCCCCTGTGCAAGCACCGAGTCATGTCTGACCCTTGGGGTGACGTCCTCCAGCATTTTCATGGCAGACTCAATACGGGGTGGTTTGCCAGTGCCTTCCCCAGTCATTACCGTTTACCCCCCCCAGCAAGCTGGGTACTCATTTTACCGACCTCGGAAGGATGGAAGGCTGAGTCAACCTTGAGCCGGCTGCTGGGAATGAACTCCCAGCCTCACTGCATGTCTGCTGCCTTACCACTCTGTGCCACAAGAGGCTCTGAATGAATGAATGAATGAATGAATGAATGAATGAATGAATGAATGAATGAATGCTGGAAAACACCTCCCTGCAGTGAGCTGCAGAAAAATGCCTTACTAGCTCAAGTCAGATTTCTTATTTCTATGACCTGAAACACTGGTCAAATAGTACTGCCAAATAAAAACTGTATTTTCCCCAAATATCACTAAGTAAACAGAAAAAAACTCTTCCAGCAATTGATTCTTTAATCACTATATCACATAAAGGCAACATTAAATGATATAACAATCCAACAAGACATGGGCTAGAGCCCATTTTAAAGCCTACTCAACGGTGGTGAAGGAACAACACTTCTCTGCCTCTGGAACTCTTCCAGATAGTCAGGGGTCTGAAAGAAGTTCAGCAGCCCACTGTGACTTGTTGGACACTGTGTGGAAAGAGTCTCTTGCACCCTTGTTGATTTGGGACTCAACATTAGCAGTAACAGAATTCAGATGATGCCAGGGTGCTGGTTTGTCCAGGTGTACAAGATATTTTTCAGCCTCAGTCTCAGGAAGTCAACAGGATTCTTGGAAGCCTAAAGCATACCACCTGTTAGTGTGACTTCTACCCCTCCTGGTTGCTTCACTCTGCTGGGGCCAGGGGTTATTAGCAGACTGGGTCTGGAGAAATGGGGTGTTTGCCCCTGCTTTGAAATGGTGGTTTTGGTCATACATGGCCGGTAGGTTTCAGAAGTGATGTTAGAGGACTCAGCCCTTTAGCCCCTGGGTCCCAAAGTGTCCACCTTATCCTTCATTTTAACATCTACATGAAACCTCTGGGAAAGGTTGTCTGGAGATTTGGGGTGGGCTTTCGTTAATATGCAGATGATACTGAGTTCTATCTCACAGTTCTAGGGGATCTCAGGAGGCTCTGGAAATCATGAACTTTGGGACAGTTTTGGGATGGATGAGAGCTAACAAATCAAGTTTTAATCCTAGATACTGCTAGTGGGAAGAAGGATTCCAAATAATTCTAACAGAGATTCTTTAGTCAAGAGATACCAGTTGGGAACATGTGTAAGCAAAACATTTTATTCTGTCACTAACTTGGAGATTTTCCCCTATGCATGTCAAGTAAACAACTGTGTGTTCCACAAATGGGCTGGAAAGTTAAGAGCTGTGGATTATTCATCTGTCCCATGCTTAATAGGTCTGAAATCCTTTAAGTACTCAAGTAGTCATGGGTAAAAGTAACAATTCCAAGGAAAGAGAATATCTAGAATATCTATCAAGCTAGAATTCAAGCTGTAGCTTTTTCCTTCCCCATCAAGCAATTAAATATTTTAAATAAATAATTTTTATATGCTAACCTTTCCCCAAGGTTTTCAAGGGAGCTACTGTATGAGATCACAACATAACCATGCTGGAAACTAAGCTAAATGCATTCAGAAGCAGTCATTTTTTCACCTGTGATACCTTGGTCAGATCTCAAATACTAAGTAGGGTTTTCCCCTGGCTAGTATTTGGATAGAATTCCAGGGTCACTGTGCAGAGGAAGGCAATGGCAAGCCACCTCTTGAAAACCCTACAGCAGGGGTAGTCAAACTGTGGCCCTCCAGATGTCCATGGACTACAATTCCCACGAGCCCCTGCCAGCATTGGCAGGGGATCATGGGAATTGTAGTCCATGGACATCTGGAGGGCCGCAGTTTGACTACCCCTGCCCTACAGGGTCTCCACAAGTCTGCTGTGACTTGGCTGCACTTCATACACAAACACACATGTTCCAAATGCCAAGTTTTCAACAAACACAATCGCAGTTTGTTACTAAAATATCTGTTCCTGAATTTGTTAAATTAGCACTGGTTGTGAGAAGGATGTCTTTTTGCTGACTTCCCAAACAAGACTGCAAGAAACATTGCTATAATTAGTTTTGCTTGTCTACTACTGAATGTGTTACAAAGCAACACTCCTCTAGCTAACAGAAAACTTTTCCTAAGAATAACGTAGGCCACTTGATGAACAGTTCTATTAGTTATCAAACTATCCCGTTTCCAAGCAGAATGAAGTTCAAAGCTTCAGCACTAGAACAGTGGTCCCCAACCTGTGGGCTGCGGCCTGGTGCCGGGCCTCGAAGGCCATGGCGCCGGGCCGCGGCTCCCTCTTCCCACCCACCCCCGCAGTTAGAAGCTTCCCGGGCCGCAAGCTTGCGGCCCGGGAAGTTTTTTACTGCGGGGGTGGGTGGGGAGAGGGAATCAGGGCCGGCTGCGCCCGTGTGGGCGCGGCCCGATGCGCGGGCATAGCCCGCGGGTGCGGCCCGATGCGTGGGCGCGGCCAATGCTTGGGCCGCGCCCCGATGCCCTGCCGGTCCCCAACCTCAGAAAGGTTGGGGACCACTGCACTAGAAGACAGTCTCCTACTCTGCAAACGTCTATAACAAATCACCAAGTATTCAAAAGAGAACACATTAACCTTATACATTTCTGCAGTAACATAATAGGTACAAGGAATGACAGGCTTTTGGATCCTGTTACAAAATTCAGAGTGTTTAATGATTTATGTACGGAACCAACACATGTGATTCCTTAAAGGTTTACTCACTGCCACATGAAATACGTTCACAAAAACAATGGATTCAATCCCAAGAATCCTAAGAACTGCAAGTAGCAAAAACCTAATGGAATGGGACTTCTTGCCTCCCACTAGCATCACTCAAATCCCCCACCCCTTCAACTTTTTCCATTTTTTAAAAGAACAGAATACAGGATTAACAACAGAAAATAGCATCCCTGTGTCAAGTCTCTCCCCCCATCCCTTTGTAATGCATATGAAGCTTGCACATCCTGAAAGTACATGCCATATTCCTCTCACACACTTTATACATCACTGACTGCAACAAAGATGGGGAAATGAAGTGCAAACATTAAATACTGTACTGGAGGGGGGAAACACAGCTGCCATTATCACTGGTAGTTTCATGTTTCTCACATAATGTAATTTTTCCAGTTCAAATCTAAATCGAAGTAAGAGAGAATGGTTAACAAAACCAGTCACCTGTCCTGGCCACAGGGTGAAGATGGGTGTTGGTCGCCCTGATGGATGACATCTGGCGCCAGCAGGATAGCGGTGTTTCAGTAATTCTCATGATGCTAGATCTGTCGCCCATGGTCAACATGGTCAATCACGAGCTCTTAGCCAAATGCCTCACCAGGACCGGGATACGTGGGACAGCCCTTCAGTGGCTGCTCTCCTTCCTACAGAACTGAACACAGTGGGATGCAGGGGGGGGGGTTATGCCCCTTTCAACTCCTATGTGGAATTCCACAGGGGGGGGTTCTCTCCCCCATACTTTTCAAAGAACTTCAAGTGCCCTCTGGCCCAGCTGGTCCAGAGTTTCAGGCTGGGATGTCATCAGTACCAGATGACACCCAGCTCTATCTCCTCATGGACGGATGGCTGCCTGGACTACTGCTCAAAAACATTTGCCAGATGTTTGGAAGCTGCAGCTGGATGGCTAGAGCTGACACAACTGAAACTCAACCCCTCCAAGGTGGAGGTCCTGTGGCTGGGAAGGAAGGGGGCAGACCAGGAAGCATACCTGCTATAACCCATTGCGAGACAGTCCTCTGACAGTGGCAGAAAATAAAAATATTAAATAAGTACGTTTAAAAGTATGTTATTTGATAAAAAGTTGACAGCTCTGAAGTATGATAAAAAGGGATCAATTGAAAAAAATGTGTTTTTTTCTCTCTGCTATACTGAAAAAACTACTCAGAAATTATATATATGTATATTGATGATATTACTGCATACTGATTGGTAAAGATCTAATGGTCTGAATCAGGACTAAGTTGTAAGTCCGTACAGAGATGTTACATTATTATTTTGCTTTTCCATAGCTCTTGTCTCTTCTAGATTTCTACATATAATTCATATGAATGTTTATGTTAGGAATGCTGAGAGTTATATATGTAATACTGATTGGGGGCAAAATTAACAAAATTAGAAATCACCACAGGAAAGAAAGTATCCAAGGTCATCAGCTGGCAAAAGCACCTAGACAGAATCCCAGACTTCCTGCTGCCAGACAAGACTAAATACAGGTTACTCCCATCTCCCTACTTGTCTACACTAGAGATCAATAAATAAAGAAGAGCTTTTATACAGGGTAGATCAGGCTTTCTCAATCAAGGTTTCATGAAACTCTGGGGTTTCTTCATCATGGCCCTGGAAGGATTTCCCCAACTGGATGGGAATTAATTTTAACTTTTTAAAAATGTTAAAGATTTAAGGTGATACGACCATATATAGTCACATCAACCTGCCTCCCCCACACAAAATGGCCAAGGATGGGCCTGGAGGGGGTGGGAAGGAGAAGAGCCCTGGGTGGGCATGTACACAGCTATGCATCCCAATCATATTCTGCATGATCACCCCTCTTCCAGGGTTTCTTGAAGCCTGAAGAATGTTTCATGGGTTTCTCAATGGTAAAAAGGTTGAGAAAGGCTGAGCTAGATGCTCAGACCTCCCTTCAGCTGTTCTGGAGGATCACTGTGGCCCATTATGCACGGAGTGGAAGGTCCGCATTCGGGGTGGAATGGCGGTGGCTAAAATCACCAATTATGCACGCTGCAGGTGGCAACTGGGTGCCGAGTCAACATATGCCGCCGAAAAAGCTGCGTTAGCGAGATGCGGAAGAAAGTGGAGCTTCCCAGGACCAGGGTGCAACCAGAAGCGGCTCTGAAGTAGCCGCTTGCATAATCGGATACTCTGGGTTTTTCTGCCATTGCGTTCCGTCCCGTGCGTAAGTGGTTTGCTTCGCTTCTTCCTCCTCTGTGTTCTCCATGCCGCCGTTTCAGCAGCCGTGCATAATAGGCCAATAAGAAAAACCCTTTCTCACAGAGACTATGTCTATGTGCTAGTGACCAGACAGAAACGAGTGAACATGTACTATTATACTGTTGTATTTATGATTTCATCAGATGCAATTTAATTCTGCTAATACTACAGTATTTGCTGGCGTATAAGACTACTTTTCCCCCCTGAAAAACATGCCTCCAAGTGGGGGGGGGTCGTCCTATATGCCGGGTGCACTTCAGTTGGGATAGACATAGCTGCCCATAATGGCCCATAGTACTGTAATGTAATGTAAGAAACTCTATATTTTGAGTGGAAATGTTGGGGGGTCGTCTTATACGCCAGCAAATACGGTAATTCCTTTCTTCAAAGGAAAAGGTTAAAAAAATTCTGAATGATGAAAGCAGACAAACAGCTCTCTCCACTGCTAAATTCTGTGCTGCTACTATTAAATTGCCTAGCTTATATATAGGACAGAAAGTATCTCCCTCAATCGAAAATGAATTCTGTGATGAGTTAATGTTTTGGAACTGCTATTTTAATGTTGTGTTTTAACCACAAATAGGTTTTATATGTGATAATTTACATTTTTAAGGTTTTTGTACCCAAATATTCTTCTGTATCTTTCTGGCATTCTAAATGTATGTCTAAAAACTTGTTGTTGACTACAAGGTAAGAATTATTAGGCACAACCTAGTTAAGTTTCAGGACTGCAAATCCCGTTGAAAATTATGCTTCCTATCTGTTCCACACAGCATATTTCTGGTAAGGCCTTAGAGGAGGAATGTGTCTCATGGCTTAAGTGCCATTCAATGCTTAACACCCACTCAGGTCAGCTGTCCTGCCCCTGAATGCCTCCTCCTCCAACCGGCTTGCCTGTCTGTCCAGCGGTCAGCCAATCGCCTTCCGTCCCCCACCCCGACCACCCCCTCTTCCTTCCACTTCCCTCTGAGGCTTGGAGGCTGCAGGTCCCTGCTGAATCAGAGCTACCCCCGCCAGGAAGGTCTATAACAGCTGCCTCCAGCCTTTCCAGGTCTTGGGGAGAGGGGGAGGCCGTTCTTAGAATTCTTCCGCTCTACCACCCTAATCTAGCACCTGTTGTATTCCTGAATGCAATGGGCTTTGCCCCTCGTTCTACATGATGTGGCTTGTTATTTTTTTCCCCTAAGTTTCAATGGAAGTTTGGGGTTGTACTGGGAATGTATTTATTCCTAGGGGTAGTTCAGATATTTCTAAGTAGTCCAAGGTGAGAAGTAGGTCTAGTTCATGTATTCCCTTCCACGATTCTTTCAGTACAAAATGCACACATTGAAACACACAGGATCCGTCTATTCAAACACTGAATTATCCTTTCTTGTCATATTGAACGAAGAGCAGGAAGGTGAATGTCTAAAGTCCACTACCAATCTCTGAGAAGAAAAACTGAACTGTAAATTATTCCAGATGAAGAGTGAAATTTAGAGATTGTTAAATAAATCATATTGTTTATAAGAAGTACATTCTTGACCAGCAGTTTCAAAAATCAAAAGATGACCAAATAAATAAGCAGGGCTATGGCTGTAAATGATTAAAATTTCTTCAGTAAATAAGACAACATCCTCAACAGAAGAAATGCTTCACTGATGATTAATGTACAGAAACCAGTTAGACCATTAGTCAAACGACTACTCTTAAATCCTTGGAACTGGAAATACAGCTGCTACCTTTGCAAGAATTCCATTTATTCTAATCCCGCCCCCAAGTATTTCAATACCTGTTGTTTTCTCCCTTTCCTCCAGCATCCTTTCAGGCTGACTGTATTTAAAACCTATTTCAAATTGAACTTGTTTTTGTTTAGACTGACCTATCTCTAATAGCCAACATTTTCTTTGTCACAGTAGGCTGTCATATTCAGCCTGGTTTTTCAATGAAGGCGCCACAAACATATATAGTTAGCATTCCCCAATACTGAACCCAGATTTTTTAGAAATAAAAGGAAGGAAGGCAATAACTCTGTCTTCGCCCTCTCCAAACCAGCTCCAGGGAGTCAGGTCATGCATTTCCAAAACTTTCTCCCACACACTGCCTGTCCAAGAAGATTGGTGGAGGAGATGAGGGAGGAGAAATATATTGCATATATCATTGCCCTGGACACTACCATTTCTGGCTGCCTGGAGTCTTCATTTTTGCAAATTGGAGATCTGTCACACCAGAGGTTTCTCCAGATATAACCCTGCCCAACAGTCTCTAAAACAGAGAAGCTGTGGAGGTGAATTAAAGACAGGGTTGAAAGCCCCCCCACCATAAAAGCATCATTATATCTGAAAGGCTTTTAGTTAACATTATTTAATTTCCTTTTCACTTGTTACATTTTCAACAGGCCCTGTTAGTTTGTAAATTAATAGTTCTTTTAGCATCTACATTTTTTAAATTACACTTTCAAAATATTTTATAGATTGCCTTAACTGTCTTTAAAAAGTCTGTACTCTTACTTTCTATTTTAAAATATTTGGCAGTAGCTTTTCCTAATCAGAACAAGGTTTCCATAATGCTGCCATCTGCACAGATTTGAAACCAAATTTTCATCAAGTCAGAGATGCGGAGTAGAAGATGTTACAAAAATGGGGGGAAATCCAAAAGAAATTCAGATGATACACTGTCCTGCAGAAAATTTCCCACTCCCACATATGTAAATCTAGTCTGTTTACTATGGGGCTGTTGTGCTGCACATCAATCATTTTAGATCAGCTAAATGTACGAGATGAAGCAAGGACAAGCACCAGTGCTGCACCCATATTTTTGGACAGATATGCCTTTTGTTTACTCACTGATGTTTTGCCATGTCTGAGAACAATATCTGTGGGTACCAGATATAGGTATATATGATAATGTATTGCTGAACTGGTTATTTGTAATTCAGGAATCAATTAATGTGCCTCACAAAAATAATTATAGTAAGTCTAAGTACTAATGTTACATCTACCCCAAATGCCATCAAAATGCTGTTAAGTGTCTTAAGGCCTTTGTTTGGACAACATAATCAAGTGGATGAGAAGAAAGCAGAAACTTAGAAGTCAGGCTGGTTGAGAAGTTGACGCTGATTAAGGGAACAATTTGTTCTTGCTGGGTAGGATATACTTATCCCTGCTGCATCTGTTAAGGAATTCAGGATCCAGTCTTGCCATGGGGGAGGTTATTATGATTGCTAGGAGTACATTCTTCCATTTTCATCTGGTATGTTAACTGGCTACTCTCTCAAAACTCAGTTAATCTTGCCACATTAATCCATGTACCTTGGCTGAACTACTGTGACAGACTACTGTTGCACACAGGCTGTACAATGGCCTTTTTTTTTTTTACTGGAGTAGGTTGCAATGAACACATTATGCCAAAATGAAAAATCTTCACTGGCTTTCTCTGTGTTTCCAAGTGCTGGTTCTTTGTGATCTTGGATACACATGTATACAAATATTTTGTTTTTCTAAACATCTAGAACCAATTCAACAAGTACAATACAGCAGGGGTAGTCAACCTGTGATCCTCCAGATGTTCATGGACTACAAATCCTATGAGCCCCTGCCAGCAAACGCTGGTCCATGAACATCTGGAGGACCACAGGTTGACTACCCCTGCAATAAAGGGTTGGTTCTCATACTGTGGCTCTGGACCTAAAAATGAGTTATAACTTACAGGTGGGTCATAAGGCCAGGAGTAAAGGAGATGGGAGAGCTGGGAGAAGAGATTTGGGGGGAGCTTGATGGCAAGTTTGGGCTTATAAAAGCCCAATGTGCAAAAGGACCATGAAAGACAGCCTGTTGTTCAATAATGCAAGATAACTAAAAATTATCTATACACATGTATATACAAATACACCTGTTTAATTGATGTGAGCCTCCCGCATTTTGCACTAGGAAGAGAATGAGTGCTAAAGAGTTAACTTTGCAAGTGGATCCCAAACAGTTTAGAAACAGGTCCCACTTCAATAACATTTAGAAGCACTACAATATTGCAATTATGATTTAATTTAGCAAGCTTAAGGTTGAAGGTATTTTATACAGCTATATATGACGATAACAAATTCCCCAGCTGATGCTAGAATTGATCATTTTACTGCTCTATAAGGGTCTGCATTGTACATTTACATATATTATGTTATAAACCTGGAAAGGCATGCTGATTTAGACAGCTCAGCCCAATGTTCATTTTAAGTCCCCCTCCCCCCAAACAGGAAATTAAGCATGAATATGAAAATGGCTAGTAGATGGAAGGGCTGAAACCTAGAACACACATGGGTTTCAAGTCTTATTTATGCATGGCAACCTACTGTTTGTCAATTAGAACTAAGAAACTAGAACAACTGCTAGAGGGAAAGCCTCTAATTGCCTGGTAATAAGGCTCAATTCATCTGTTACATATGCAGTACAATAGCTGTCAAAACACTAAGCTATTTCACAAAGGAAAAAGCATTGCATGAACCCTAAGGGGATGAGGTGATTATAGCGGTAACACATGACTCTCACAAAAATTCTGTTCTAAGTAATGAATATTTTCTCCTTGCTGCCCCCCCCCCCCCATTTTAGACCATACCCAGTCCGGTTAGCCTGGCAGGAGGGTAGTTAAGAGAGTGGGAGGGAAGGGTAATGGTTTTATTATTCTATTATTATTGTAAACTGCCCTGAGCCTGCTTGCGGGGAGGGGTGGTACAGAAAAGAAATGAATGAATTTTTAAAAACCAAACATCTCCAAGAGCATAGTACTGTGCCAGACTGTCTGAAATATTATTATTTCAGAACCAAAAGACACATTCCTAGAGGATATCAGAAAAAAATATTTTCCAGGCTCAGAATTAGTAGATAAACTACTCCATGAACTCGATGCTGCATGCAGACCAAAATGGACCACAGCAACTGCAAATTTGGATTTCACACATTTCAGTAGGGAAGTCTGGAGCCTGTTGAAAAAACTAGGTTCAAGCCCACCTGCGCTCTGAAGAAATATGGAGGCAACATCAAACCAAACAGCTGCCTGACTGGTATCCCTATTCAAAAGTCCAAATGATCTAGATTTTACAATAAAGATTTTAAAAGAACTCCAAATTTTAAAAAGCTCCTGCCCTGAAGACTAAGCATTGTCAGGGGATTTCAGTGCGGATTAGATTTCAAAGTCACTAAATAACATCAACAACAGAAAGGCATCAGGTTTTAGCTGCTTCCATAATGAGATCTGGATCAACCATGGCACATAAGGTGTTAATATCCAGAAAGTTAGCAGAGTGCCTTGGTAGGGCAATTAGCGCAGCCTGTGAGCAGAGTGCGTGTGGGTCAGAGAAAACAACAAACAAAGAAAGACAAGTTCACAAACCCAGTACTTAGTTAATATAAGAACTACAGTATTTGCTGGCGTATAAGACTACTTTCCCCCCCTGAAAAACATGCCTCCAAGTGGGGGGGTCGTACTATACACCGGGTGCACTTCAGTTGGGATAGACATAGCTGCCCATAGTGGCCCATAGTACTGTATTTTGAGTGGAAACGTTGGGGGGTCGTCTTATACGCCCAGTCGTCTTATACGCCGGCAAATAAGGTATTTAATAAAGAACATAATAATACTACATATTAGAGGTAAAGATAAGGTTCCTATTCTAGTCTAAATAGCTGGATGGAGAGAGATGCTTGAGGCATCTCCCTGCCATCACGGTGCAGGCTTGAGAGATGGAGGAGAAAGAGGCTGGGGAAAACATGAAATTACCCTCTAGGGACAGGTCAGTGAGATTAAAGGTGAGCGGTCAATGTTCCTGTCTATCTCACTAACTCTAAGGTAATAGAGAGTTCCTGTTTACAGCCTCAACAAGTCAGGAGACATCACACAGAGAGCTGGTGGCACGTTCACTAAGAAGTGACTTGCAGAAATTGTGCAGACATATGACCACTACGCACTGTATCTTACATCATGAGTAATGAATTGTGAACCAACTGCAAAATCACAGAGTTGTTAAGCACCAGATGAGCCGCAACACATAGATAATAGGTTGCATTTCACTTGGCAGGTCACAAACCATTAAGGTCCTTCTAAGGTGCTTTTCCAGCTACAGGCATCAACCATGGGAAGTAGTCCCAAAATTCCCTGCAACCATGTTATTGGGAAGAGCTTGGTGGGAAAGGAAATGCTGATATGGATATTAATCTCCACAACAAAGGCTAAACAAATCTTTCAAAGACCAGAAACAATATGAAGTTATTTTTTGGATTTTAGAATCTATGTCCCACATTTCAATAGGTCTTGTATTTTCATCTGTAGTAAATGAAAGAGCAAGAATTCACTCCTACCAAGATCATAACTGCTAGCATTCATACACAGGATGCTCTGCAGTCAAATTTCTCACTCCATGCTATATGACCGTCAAAATTCCTTCTAAATCCATAACAGTAGTTCTCAGGAAGACAGTCTTTATACTTAGGATTAGCATTTGCAAGCTTAAGAGAAATTTGTTTAAAAAGATGGTGCTTGATCCATGTTACACATAATTCTACCAATCATGTAGCAGCAATGGACGAAATTCTTCTGTTGAAAATTTTCTGCCCCACATATGTACCATCTGTTTATCTATGGTTGTCAGAGCCGTTATGCAACAAATCACTCATGTCTGACGGACTAAATGTGGGATATGAAGTATGGCTAAGCCCCAGTGTTTGCACATGGTATATTTGCTTTCCTTTGCTAACATTACTTAAATTATTTATTTAAATTTGAATAGGAAAATTCTCTAGATTTCCAATTCAAATTTCCTGCCCCCTACAAAAATACTAATATCAATGTCATGCATTTTGAGCAGCAAGTTTGGTTCTTAGTGTGGTGTTAAGTCAGCATATCTGATGCTGAAAGCCAACGTTCTATGGTGCAGATATGTTAAATGCCATTTGGGAACAAGTCTTATCAATCTGATCAATCTACTATACCTTTGAAAGCATGTATTCACATATTAGGGGCATACAGTCACAATATTTATGTTATCTGTAGTTCATCTTTCTCAGTGGGACTCAAGTCGGATTACACGGAGTGAGTCAACATAATTGGAATTGGTCCTTCAATAAACAATGAAATAGGATTTAAGTGAATCAGCATATACATTTACAGAACAGAAATTGTTAGCATAACACATTAAATGAAGAAAAATTTACAATAGGTTCCAATTTACAGCAAACTATACACAGCAGCATAGATCAGAGTTCCTAATAGTTTATCCAAATAACTTAGTGAATCATTTTTGAGCTACCTCACACGTTTTCAAAGACATGGAGGAATATAAATAGTCAAATAAATAAAATAAATTATCTGCATAGAAAAGCCCTCAAAAATCCAGTTTTATATAGTTTGAAGAAAGTCAGAATAGTTGGAGCGTTCCTGACCTCCTCTGGCAGACCATTCCACAAAGCGGGAGCTGCAACAGAAAAGGCATGTGTATGGGAAACTGCAGATTTTGCTCATTCACAAACAGACCATTCCACAAAGCGGGAGCCGCAACAGAAAAGGCATGTGTATGGGAAACTGCAGATTTTGCTCATTCACAAACAGACCATTCCACAAAGCGGGAGCCGCAACAGAAAAGGCATGTGTATGGGAAACTGCAGATTTTGCTCATTCACAAACAGACCATTCCACAAAGCGGTAGCCGCAACAGAAAAGGCATGTGTATGGGAAACTGCAGATTTTGCTCATTCACAAACAGACCATTCCACAAAGCGGGAGCCGCAACAGAAAAGGCATGTGTATGGGAAACTGCAGATTTTGCTCATTCACAAACAGACCATTCCACAAAGCGGTAGCCGCAACAGAAAAGGCATGTGTATGGGAAACTGCAGATTTTGCTCATTCACAAACAGACCATTCCACAAAGCGGGAGCCGCAACAGAAAAGGCATGTGTATGGGAAACTGCAGATTTTGCTCATTCACAAACAGACCATTCCACAAAGCGGGAGCTGCAACAGAAAAGGCATGTGTAAGGGAAATTGCAGGTTTTGCTCATTCACAAGTTGGCCCTGTTCTGAGAAGAGGCTGATGTGGTACAGCATAGGGAGGCAGATGGTCTCACAGATATGAGGGTACAAGGCCATGAAGTGGTTTGTGTGTGATAGCCAATACTTTAACCTGGTAACAGATGGGCAGTCCATGGAGTTACTGCAGAATGGGAGTGATCTGTATGTGCCACCTAGTTCCCAATAATAGCTGAGCCATAGCATTCTGCACCAACTGGAGTTTCTGAATCTATTTTGAGAGAAGACCAATGTATAGCATATTACAACAGTCTAGACTCAATATCACTGTAGCATGAATTTAGGTGGCCAGATCAGCTGAATCAAGGTAAAACCATGTTTTGGACTAGGCTGAATTGAGAGAAAAGCTTTTTTTTAAAAAAAACAGCTGCTTTAACTTTCTTATTCAGCAATAATGCTGGATCTAGTATAACTCCAAAACTCTTAACTGAATCACCGGAACCCCACTAAAAGTGGGGAACATAATATCCTTCAACACTTCCAACTTTCCATTCAGCATTATACTTGTCTTTCCAGGATCAATTTAAGACAAACGTCATGAGCTTTGCTCTCTATGCCCCTGCCTTCAGAGCTGAGGACATTGGCAACCAGAGAAAGGACTTTTTTCCAAGTAGCACCCTACCTATGGAATCCCACCCCCAAAGGCTTGGCTTGTATCTACGTTACACTCTTCTAGGAGCCAGGCCAAAACATTTCTGTTTACCCAGGATTTTAATTAAGAGGTTGATCTTTCAGCCACACCTTTATAGTATGTTTTACTCTGAAAACCGTTATTCATCTTAAGCAGCAAAATGGTCTAACTGTTTATGCTCTGGGTAGAGTTTTAATGCTGAATTTTAACTATTTTTAATGTTTAATGTTTTATTTTGTATGTCATTCCAGGCAGGATTCTTAGAAAGGCAGCATAAACATTTTCTAAATCAATCAATCAGAGAGAAAAAATATTCACTAACCATGTTTGTTAGGTAGCAGTATCTGCCATATGAATTTCAACAGTCCCTCCCTCATCTGCAAATATCTGATAAGCAGCAATCTTAAAAGAACAAATACCACGTACTAAATGGCAGGGGGTGGGACAATTTCCAAAACACTGTTTAATGCCCACTGTAAAGGGATTTTAGCCTACAAAATGTTATTTAAATACTAAACCAATAAAGCAGCTTGATTTCTCTGGTACATAAAAACTGAAGCATCCCTCTAAGAAAACTAATAGAATCATGAAGTATTTGGTGCAGTTGTAATATTAATTAATTTTATTAGTCTCATTTTAAAAACTTAACACCACTTTTGATGGTTGGAACTGTGATAAATATCCATCAAATTATGTTGGCATAAACCATTTTGTGTAAGAATGGATACAGTGGACACTGACAAGGCACTTTAATCCCGATATGAACTATAGTCACAAGATCAGTCAAGTGAAATTGAATATATTCATCAATCTAATCAGTATCAAGGGTGAGCATTTAATTAATCCTGTTTCTGGTGTTACAAAATGCCGTTCTCCCATCTTTTCCTGCTATATTGATGGAAAAAGACATAATTACCCACAAGGATGAATCTTAAAAGTGTCACGAACCCCAGCAGTTAGATGCAGTCCCCTACTCGATATCCAAGTCCAGTGACTACCGACACTCAGCACTTCACCAGAAAGTTGGTTTACTGAAAGCAGGGATGCACAGACAGTTCACTCAGCCAAGGCAACACGTATACAGGAAAATTGACTGCAACATCGCTCTTAGAACGGACCCAGGTTTTTATACACACGGGAGTAGACCTCCCCCCCTCAATCCTTTCCAGAAGCAACAGAAAGGGGGGGGGACAGAGGCACCTGACAAAAATCACCTGCCAAGATGCCACTGAACTATACAATAGTGGTCCCCAACCCCCGGGGCAGGGACCAGTACTGGTCCGTGGATCAGTTGGTACCGGGCTGCAGCTCCTCCTCCCCGGCTGCTGCCTCGGGGACTGCCCTGCCACTCTGCTGCCAGCTCACCTTTGGTGCTCTCCAGTGGCCACCATGGCTGGGGCTCCCCCTCGGCATGGCACTGAGCAGCTGCTGCTGGCAGCACCCCCCCCCCCAGTGGGCGGTGGGAAGTCAGGGACACCGGCGGGAAAGCAAGTGGAGCAGGGGCTTAGGCGGCGGCAATGTTCCTTGGCAAAAGACTACCCCCCCCGACAGTAAAATTGTCAAGTGCTGACCCGTCCCTGGTGATAAAAAGGTTGGGGACCACTGCTATACAGCACTGTGATTATACAGAAACAAAACAAAATGTAATACTTTATTAGCAGCATGTCACTAGGGGAAAAAATCCATGTTCATAAATCTCTCACCTTTGTCATAAATTGACTATGGTGCTGAAATACAGTGGTAATAGGCATGGAGAAAAATGTTCTGTCTTTTAATAAAAGCTGAATGTGTGGAAAATTGGAGCTGAAGCTTTTTGTTGCATGGAAGTAAATAACATTCCACTGAGTTTCTATCAAAGGACAACAACACTTTCTCCAGGCTAGGTGGCAACCCTAGTGCCGGTCTGGCTCCCAGTTATCCCAGCTGTCAATGTATTAATTTTTATTATCTCTCACTTATTATATTTTGACTTTTTAAGCTGTCCACACCATTTCGACTCATTTCACACATGTGATGAAAAAGGCCCTAGATTCAGTCTTCAAAGTGGATGAAACAGCTTCTGGGGATAGATGGTATATGTGTGGTTTTAAGGGGTAGAAACAGAATTCCACTCTGCTACTTACAGAAGTATAACAACCTGACAATAACAGGGCTCTAGGAACAGGCCGGATCTGGTGTCAGCCATGGCTACACTGGAGCTCTCGCAATTTGTTATTGGTCTTACCCATCAAGCAGGTCACACCCTCGTTTTCAATGCAGGGCCGAATATGGATCTGGTTTCAGCTATGCTGTGGTCAGACCACTATGAAGGCCTGGCTAGGGCTGCCACCACCTCCTCAGTTGGGTCCCGAGCAGATTTTAGCTCACCCAAGAAGACTTATGGATCCAACTGGATTTCTGAACGCTCTGTGAGACTCAGTGCCTCCCGGTACTTCTCTAGATGAACTGATCAATGACAGGCACAACAGAATGTGGGCTGACATCAACAAGATTGCTCCCAGACATCCTCTCCGCCCCTGTTTCAAGCAGGCCCCTTGGTACACTGAGGAGCTCCACGAGAAGAAATGAGAGTTGAGATGACTGAAGTGAGACTGGAGGAAGACTTGTGACGAAATGGCAAGAATATCCTATAGAATGCAGTTAAGAGCCTATGAATGGCAGTGAAGTTGGTAAAATGCAAATTCTACTTGAATGAAATCGCATCTGCTAACTCATGCCCAGCGCAATTATTTAGGGTAGTTTGATCTCTTACCACCATAGAGGAAGGGCGCCAAAATAATAGCCAGTTGGACATCAGCTGTGAGGCCTTTGTGAGTCGTTGCAGATAAAATCTTGACAGTCCACCATTACCTCCCTTCTACTTTAGAAACAGAAAGTGAACTAGAGGTTCCATGGCCATCTTTGGAGAGTACTCTGAGTAACTTCAGATGACTCACACTGACCAAAGTGGACAAGTTGCTAAAGGCAGTGAAGCCAACCACCTGCTCTCTAGATCCATGTCCATCATGGCTACTAAAAACATTGGACACAAGAGTAGTAGTCCCCCTCTGGGAGATACTCTTTATGTGCCCTCTTGCTCAACTGGTGTGGAGGTTTGGGCTGGGTTGCCACCAATATGCTGATGACATCCAGCTCTTCCTCTCAATGGATGGCTGCCCTGAATCTCCCCCAGAAACATTAGCCAGCTGCCTGGAAGCAGTGACAGGGTGGCTCAAGCAGAGTCTTCTGAAGCTCAACACTTCAAAGATGGAGGTCCTGTGGCTGGGCAAGAAAGGTCCAAGCGAGAAAGCATGCCTCCCCAACTTGGATGGAGTGCAGCTATCAGTGGCCCACTCCACAAGGAACCTGGGGGTGATTCTTGATGCCTCCCTTTCAATGGAGGCTCAGACCACGTAGGTAGCACGGCTGGCATTCTACCACCTTCACAAAGCCAAACTACTAATGCCCTACTTGGACCTGGAACACTTAGCCACAGCAATCCACGTGACGGTCACCTCTAGACCGGACTTCTGCAACTCGCTCTACGCTGGCCTGCCCTCATCCTTGATCTGGAAACTACAACTGGTCCAAAATGCAGCTGCAAAGGTCCTCACACCTCAGAGGTCCCACATCCAGCCCATCCTCCAGTAACTGCACTGGCTTTTGGACAAAATCTGGATCAGGCTTAAGATTTTGGTTATCACTTTTAAGACCACACATGGCCTAGGCCCAGTATACCGGAGGGATCGCCTCTCTGCCTACATCACCCAAAGAGCCTTGTGCTCTACCACCTCCAACCTCCTGGTGGTCCCTGGCCCCAAGGAAGCTCGTGTGACCTCAACCTGGGTCAGAGCTTTCTCCATCCTGGCCTCCACCTGGTGGAATGAGGTCCAAGAGGAGATTATGGCACTGATGGAACCTGAACAGTTCTGCAGGGCCTGCAAAAGGGAGCTCCTCCACCAGGCATTTGGTTGAGGTTGATCTGAACCACTGCTTCCCACTGGCCCCCAAGCCTCCCTCCAATGACAATCATTACAGATATGCCCAAACTACTGGGCCTCAGTACGAGTTAATAAATGTTTCAAGTATTCTACCATTCTACAATGTTTGATATTATCATTATATTGTTGTTATTGTTACTGTTGTTACCACCTGAGTTAATTATATTGTTCCCATTTCATGTAAACCATCCTGAGCCTTCAGGGAGGGCAGTATATTAGACAAGATACTTCTGTCCTTTTCATGCTATCACCCATTTTAGATGTTTTAGGTAGCATTTTGACAAGTTTTTTCTTTGAGGACTTTTTTTGACTCTGATTATTGGGATAGATAAGAAAACAATATCTTAAAGCGCAATCAAACCACAAATGAAATGTTTGCTTTATTTCAGTGGTCCCCAACTCCCGGTCCGGAGACCGGTACTGGTTCGTAGATCAGCTGGTACCGGGCCGCAGCTCCTCCTTGTCCTCCTCCTTGGCTGCTGCCTCGGGGTCTGCCTTGCCACTCTGCGGCTGGCTCATCTTTGGTGCTCCCCAGCAGCTGCCATGGCTGGGGCTCCCTCTCGGCGTGGCACTGCGTAGCTGCTGCTGGCAGCGCCCCCCAGTGGGTGGTGGGAAGTCAGGGGTGACGGCGGAAAGCAAGCAGAGCAGGGGCTCAGGCGGCGGCGATGTCCCTCGGCAAAAAAAACTACCCCACCCCCCGGGCCTCAGTAAAATTGTCAATTGTTGACCGGTCCCCGGTGATAAAAAGGTTGGGGACCACTGCTTTATTTAATTTAAACAAATATTCTTTTAATATTAAAATTCAGCAGCATTGTCACCCGGCACAACTGTTTAAAAAATTACAAATAGATTCACAAAGATATTGGAACCGTAGAGAAAAGATCTCAATACCAATGATACACATTCTTTGGAAACAGATCTGCAAGTGTCAGACTTTCATGAATTTGGACAACTGCTGGAAAGATACTGACTAATGCTATTAGGTAAACCAAAATACAGCTGGAGCAATAACTGGCCAACTAAGACCATTTAATGTTTTTATATTGTGTTTTCATGCCTGGACAAACATTTCCATTCCAGAGTGAAACAGATCTACAGTTCGGCATTTGCCAGCTCATCTGGAGGGAATAATGCCTTCCAGGCAAGCAACTTGCCAAACCTGTCACTCCAGGTGCCATTTGATACACTCAGGCAGGACGACTGGTAACTTTTCTGTGGGCTTTTCATATCTATTTCATCATTAAGTAAGGGAGCTAGTTCTACTAAGGAACTTGTAGAGAGCGTTTTATCTGATGGTCTTAAAGAATCCTCAAGGAGTATATAGATAAGCCAATTAAGAGAACTAAGAAAAAAGGAAAAAAACACTCAATCCAATCCAAAATCAAAATGTTTTGCAATACCTGAGTGCAAGATCTTTTCTGCCCTAACTACACTCCATTACAACTTTATCTATTCATAACCAAGTTGACAGGACCTTACAGTTTTTTTTCCTCTTTCAAACTCACATCCAGAAGAAAATGCCAAAGTTAAGTTCTTCTAAGGTAAAGGTAAAGGTATCCCCTGTGCAAGCACCGAGTCATGTCTGACCCTTGGGGTGACGCCCTCCAGCGTTTTCTTGGCAGACTCAATACGGGGTGGTTTTGCCAGTGCCTTCCCCAGTCATTACCGTTTACCCCCCAGCAAGCTGGGTCCTCATTTTACCGACCTCGGAAGGATGGAAGGCTGAGTCAACCTTGAGCCGGCTGCTGGGATTGAACTCCCAGCCTCATGGGCAAAGCTTTCAGACGGCTGCCTTACCACTCTGCGCCACAAGAGGCTCTTTAAGTTCTTCTAGAAGATTATAATTATTCTCTGGAAGATACAAGTGAAAGACCATTTTGCTTAATCTCCTTGGGGCTATCTTAAATGATATACAAAGTTTATTGTCCAGTGGCACCTGTAAGATCAACAAAAGTTTTATTCAAGCTATAAGCTTTCATGTGCACGCACACTTTGTCAGATACTGTGGAACAAAATATCTTCAACCAGTACATATAGGTAGAGAGAGGACAGGGGGAGGGTTAATTGCCAGGAAGGGCTGGCTAGATGAAGATGCATCTGAGTGGGTGATAGCTGAGACTGGATTAAGGCAGTAATCAAGATCTGTGACAGGAACGGAAATGAGAAGAAATTTGGGTGCCAGCAGGCAATGTGAGAATATATATGTGCAGATGTATACTCCAGTTATATTAGAACAGATTTCCTTAAATGTTATATGTAGGCAAGGAAATTGGGGGTCTGTCTGTGGGCAAGAAAACGTTTGCCCCCAATACTTGTGAAAGAGGTCTAGCCAGCCCTTCCCCTCTGACTGCCACTCCCTTTCTACTTATAACGTAAAGGTAAAGGTATCCCCTGTTGAAGCACCGGGTCATGTCTGACCCTTGGGGTGATGCCCTCTAGCGTTTTCATGGCCAACTCAATACGGGGTGGTTTGCCAGTGCCTTCCCCAGTCATTACCGTTTACCCCCCAGCAAGCTGGGTACTCATTTTACCGACCTCTTTTACCTTTCTACTTATACATAATGGCTAAGAGGTCCTGGTCATATAAATCCTTGCTGGCCAAGGCCATTGCACATAGTAGTGACTGGAGTCCAGAAAGATACTCTCATTTTAACTTAACTGCATTGGGGGGATGCCTGCCCCAGCCCTCCAGGCTGTTCCTGATATTGGGAAGGGTGACAGAGCATGATGTCACATCCATTGGGAGTGTCAGGGTGATGTCACTTCTGATGACATGTAACTCCTGGGGGCGTACCCTGCTGAAATAACTTCCAGGGTTTCTCGAATCCTAAAGAATGCTTCAGGGTTTTTCAATGGTAAACAGATTGAGAAAGGCCGTATTAAAGAAAGTCTATCTTAAATGAAATATCAAAGAAGCCAAGATGCACTTTGGTTCAGATGTATCCAATTAAGTTGGTAGACTGTACTACACCTAAAAATGAGAAGACAATTTTAATGATTAAATCTCTCTTGCCCCGGTGGGATGGACCAGAACCAATGGGATGAAATTAATTCAAAAGAAATTCCGTCTAAACATCAGGAAGCAGTTCCTGGTAGTTAGAGCAGTTTCTCAGCGGAACAGGCTTCCTCGGGAGGTGGTGGGTTCTCCATCTTTGGAAATTTTTAAACAGAAGCTAGATAGCCATCTGACGGAGAGGTTGATTCTGTGAAGGCTCAAGGGGGTGGAAGGTTACAGTGGATGAGCGATAGGGTTGTGAGTGTCCTGCATAGTGCAGGGAGTTGGACTAGATGACCCATGAGGTCCTTCCAACTCTTTTATTCTATTACTCTAGGGCAGGGGTAGTCAACCTGTGGTCCTCCAGATGTCCATGGACTACAATTCCCATGAGCCCCTGCCAGTGTTTGGTCTAGGGGAAAAAATACACACAAAAAATCTATATTCTCCCTTGAAGGGGGGGAAGAACCTATAAGTATCAAAGTTACTTAATATCCTATAGCAGGGGTATTCAACCTGTGGTCCTCCAGATGTCCATGGACTACAATTCCCAGGAGCTCATGGGAATTTGAGTCCATGGACATCTGGAGGACCACAGATTGACTACAACTGTCCTATAAATCAGCGCCCCCCAACCTTTTTAAGGCTGGGGACCGCTAGCAGGGGTTGGGGGGAGAGTGCATGCAAACACGCATGCGAGTTTGCGCCAGCCGGAGTGTTGGCGGCCGCGCCTCCCTCCCTCCCCCGCAGCGAGAAGCTCACTGGGCCGCAAGCAAATCGGCTGCTTTGGCGGCCGATTACCTCGCAGCCTGGCAAACCTCTTGCTGTGGGGGCAGGTGGGGAGAGGGAGGCGTGGCCACCGCCGGCCCACTTCCGAGGCTTTCGCAGCCCAGCAGCAGGTCGCAGCTCAGGGGATGACGACCCTCGCTATAGATGCAACAACACAGCTGGACATATTTGGCCTGTGTTCAGGATAGGAGATTTTCTCCATTCTTGCCAGACCTTCATGAAAGCCAAATAATTCTGGCACCGCAAATAATATACTGAAAACCAACCTGACACTGCATGAACCTATTTGAAAGGGGCAGCCTCAGCAAAACAATGTTGTTTCATAAATTACTGGTATCTAGAATAGTTTTTGAAAAACAGCAGGAAACTAAGACTATTCCCTGATTGAAATTATGAGATCTGGCCAAACTGAACATTTTACAGCTAGATAAAACGTTTGGAAAAACATGTTTAAACAGGAACAATTTGAATGCCAAACAAACCTGCATCAAAAACAATCTTTTATTATGAATTACTTTTTCATTGTATGTTTTGTCATCATATAGTAAGGTGTTTGAATGTATGGTGTGATATTGTTTAATTTTCTTTAATTTCATAGGTAAGTCATTGCCTTTTTACACAGTGTAAAACCTTTTTTCCCCCTCTAGTATCAAATACAACAAAAACTGTTTCATAGTTTTCTGATGTTTGATTGTAGAATATGTTGCCATAAGTCAGCTGTAACTTGACAGCAAAAAAAAATTCTGCACGAAACCACATTGCGCATACCTGTAATTATTATGAAAAAAATGTAAGGGTACAAACATACCACAGTTGTACTGATGTGTGCTTGTATTCCATCCAATCATTACTATATTGTCAAAACTCACAAGGCTGCTTTTTAAAAATACTATTAACCTACAAGAGATACATTTGAGTGTGTGTGTGTAATTTGAGATTTACTTATCAATTATAGTGATCTCACATACTGGATTGCTTTACTACACAGAATGAAACCAATGACACGTCATCCTTTGGCAGTAATCTGCAATTCCATATGTACTTTAAAAACAATGTGTTATTATTAAGGATACATTCTTCTTAAATACCAATGACAAGACAGATTCTCCAGTTCTTAGACAGAAAACTTTTCATTGCTCTAATAGCAATTTAATACCATCATTTCCACCTCATTTATTTTGCAAAGAGACTTTGAATGTAGGATGCTGCGCTACATACAATATGTTAATGCCCAAATGAAATCAATAAGATATCAGCAGCCTAAATCATACCTTCAAAAGACTCATACACTCTTTGCCAGCACTCTAGGATTGTGTGTGAAAACCTTTACTGCAACTCAATTATGATTTTATTCCATATCTTGCTGGTATCTAGAATACTAGAATACCATCCACTTTCAACATTGTTCCAAAACTGCAAGTTGGTTATTGCAGAATACAAAAACACAACCCTTTACCGCAGGCTGTAGATCACTGAAGTGATGGCAATGGGAGGAGGGATTCAGCAACAGTGGGTGATGCTAACTTCATCTCAATTACTTAAGATTACTTTCATGCATTAAGACATACTTCAATATGCCACTGTTTTTAAAAGGCAAAAGTAATTTGTTGAATTTGTAGAAATACTATTTCAATTAATACTGTAAGTAAAATGTATTGGTACAAGCATTCAGGCAAATTAATATTGCTTGAAAAGTTTTCTTCTTGTACTACACAAAATTAATATTACCAGAAATATGCCTAAATGAGGTGAAAGGCACAAAAATGGTATACAGCATATGCGGAACTCTTAGGGTATAGGCCAGAAACAAAAAGGGAGGACAAAGATGCACATAAAAATCATGCCACATCAGTGCAGTATGATAGCCTGAGACCAATGCCAAGTCACTAGGAATTCAGTTTTAATAAAGCTCATTGTAAATCCAGAAAAAGAAACTGTGTTTTATTAATATATTCTTGTGTACCCCCCGCAAAGAAACATCTGGCAATTATAAAGGACACACATACATATTTCCCTTTATTATTCAGAAGAGAAACAATGCTTCCTAATAATTTACAGCACTGGCAAAAGTTAACATAGGATTCCCAAAAGATCTCCCTCATCCCAGAGAGAGAACGATGGCTTCACAGAATGACTACAAAGCATAGTGACTGACACAAACTCTGTTCATATGAAATAAATCTATAATCGCAGATCAACAGATTGGAACATAAAAAACAGCGGCAGGATGGACACAGAAGAGGAAGAAGCTTCACCATGTCATGTTCATGTAAAAATTATGTTCTGCAAAAGCATCAATGTCTACTTTGGCCAATAATACAAACAATAGTATATATTATGTTTTCACAGTTACCATCATGATACACTACCACACAGCCCATCCCTTATAACCTACTGGAGCCAATGTTACAACTCCAACTAAGTTAGGACCACAAGCAGATACACTGAACGACAGGTTTGCTGGCAGCATACATACACATGCATATACACATTTTATTTAAAACAATCCTTCATCTTTGTCCAATGGTAATGGTTACATAGCAGCCATGATAATATACAAGACACTGTAATTATTATTTTTCTCAAATTTCTCATTTCTTTACACACTCCATCCAATTATTGACTCAAAAGAAGGAAGTCATGACTAGGAGGTATGGTAGTTAGTGCCATAGGCACGATGTCATGTCATTAGCTTTTCGACCATTGTTACCATCAACAAGCCCCAGTAATAAAGATTTTCTTGGAAAGTAAACAGAATGCTCATAGAGGGATGAACTACTTGCAATCTACCCAGACATTTCATAGCAATCTACCCAGACATTTAGCAGAAAGCATAATAATATTGAACACAAAGCAGAAACATTTCATTACTAAGCAACAGTATCTTAGAACGTTAATATACGGGTTTCCCGTTGATTCAAATTAGATTCTACCCACATCAACAAGACTGGAGTCAACAACTCCTCCCACATAAGCCCTCACGTTCAATTAAATGCAAGAGAAATGTTGATTCCAGGTTAACAGTCCTCACCACGTATATTTGCTAAGCGAAACAGAACAGGTCACTCAACCCCTTTTGACTGTCTAACACACCTCTTTTTTATGTTATTGGTAACCCTTTCCTATTACACATCATTGTCTGAAGCAAGGGTGCCAGTCACAGCACGGCTGACTCACACCAAACCTGAAAGATCTTTATTTCCTCCTTTAACTAAAAAAGAAAAACTTGTGCACATAATCACTGATGTTACGGGTAAACAAAGAGATCTCTCCTGGTGTGCGTCCCGACGCCGCTCCATTGTTTGAGGGGAAAGACAGACAGACTCCCCACATTCCAAATCCAGTCAGTCAATGAGGAACGCGACGCTGTGGTCTCGGCTGTCCTGGGGGGGGGGGGGCTCCTGAACTGGGGTCGGGGGGCAACCTACAACGGGCCCGCGATGAGGTGCGGAAGAAAGGACTCCCGGCGAAACCAAACCCTGGAAGGAGAATCCGAAGCCCCGCCCTCTCCTTGCACGGGAGATGCCGCGACCACCGACTCAGCCGCCTCACGCTCCACGGCCAATGCCCCCCCCACCCCATTTCCCCTCCACAAAGCAGCCCCATTGCTCCCCCACACCCTCGGGGTTGGGGGGTCTCCGAGGAAAGGCTCTCTCCACCCTCGGGGAGCGCCGTCCGCCCGTCCCACCCAGAAGCCAGCCTCGCCACCCTCCTGTCGGCCGACGCGAGGCGGGAAGAGATCAATGAATGCCAGACACAATGAGGAGCGCGCCAGGGACTCACCCACAGCTCCGCGCCCCAGCTCATGGCGACTCCTCAGGCAGCGCTCACTCCACCGCCCGCCGGCCGCTCCTTTGTGGCGCTGGGGGTCACTCCTCCCGAGGCGGTGGCGGCTACTACTGCTGCTGCTGCTGCCGCCGAGGACGACGACGACGACCACGCACACGCTGCACTCCCTTGCTTGCTTGCTTGCTTGCTGTCCCCGCCGACGGAGAACCTCGGAGCCCCCCGCCCTCCCCACTCCCGAGCGCCGGAGAGAAGGACACAGAGAGGCGGCGGCGGCGGCGGCGAGGGACCGTAGCCTCAGCTCCGCCTTTCTCGAAGATGGGAATTGGGAAAGCAAAGAGGGGAGGAGAGCCGCGGTGGAAGCTGGGAGGCAGGGAGGCGGGATCGGACGCTCCTCCTTGGGGAGGCCGCGAGGCGAGGAGCGAAAGGCAGCCGGCTCCTTCGGGAATCCGAGTCAGAGGCAGTTTTCTCCTCCTCCTCGCCGGCGTGACCGAGGGAGCTGGTGCGCTCCGCTACTCTCAGGAGAGAAGTCACGCTTCCCAATGTAGTAGTAGTAGTAGTGGTAGTGGTAGTAGTAGTGGCAGTGGCAGTGATAGCCATAATCCTCCCCAATTGGAAACGAGCCTAGCGTATCGCTCACAAAGAGGCGCGCTACGGAGTTGAGCCGCAGGAAGCGGGCCGGCCGTCGGACACCTCATCCTTCTAAGGTGGGATGCTGACGCGTGTGTAGGAGGGCCGTCTGGCCGAAAACGGCTCCCCTGTGAAAGGAGTGGGCTCCAGGGATGCCCGGTGGAAACAAGGTTGGCTCGTCTGAGGGGAAACGTGCTTCTTTCTGCAGTGAGAAGGGCAGGCAGGGAAGTTGCCTTTCTCTAGTGCAACTACACTCAGACTGTTTAGGCTCCAAGCCACGGTGATAATCCTAACCTCACATCCCCTGAAAAGACATACTTTAAAATATTTTTATATATATCTTCCTAGTAGTAGAGCAGCCTTTATCAACTTTTTTACCACTGAGAAATCCCTGAAACATTCTTCAGGCTTTGAGAAGTCCCAGAAGTAGCACCATCCTGCAAAATATGGTTGGGACTGGGAAACATACCTGTGTACTCACCCACCTGGGGCCCCTCCCCTTCCGATCCTTTCCATGACCATCACTGGCCATTTTGGGAGATGGGAGTGGGTTGATATGAAAATATCCAATAAACGTTTAACAAATTTTTACAAATATATTAAAAATTAACTCCCACCCACTTGGGAAACCCAGGGTTATCAAGAAAGCCTGTACTAGAAATTGATATTAACAATATTGCTATTTATGGCATAAGTTTTTGTTTGAATCTTGTTTGGGGAGAAAGGTGGAATTTAAAGCCCAAGTAAGTACATTATTTTTATTTTATCTATCATTACCATATAATATAGTCTTCAAAAAGTATAACTTTTAAATTATGTTAGAAACTTTCATTTCTGGTTGTTTAGTTTATTGAAATCTGGTACCTGCTAAGGAAGGCTACCATCATGCCCAAAGGTTAAAAAAAGAAAGAACAAATTCTTGTAGCGCTGTAGCCAAACAGGTATATGTTAATCAGGATAAAAAAGTGTTTTTGTTTAGTTGTTACTGTCAGTGAAAATTCATTACATTATACTCTCCTTCCAGCAGTAACTCTTAATGCAGATTACAAAGCACAATACTGATGAACTGATTAATGCTGCAAGAATGCTGAAGTGAAAGCAAACGATCATAGTGAAACTCACTGATGAGACAATTAGAAAATAGTGATATTGCAATGGTTTCAGTTTCATAGTCAAAAATAGTCCCCCAACATTGACTCAAAAACATAGAGGCGTGGCTGGCTGTTTTCAAGGCTGATTTGAGCTCCTGAGCTGTTGCGGCTCTAAAAAAAGAAGTGGGACATGTTTTCCAACGTCCAGAAATTTGGAAGTACCAATGGAGAATATAAGCATTTGGCAAGGCAGACAACCTATATCACTCATGCTGTTTCCACTTAGCAATGATTGTCTGTAGCCGTCTTTGCTGCTGAATATGCAAAACCATTTGCAGCAACAAGGGAGCCTTCACAGAGCAGTTTTCCCTGCACTTTCATTTCCTCAGCCCTGAATTCCCAGCCTTCGTTTTACAAAAAGAAAGTCTCTAGACCTTTTCATTATGGGGATATAAGTAGAAAGATGCACCTATTATATCTCATCAACAAAAAAGACTAGAGACTTTAAAAACTGTAAAATGGGAATTCAGTATAGATTATGACAACAGATTAATACTAGATTATGGCAATAGAGAATAACAATCTAGCAATTAATTTTTTTTAAAGTCTTCTGGTTGCATGTGGAAAATTATGATAATGGAAGGGTGAGGGAAGGAAATGCAACTAATCGGTGTGGGATCTTCAAAAATGTGCACTTTTGTATCCATGACATGCAAAGGAACTTTGACAGTGCTCTTTCCAAAGAGATTGCATCATGTCAAATTTGGGAAACATTGCAGCAAAAGCAGTTGAATACTCAGAAAGTAGATTATTAGGGGAGTACAAGTGAGAACATGCAAGAACTGGTGGCAGGAATCACATTTTCCCATCCCCCAACTATTTCCTCTTTCTCTTTCGAACCTTCTCCTGAAAGCCCCCATAACCTCTCCCCTTTTCCTGCTTCCTTCTCTTCAGCCAGTTTGGTGTAGTATTTAGGAGTGCAGACTTCTAATCTGGCATGCCGGGTTTGATTCTGCACTCCCCCACATACAGCCAGCTGGGTGACCTTGGGCTCCCCACGGCACTGATAAAGCTGTTCTGACCGAGCAGTGATATCAGCGCTCTCTCAGCCTCACCCACCTCACAGGGTGTCTGTTGTGTGAAGAGGAAAGGGAAGGTGATTGGAAGCCACTGAGACTCCTTTGGATAGAGGAAAGCGGCATATAAGAACCAATTCCTCCTCCTCCTCCTTCTAGGGTTGCCTGGAGAACTCTTGGAATTATAATAGACCTTCCAGATCGGTTCCTCCATAGGGTTGCTGGCTCCTGAGCAGGAAATGCCTGGATATTTGGGGGAGAGCCTGGAAACCAACTGTAATTCCAGGTGATCTCCAGGCCCTACTTGGAGGCTGGCAATCCTAGCTGCCCTGGAGGAAATGGCTACTTTGGAGTGTGAAGTCTTTTGTATTATACCTTTCTGAAGTCTCTCTTGTCCTCAAACTCCACCCCCCCCTCCAAAAAATCTCTAGGAATTTCTTAACCTGAAGTTGGCAACCCTAACTTCTTTCCATCCAATAGCCAACCTACTTTTATCTGTCTTAAGATTTCTGCCTCAACCTACCCTCCCAGAAGCTTCTGCCTAGGAGAACTGTGGTCCAGTTGTGCTGCTGGTCACCGAGAAAGGCTTGCTTCCATAGTAGGGACACCTCACTTTCTCCCTGCCCACACTATTTTATTTCCCTCTTTTCCCCCCGCAAGCCCCATATTTCTCTCCTTGCCTCATTCTCAATCATTCACCAACCTACCTTTTATCTACCTCCTATTTTCAGCTATATTTATTATATATTACTTCATTTATACCCTATCTTTACCACAATGGGAACCGAAGCGACTTAAATTATTTTCCTTTTTATTAATACAACAATCCTGTAAGGCGGTGGCCCCCAACCTTTTTATCACCAGGGACCGGTCAACGCTTGATAATTTTACTGAGGGCCGGGGGGGGGGTAGTCTTTTGCCGAGGGACATCGCCACGGCCTGAACCCCTGCTCCGCTTGTTTTCCCACCGGCGCCCCTGACTTCCCACTGGGGGGCGCTGCCAGCAGCAGCTGTGTAGTGCCACGGCAAGGGGGAGCCCCAGGCATGGCGGCCGCCGGACAGCACCAAAGGTGAGCCGGCGGTGGAGTGGCTGGGCAGCCCCCGAGGCAGCAGCCAGGGAGGAGGAAGAGGAGGAGCTGCAACCCGGTACCGACTGATCCACGAACCAATACCGGTCTCCAGACCGGGGGTCAAGGACAGCTGCTGTAAGGTAAGTATGGACCTGAAGATCATTCAGAATTACTACTGAACTCAGGATTACAAAGATCTGTCCTGCTGAAGAAAATTACTGATTTGGAGAAGCCGCGACCATTCTGTGACAATATATTTGGCTGTCTTTCTTTCCCAAACTCTGTGCCCTTCAGATTCCACCACAGAATCTCCATTAATTTTCCAACCTGGAGGTGGCAACCCTAGTCAGACCTGACTGCAAAGATTCTTCAAAGGTCAACATAGGCCTGGAAAGGACCTCCCTCTACCTTTTAATTCACAAAAACCTGGCCTGGAATACTTTGATTGCCTGGCAGCAGTCACTGTGGGAATCCCTTGCTTAAAGCTACATGTGCCCCTTTTATCCTTTTTGAATTTTTTAAATCCCTCATTGTTTTTTTCTTAGATTATGTGTTTTTCCGCAAACCATGGGCCTTTTTCAGAAAGATTTGTCTTGGCTGTTCTCAGCTTCGGTCACCATTTAAGTATCTAAACATTTGGCTGACCTTGCTATTAGAATATAAAATGATTGCTACCCAAAAAAGTACATTTCAGTTTAGATACCAAACTGCAGCAAAACCTCCGTGTTGAAGCAGTCAGTGGTATCTCCTAGGGGCAAAAATAATTCTGAATGACTGGGAAAATATTGTAAGGAGAATGTCTCTGTAATAGAATCATTACATTTTGAAGTAATGTAAATTGGTAAATGGAAAATTGGTCTTATCCATGATATTCCCTGGGTTAAGGCAATAAACAAAAGCATAATTTACACTTAACAACCTGGAAAGTATTGTAACATTGCAATGAAAGGGTTGCATCCTTACCCACAAATTCTCTGGCTTTAGAAGGATGTGCTTAGGGATTGCAGTGTCTAGTAAAATATCTGTGCAATCCTTTAAAAGCTGTCCTGAGACTAAGCATCATTTGTAGAGGGGCTGTAGCTCAGTGATGGAGCCTGCAGAATATCCCATGTTCAATTTGTGGCATCACCAATTAAAAGGTTCAGGTAACAGGTGATGTGAAAGATCTGTGCCTGAGACCCTGGAGATCTACTGCCACTATTGATTTTGCTGGACCGATGGTCTGCTTCAGTATAAGGTAGCTTCATATGTATATATGTGCCATTGAACAAGACTTGAGTAGGCACCTGAGCCGTAGGGTGGCCGTGTATACCCCCTTGCATGCCTTGTCTATTAAACTGAGACAAAAGCTGCACAACAGGCAAATAAAGGACAGGTAGGTTAAGTCTTAAACTAAATGTATTAAGAATGCCTGGATAATTAGGTAGTTAGGAGCCACTAGTTGAAATCAGCAATACTTTCTGGACTACCAGCTCAAGAGGAAAGAATAGGGTCATTGCAGGACATACTAGTAAAAGACTCCCTTCATTGGGCTCATGTCATGTTATCTTTGTCTCGCTAGGGATAGGCTGTCCCTACAGAGTCTCTCTCTTACACAGATGGGGCGGGGGAGTGATGATTCATGCCTAAAAACACTGGCTTCCAATCCAGATAGATACTACCCAGGAGTTTTTAGAACGGAAGAGATGATTAGTCAGCCAGCTAAAACAACAGCAGTGGCCTCTTGGACTTTGGAATTACCCTCCTGCCTCCAAGGTTGAAGCATACAAGACTCTCATTGCACAGTAATTATGCTGAAGCTGGTGGAACAGCTCTGGGTAATTTTGCAAAGGGTTGCTTATTGCTGGATTATGCTTGTTCCTTTGAAGACTAAAAGATGGTTTTAGTAGGTTGGCTCTCTTATGCTGAGGAGCAACTATTGATGGATCACTAAAGCCTGCAGAATAGGAATACAAGAAAAGTAACCTCAAACCTTATGTGTTCAAATTTGTGTCCAACTAAAGACCGACTCAGTCTGATTCCATCCTGATGAATGTGGCAAGTGTAATAGGTATTAATGTATTTATTTATCTCCTTCATTTATATCGAACCTTCTCCCGAATCATAGGTCTCACATTGGTTTTCCTTGTTCTTGCCTTCATTTTATCCTTTCAACAGTCCTGTGAGATCAATTAGACCAAGACTGTGTGATGGATTGGCCCAAGGTCACATGGCAGAGCGGGGTTTTAAACCTGGGTCTCACAGATAGACAACACTGGTAAATATCAAGGGCAGGGTGGGGGAGGGAGTGGGGCTTGATATACTTTCTCCCTGGTGTCCTGTGTAGCCTAACCAGCTATGCTGACCCAGTCAGGAACACGGGCTCTGTTTAGAATTAGAATATTTTTATCCTGTTTTTCTCCCAGACTGGGAACTCAATTTAGTTACAAAATTAAATATAAAATACAATTTACAAACGGTGTGTGCATTTCAGCAAGCGTAGTATTGCAGAGTAAATAAATGTGAAAAACTACTTCCATAATTACCTCCTAGGGGACCCAGGAATTCTACCTCTCTGTGACATGAACAAAAGACAGTAAGATAATTCTCCAACTCACTGGCCCCTCCCTACTCTGGACCTTTTTATACCTTTCCCGTGGTCAGATTCAGAAGCGTTCCTGCACTCCTCAAAGTTGAAGATGCAGATGTGGCTATATAATTTTCCACACATTTTGTTTACCTAATCTTAGATTGCTAGTATCTCTAGACCCAGCCCAAATTAAAATACCCAATGTACATTTCAGCTGTCCTGCAATGTGATATCCATTTTTCATCTCTTTACAGTGAATTCAGTGCTATAGAAACTATAGAGTTTGCAGGCATCTTAAAATATTTGTATTATCCACAGAAATATGTTGATACTTAACTGGCATGGTAAACTATGCAAGAATTCACAAAGAACTCTACAGTTTGCATAATCTAAACTAAACTTAGAGTGATGCTAATTAATACACTCTTGGTCTCCCTCCCCTGGTCCATGTTACCCACTGTTAATAACACAAGAGCTATTTATAGATGTATATCAAATTTTAATTAACACAATAATGTGTTTAAGGGCCATTAAACTGGATAAACAATGCTTACTATAGAGGATTATTTTTAAAAAGTCAAGAGTCAAGAACAAATTGTGAAGAACTTTTGAGTTGTGTGTGGGATTCCACTGCCCCCTCCAAAAAAAAAGTGGCATTTCTGTACAGCTGCTGCAAATCTCATAAACTAAGGAATGTGAAGCAAAGTCATTTCTAGTTGGGAGGAAGAAGACCTTTTAAAAAACTAACAGCACAGACTACCTTCAGAGAACTCTGTGCTGGAAAAACTAAATGGTTGGATGTTGATGATGGTGTGGGTACACCACATGTCACAAGCTCCAGAACAAAATACAGTGAAGAGAGAGACAAGGATTTTCCAGAAAGCAAAAATAGTTTCAGTACTAAAGTATGATCTATGTCAGCAGAATTTTTAAAAGAATAGCACAACTGGCTTGAGTTTGAACTGCTTAGATGGGACTTAAAAAAAAAAAAGAACACGCTAATTGTGTCAAAGTATATTCATAGCACCCTCTTAAGCAATGTTATACCCTTATAAGCTCACTGTGTTCAAAAATTTAGAAGGAAATAACTGTGTGTAGGATGGCACCGTTAGTCTCTCTCTGTTCTTCAAAGCATTCTTAACACGAAAGGGCCTTTTGCTCACGCATCTTCTTCTGGCTAGAGAGGGGCATTGTTTTCCACTGGCTTGCTGGAAATGGTTGCAGCATTCCATGTTGATCCCCCCTATGTGCTGCTGTATTCCTCCCCTTATTTTTCTGCTTGACCAGTTTTCTCCCAGGACTGAACAAATTGGCTGTTCTAACTTCTCACAAAGTGAAGTTGGAGGGTTCTGGCACCTTGGATACTGGCAGAGTTTCAGGAGCTGGTTATCACCAGGATACACGCTGATCATTCCTTTTATAATCTGCCATTATTTGGCAACCGTGTGTTTACAGTGGAACATTGCTCACAGTTCATGTGACGTCGGTGTATTTGCTGCACAAATGGAGAAGAGAGAGTTGTGTGAGAACACCACTCACCTAACTTCTTGTTAACTGGGGAAATGGGCAGTGGGAAATCATGCTCGTCCTCCCTTTCGACTTTCTCAGCCATAAAAACAAATTCAGATAGTGAAACGGGGGCATGCAACACTAGAGGGTGATTTTATATCAGCAGGGGTGGGGGGAATAGTTGGGAAAGAAAACACCTTACAGAAATCTGCATGACTCATAACCAAGGATCTTTAATCCCTTATGGCAGAGTTTGAGGATGTTTCCTGTAGATAAGATGTAATTGTCTGAGATTAAAGAAGCTGAGGGCATTGTTGTAGTAGAGGGAGTAGAACCGAGATCTAATGGATCAGTTTGGGTGGTGAACTTTTGTTAAGGATAATGTATTTTGTTCCCCTCCTAGTCCTTCACTATATTGGGTTGTTTTACTAGGAATCTTTGCTGATAAACACAAGTATTATCTTTTATTAGCTTTTGCCTTGTATTTCCACTGTTATGATGGTTGTTCATTAGTCCGAAGAAGAGTGCTTGCACTCGAAAGCTCACACCTTGAATAAATCTTTGTTGGTCTTAAAGGTGCTACTGGATTTTGTTGTGCATCTTTTATAATGTAGGGGATGATTGACTGAATAGTTCTAGCTGTAGTCCACCTTGAGTCCCAGTGAGAAAGGCAACATATAAACGAAAAGACATTCAAATAAATATTTTTTTTAAATTATGGAACTGGCAGCATGAATGCTGGGGGTGTCTGTAGCCACTTAGTTCAGGCCTTTTCTGTTGGTATATTACAACTCTCAGATTGGCTAATTCAAATAATCGCTGTATTTAAACAACTATAACAAACACTGACGGTTTAATTACACTCAAGCTAAAATTCTGTGGTCCTTTCTATATGTCTGGAGATACTCCTAGATTTTCAAACAGTAAAATATAGACACAGACATCTTTTTGTAATGCACCAATCCTTTCATAAACTGCACTTTTAAAATCAGTTTCACACAGAGTTAGGCATCAGCTGTCAAGCTCAATAATTGCTGTACTTGATGTATGCATCAGAAGTTCAAAGGCTAGAATGTCAAGCCACAAAACTGCATTAGCATAATGAGTTGGATCCAGGCTACATTTTCCTTTAAGGAAAGGCACTTCCACCAGCAGAACAGAACTTTCTTCCCTCCCCCCACAACTCGTAGATCTCCCCAAAATGTTGCTCTGGAAGACAGGACTCTTGGGGCATGAGGGCCAAATCAGGGGGTTGCAGCAAGAAGAGGCAATCAGCAGAAATCGCAAGTCCCACTACATCAGCAGGAAAATCAGTCTAGATCCAGCCCATTCAGAACATTTTTTGCTATGATTTGCTTACAGCTTCAGATCAGAGTAGCAGAGATTTGCATGGCATGCAGATAGAAAGCATAACCACACTGTGAGGATGGAAATCACCAGTTGCTGAGCCAGAGTTCTGGGACATGCCTATTAATAAAAAGAAATGCAACTACCCAACAATATAACCAGATATTTGAGCTCAGATTGGGTAACCTTTAACTGAAAACTATGTGCATGTTTTTGAAGAGTCACACAAGAAATAACATAGATATCTGATTGTGCAATAATGTGAAAATATTATTTGATCATCATGAACATGCATATCAAATGGAGAAATCAGAATCCATAGAGGCATGGTGGCCACATTTATCTAAGGGCAGTCCCTAATTCTACATTGAATGCTGCTCTGGGACTTCTGACCTTCAGCTGAAAAGGGATATGAAATGCCACTGGGTGCATGATGAACAGTGTGGTGGGTATGATCTTTTGAATAACAGCTGTATATGTTAAGGTGTTCCAAGACCTCTAAAACCTTTTTCAAAATCAGCCCATAACAACCACAGGTCTAATGAACAGTTTAAATTAGTGTTCCTATTATCATTATTATCATTATTATTATTTATTTGATTTTTAGCCCGCCACTCCTGGAAGGCTCGTGGCGAGTTACAACATTTAAAACCCCAATAAAATTCCCCTAAAAACCATATAAATTGCACAATATCCATACAAAAATCCAAGATACAATTTGGCGTTAAAACAGCAAAAAATTCCCCCCTAACCAAGACCTCCAGAGGAGGATATGGGAGGATAGATCTCCATCCATCAATAAGATGTTAAAAGAAAGGGGGGGGTCCAGTTCTTCCTTAGCACACCTCAACCTGATGGAAGAGCTCCGTCTTGCAGGCCCTGCGGAAAGTATCTGCAGGGCTCTCAACTCTTCCGGGAGCTCATTCCACCAACATAGCTAAACTACAGAGTTCATCCTTTATTTATAAAATGATGAAGCATGTCTAATTCTTTCTCTGGATTCAGGTTACTATTTTCTGTTATTTCTCTGGTACAAACACATAATCAGGTAAAAGATGAAATGCCTTGCACTTATGAAGCTGCAGTCCTAAACACAGTTAACCTGGAGTAAATGCCAGTTGAACACCGTGGAACATCTGAGTAGATACGCATAGGATTGCCCTGTAAGAAAGGTACAGAGTTTTAATTGCAATAACTTGCTCTGTTTAATTCATGAAAATCTGCCCTGGGGTTAATGGCTGTCTTCAAAGATATGCTTTATATAGTCATTCCTAGAAAATATCTCAGTTTTGTAGTAATTCAGAATGGTACCTCCTTTCCAAAGCATTGGCAATAAATTATTATCTTAAACCTGACAGCCCCCTAGTGGTCAGCAGTGGGCGAGCATCTACACAGCTCAGAAATATGACATGCAGATGCAAATTTCTACATAATATCCAACCGTGAATAAAAAATAGGCATGAAACTAGCCAAATCACAGTTCATTTTTGTGTGTGTGTCCTGGCATGACCAGAAACATCAGTGGACAGGCATTAGTGTAATTGGTGGGTTATGGAAATGCTGTCTTTTGGTTGCTTGTTGAACATCCTGCTCTCATGGCTGCTGCTTCTACTGCAGAGCTTGTGATGGCCACATTGAACAAAGAAACCAGCATAGTGACTAGTGGAGGCCTTTTCTACTTCCTCTCCTGAAAAGAAACTCAGTTCTTTGCTGAGATACTGCGATTAACTCAAAACCACGATCTGCAAAACTCAAAAAATCCAATGAATGTATAGCTTCATGGAGGGAGATTAATAGTAGGAAATTAAAAGATGCCCTTGGTGCAGTCTTTCGCTTTGTATGATTAAATAGTACATTTAATTTTTTTTAAATTACAGGCAGCAAAACTAACTGAGATTTTACTGCATCAGCCCCTAAAGTGTGAAGAATGGGATTTAGTAGTCACACCATTCATTTGTGGGTACTGTTCCCCTTTCTCATGGGGACTCAAGGTCAATTACTCAGTGTACGTTGGTGTAGCTGAAAGGCTGTGACATCTGCTTAGTGCACTAGGGCTAGTATTACAGAAATATGGAACAAGTATAGCATATTAGACATGATTCTGAATGCCGATACAAGGCTGAAGATCGGTACTGCATCATTAGATAGTGTAAAATATGATATTACCTCAGTAGAAAACAATGCAATGATGGCAAACAGACAATTCATTCCATATCCGTTGTTATTGTTTACAAGCCCTTCGTTGTGAATGGCCCTTTTACCTTTACAGAAATGCCCTCCTGAACAATTCAGGTACCACATCGGGGATCGTGGGTATGATCACTGGATATACTGAATGGAAACATTTGCTGTTTCATGCAAACACAAGAACAGCCATCTAAAGATTTCCCCGGGGAATTGTGGATGAAGGGCTTGCAGCTAATTTAGTGTCTATGAGTGCTATTCTAGACATCGTTTTTATAATCTGTACTGTGGAACCGTGATCATAGTTCGCCAGTGGCCTTTTATCCTGGATCATTGCCTTTTATGGCAGGCAAGTTTCCAAAGTCAGATCAGGGCCAGGAGAACACATGAACAAAAAACATCTTAGATGTGTCCTTCATTTCACACAATTTCTTGCTAATGTTACAGAAACACACAGTATACTGCATGCATTTAGAAGAGTATGCCACTTTTCTCTACCCGAAAGAGTCTCAAAGCGGCTTACAGTCACCTTCCCTTTCCTCTCCCCACAACAGACACCCTGTAAGGTGGGTGAAGCTGAGAGAGCCCTGATATTACTGCTCAGTCAGAACAGCTTTATCAGGGCTGTGGTGAGCCCAAGGTAACCCAGCTGGCTGCATGTGGGGGGAATGCAAAATCTGGTTTTGCCAGATTAGCAGTCTGTACTTCTAACCACTACACCATACTGGCTCTCCCAGTTATGAGTGCTGGGGAGTGAAAGCCAGTGGAATTCTTCTAAACATATCCTATATGTTAAAAAACAAACACATTCTTCAGAGTAGGCATCTTGTTTATTTGCGTGACTATTAATTTGTATGGCCTGTGTGTAGCATAGCCAGGATTATAGGATTATCTGGCAGCCAGGGCCCTAGATTTCCTGGAGGTCTCAAATCCAAATACTACCCAAGGCCAATCCTGCTTAGCTTCTGCAACCTGATGAGATCAGGCATGCCTGGGTTGTCCAGGCCAGGGCATGGTTTTGACTGCTTAAGGGTGACTTAAGCAGGGTGACTTCCATTTATATGGGAGTTGCTTTTAAGGTGGAGAGGAGAGCTATTACAAATTTAAGAAGAGCCCTGGGGGATCAGGCCAGAGGTCCATCTAATCCAGTGTCCTGCCTCTTACAGGGGCTAGCCAGTTCCTCTGGTGAGTCAACAGGGTATAGAGGCCAAGACCTTTCTTCTCTTGATGTTGCCTCCTGGTACTGGGATTTGGAAGTTAACTACCTTTGCATGTGCAAGTTCCCTTCAGTTACCTTGTAGCCTTGTAGCCACGGAGAGGTCTGTCCTTTAAACACCCTATCCCTATTCTGAAGTGCAGGGAGGCTCTCTGCTCTTTTGAACCAGCCATTCTGCCATTAAGGGTTTTATAGTGTGTTCCTGCATGCTATGAAAAGCTCTGTCAATAAAGAGCTTGATCGTTAAAAGGTGAGTTGACACCTCCCTTTTCAAACAGGTAATTAATTTACATCAATGCTACAGTACATTTATGTTTACACATACCCACAAAGCAGCCCACTATTTTACTCCTGTACTTATGTAGTGCTGTTTCTAATTGTTCCAAAGACATTCCCACAGCAGTCACTGTGGGGATTAGAAGCAGCAGGAGCTTCCTGTAGCATCTTGGATACATCCTGCAGAGATGCACAGAGCAAAAATGAAGGGATTTCCTAGGGGAAGATGAAGGAAATACTTGAATGAAAGAAAGCTGGCAGGGTAGCCACTTTTCTATTATATGAAGGCTGTATGGAGTTAAAAATAAACGTTCTTCGTTCCTTACTGTAGGCTGTGTCTATAGCAGAAATATCATGCCACTAACTGAATTCCACATTAGCTGGTTGTGCAAATACAGGCCAGTATCAGGATGGCTATTCCAGTGAGGATTAATCTACATCTCTGATTAGCCCCCTTGATGAAAACAGCTAATATTGTCTTGTTGAAACCAAGTACGTGTCTTTAATATTTATTTGTATGGCTGCAGACCTTTACAAAATAGCAGCAACGGCATAAACAATAACAAATTTACAAGTATATGGTAAAATAAAGTGAACCATTAAAATAAGATAATTTACTATATAAAACTATAAAGCCATAAAACGGGAATAATGGCATACAATTTTAACACATTTAAGTAACTACTCTTGTAGTAACAATATTAGCCCATTTCCCTTGCTGCTAGATAGTAAATTTGAAAAGGAAACACTGCACAAAACAGTTAATACCATTTTCTTAAAAGATCCCAGCAGAAACTCAGTCGTAATTACTGCTGACCTTGCATAAAAAACCCTATTATATTTACAGAAGAGGTGCTGTGAGGTACAGATTTAGTAGATACTATGTAGGGCAAAGCGCATGTGAACACACTCATTCTCAGAGTGGAAGAAGGCACTTTCTTTTAATTTACTTGAGAAATTCACTAATGAATGCACCTGTTCTGGGACAAAGCTCTTGTTTAATTGTGGAGTGACTCCCTATCATCCTCCAGGTGAAATAGCTAGGAAAGAAAAACTTGGTACATTTTTTCTTTATCCTTTGACTAAATCTGTAATGGACATTTGCAGTGTAATAATGTAATGGACGAATTGTCATTTGTCTGATGTCATCTGAAATCACTGCACTCTCCAAGATAGGATAGATGTTAACATTCTAGCTGTATCTATAGAAGTGAGCAGTGACTCATGAAAGCTCATACCGTGCCACAAATTTTGTTAGAATTTAAAGTGCTTTTGGAATTGTGCTCTTTTTGCTAACACTTAAAAATACATGCTTGCACATGGGATGGGTGGAAATAATTGGAAAGTTCTGCTTTATACTTGCTCAGAGGCAGCCTTTTCCTGGGTTCTCCAAGTGACTGTTTTTGTGGGAAGCTGGATTTTAACTTGGGGTGGTTGCACAATGAAGAGCATGTGACACACACATAAGAACACATAGACCCAGGGTGGCTGATGCAGGAGGTGTTATCCCAAAATTAGTGCAAGAGAATGAATGCTGTGATGCCTGGGCTCCTGAATGAAATGCATTGCTTATCTGAAGGACATTTGATAAGCAGCAGGCAAAAGGGGCTGGTTGTTTACAAGGTGATCTTTAGCAACACTCTGCAGCACCCATTAACAGAAACATCAACGAGAGATTACCTATGTATACAATGCAATCAGAACTTAAAAACAAGGATTCTCAACCCTTATGTGGATGTTTTAATGTTTCAGAATATGCAAGGTGTGTAAGGTGCATGATTTTTAAAAATATTAAGAATATCTAAAAGGGGGCATAGGAGATGTATATGTAGTATAGTTAAATCAGGAACTTCCTGATATTTTTCAATGTCTGAGCTAATGCAGAACTGGAAACACAACTTTTGATCTAATTCTGTAATATTTAAGACTAGCTAATGACCTGAATCGTCCAGGCTAGTACAATCTCATCAGATCCCACAAGCTACGTAGAATCAACAGTACTTAGTACTTTGATAGGAGATCACCAAGGGAGTCCAGGGCTGCTGCACAGAGGCAGATAATGGCAAACGACCTCCATTCATCTCTTGCCTTGAAAACTCTATGGGGTCACCACAAGTTGACTATAACTTGATTGTACTTTCTACCCCCAATGGGTCATCATGACCACTATCTGTAAACCGCTCCGCGGGAGCAGTAGAAATAAAGCGCTAAGGACAATGTGGGAGGAGAAAGGGGCGGGGCGGGGCGGGGCGAATCTGGGATAAAAACTCGCAGGGCACAATCAGGAGCTGCTTTGCGGCTTCTGATTGGCCCCTCTAAGAGTCAGTCTGGGAGTTGAGGGGGTTGGGGGAAGAGCCTTCGCCACCCGGCGGTGAAGTCGGGACATCGGGGGGGGGGGTGGCCGAAAGGCTTTCGCCGCCCAGAGGTCGGGACCTTGGGGGGAGGGAGAGATTTTCCCAGGTGCCCAGGAGAGCGGCCACAGGCCCAGCCGCCTGGGAACGCCTTTAACCTGGGGGGGGGGGCGGGGAGAAAGGCGTTCCCAGGTGCCCGGGAGCAAGATCGGCGGCTCTGCGAGCCGGTGATCGCGCTCACGGGTGCCTGGGAACGCCTTTAACGTTCCCAGGGGGGGAGCCCTTCCCAGGCGCCCAGGCAGCGCTGCCAGGGCAGCTGGGAATGGCTAGCGCCCACTGTATTCATTTTACAGCGGACTTAATTACTAGTTGCATAATAAAACTACAACAGCAATCCTTGTGAATGTCATCAAATATTGGAGGTCCACAAGGTTGAGATAACCTCAGTATAACTTTGTAACTTCTGCCTGTGCTAAGAGTTTGCCTCAATAAGTTTCTATGCCTGCTCTGCCTACCATTGTCTGCTTTTCCAGGTGACCTATACATAGCTGCATTAGTAGCACTGGAGTATTAGAAGAAAATTCACCTACCTCTCATGTTCAGTCTGAAGAGTCAAATAACAGGTAAGAATTAGCATCCAAATGAAAGATGAAACATTGACAAATGATCTTCTGTGAGGGAGAATTGAAGAGAGATAGCACACCTTCAAGCACGTGTTTAAATAGCGTTAAATGTATTAGCAAAATACATGTTAAGATGCACATCAGAAGTTGGTCAGGTCAGCACTGGTTTTATAACCTTTCAGAGGAGGATTTGTAAGCTCATCAGAATTTATTTTGTTCTTTTGTACCATGCTGCTCTCCCCAGTGGAGGCTCAAAGCTGCTTACATCCTCTTCTGGCTAACTATACTGTACCTAGTAGGTTTTGGTTGGATATCCACAAGGCAGTCACAGGAAGTCATGGGTGTGGTCAGGCTTGGTCAGATGAAAGCTGCAAAACCTTGAATAGCCCCTAAATAAGACAGCCCGTGCTCACATCTGGAGTCTGGAACACCTGTAGCGGTCTACAAACTCTTTATGGGGTGGGGTTTTTTTAACTGGGTTTTATGTCTGATACTAGCTTCAAAGCCCGTTCCTAAGAACGGGTCTTGAAAAGGTCCCCTCCCCTGGCCCCTGGCCCCTGGCCAGGCAGCTTAAGGTGGCCTTGGGCGGCAGCTCACAACCAGATCAAGTAGGGTGGGTGAGGGCTGGACAGCTCGTTAGCAGGGCCCTTAGCAGTCAGCTAGTCAGCTCCTTAGCAGTCCTTAATGAGCAATCAGCAGGCCTAGAGGCCCTTGTCAGCAGGCCCAGCGTAGCAGGCCAAGAGGCCCTTGTTAGCAAGCCCTCCACCATGACCCTTTGCCCAGGGCCTCTCCCCTTACCTGCTGCTGGCTCCAGGCACTGAGGCATCTGAGAGCAAAGAGGTTAGAGTCCAGGGACGGAGGGCGGGAGCTGCAGAGGCAGGGCCAACCAGGGCAAAGCTGGCTGCACCCTGATTGGCTCTATTCCAACTTGGACAGCCAGAAACATCCCACCCCCTAGGCTGTTTCATAAATATATAGAGGAACAACAATGGATAAGGATAAACCGCCTCCAGTCGTTCAAAAGAGGCGGGCTAAAAATCAAATACATTAAAATATATATTATGGGTCTTCTGGCACCTTCAGCAAGTTGTGGCTTCCTGACAGTGACCTTGGACGTTTTTGGGGGGATAGATCTTCTAGGGCAGGGGCGGCCAAACTGAGGCTCTCCAAATGTCCCTGGCCCTAAGGAAGGGTGCCTGGCATCAACCAGGGCTAGGGACTTTTCAGTACTCATCCCAACCTGGTAGAATGAGCTCTGGGGGGAGCTGAGGGCCCTGAGCTGTCACAGTTCCGCAGGGCCTGCAAAACGGAGCTCTTTCATCAGTTCTTTAGTTGAGGCCAGTGCTAGGAACACCATGGCTCCTCCTCTGGTTTAGTTGTATTACACCCCCACCTTTAGAGAGTTCTGCTCAGGGGATAGGGAATATTTTGGCTGCCAATTTTTGTTGTTTGTAGGGGTCTTAAGGCCCCTGGGTACAATGGGTTTAATATGGGGATTTTTAGGTCGGAAGCAGCCGCAAAGTCTTCAGAAAGCAGTGGGATATAAGCTTAATGATAATAATTAATAATAATGGTCCATGGGCTTCAATTACAAAGAGCCCCTGCCACAGTTTGGCCATCCCTGTTCTCGGGCCTTTGGCTGAATCAACTGGGCTATAGGAAGGTACAATGTTGCCAGTCTTCTGTATTCATAGCACTAAGACGACCCTATACAGATCACGTACATCTTCCATGACACAAAAGGTACCTATTTGCTATCTTTTAACATGAAGCAGCATCTCCGTATTGGATGGAAGTATCATTAACTGCATATTGCTCAGCAAACTTGAGCAAATAACTGAATAACAGCCTGAGACAAATGTGGTATGATAGATATAACATTGATCTCTCACTTTTTTTCAACAGAAAAGGCCCATGGAAATGGCCTCACTGACTTGCAGAGAGGCTGACTCGGGATGGATCCCACTGCGAAGGGACTGAGTTGAACTAGAAAGGCAAAGTGTGGACTTGGGTATCTCCCTTTTGCTTGAGTGGCAGGCTGCCAACAAGAGGAGAATGTGTGTGTATGCTGTCAAGTCACAGCTGACTTACAGTGACCCCATAGGGTTTTCAAGGCAAGAGACATACAGAGGTGTATGACTGCCTCTGTGTAGCAATCCTGATATTCCTTACTAATATTAGCCAGAGTTGACCCTGCTTAGCTTTCATGGTCTGACGAGATCAGTCAAACATGGGCTATCTAGGCCAGGAAGGGTACTAAGTGTTACTTGGGCAAGGAAGGCTAATGGAAAGACCCTCATTATTTCTCTCTCCTTCCCCTGAGCTACAGAGCAGATGATTTTTGCTGGCTTTTTAAAAGGTGGGTTTTAATTTATAAATGTTAACTCTTTTCATGGTATTTTTAAAGCCACCTTGGGCAGGTACCCCAGGAAAAGTGCATAAAAATTCTCTAGATAACTAGATAATATGATATGACAGTTTTTGTTGGGAATCCAGGCACAATTGAGACTATTAAAAAAGCCATATATTGCTTGGGATCAGGAAGTCCCCGTTGCCCAGACAAACCAAGAGTAAGGGATACACCATCTTAAGTGTATTATTATAATTATATGACTAAATGGCCTTATGTTGCTTGGATTACTGACTGCTTTTATTACATTTTAGCACATATTTCTGAAATGTTCAGAATTCCTTCTATATTCTCAAAAGGCAAGTTTACCAACTACTTAGGACTCTTGTCCCAACGAATACAGTAGCAGGATCTATACAAAAAGCAATTTGGTATAAAAGTGGACTTTGGATGTGCTTCCTGATACTTGCATGGTTTTAGATGTGGGCAGTGGAATCAATAATGCCACAAGGTATAACCTATAGCTTGGTAGGGACAGAACTCTGTCAACAGCAAAAACAAAGCAATTTACATTGTCTATTGTATACTTTTCAAAACGCAGATGAGATTTTTTCAGACCAGCTAGCAGTTAATGGAAAGCAGGAATGAAGTAAACATACAGTTTAAGTAAGCATACGGTTAATGAAAGTTTAAGTAAGCATACGGTTAATGAAATTAATTTATTCAGAATAGTTGAAATAACAAGGCTCAAGGTACCAATATTCTTCCAGAGATCTTCTTTCTTCATTAGTAAATTAAAGGATGAGGGAAGGGCCACCAGCCACAGCATCTACCCTCAGTAACTGACCAGGGAAACTGTAAAGAAATCTTTTACTACCTACTTGATATATGCCCATAATATTCTAGCCAAAAAAAACAAAACAGGGAGCAAAATGCTTCTTTACAACCTCACTGGTTAGTTTCTGAGAAAAGATCCTGCATTTGTTGGGGTGCTTGGTTGTCAGGATACCATTTTCTATTGAGTTGAAACAGCATCTGGCATCGTAATTAATTAACATGAAATGCTACAATCTTCAAAATCCCCTCGGATTCCAAGTATGGACACTATTATCATAATCCACCTGCACTGCAAATGAGGCACTAACGAGCAGAGGTGCCTCAGAGAATTCCTCCGCCCGCACAGGCTAGGCACACACACTGCAATGGAACATCAGGGTAATGGAGGCCTCATCCAATCCCTGTCCTTTCAACCATGGTCATCAAGAGGAGCACACAATTAAATAAAAGTAACCAGGCAGGTGGCTCTCTAAATATGCTGTCCTTTAACTACTGCCAATAACATTCTACATCCTTTAGTAACCAAGAAATTTTCTCACCTGGGGAGTTCAACCCAGCTCCAAGTAATGGGAGAATTATATTTGGTCTTAAATATGAAAATACAGGACAATCTAATACTATATGGTGTTTGATCTGAACCACAGAAAATGGTATGATTTGGTATCATCTCATTAAAACTGTGGAAGGCAATGCGTTCAACAGTGCTAACATAAATGCCCTTCTCTCCACTTGATGCAGGATAGACTACACATATGCATTGGGGAGTACTCTTGCTTTCTATAGTTCACTGTCGTACCGCCTGCATACAGACAAGAGGGGTAGAAATGCAAAGATAGATAACTGACCACACATATCACTCATGAAATCAGGAATCTCTGGATACAAAAATACCTAAATTCAGGACCCTAAATGCTGTTTCAGTGCCAAAACCCTTTTTCTGACATGCTGGCTGAGTCATACAAGAGGGATCCTAAGCACACTAGAAGTCTCATAGTTTTGAAACAAAGGATCATAAGCAAAGGTTCTTTAGGTTTGACATTCTGGCAAGCGTAAGTTGTTCAGATATTGTTGTACAGTGAATGCACATTAAGAACTTTTCATTTGGTTCATGATATTTTCCATATATTTGACAATTCCACCATTTAACACTAAAATTATTCCTCTTACATGAAATTTATTGGTGATCCTTCCGTCAGCCATCTACTATACAGGGGTTTTGCAAGGGTAAATGGGATAAATGCATTTTAAATGACACCCTTCTCTCTTCATTTCCTGAGGTCTGCCAATCTGATAGTGACTCCATACTCTTTCTAATCTTATAGGTACAAATGGGTTTATTCATAACAATATGTACAAATATATGTAGTCATCCGTCAGGCAACATTCTTGGCTTTAAGAAAGGAAAATGTGAGTCATCTACATAGTGCGGTCGCATTTTCTTTTGAGAGAAAAATATTCCCTGTGTATATTTCCCCACCAGCACGCACAGTTTCCTTTAGCAAACATACAGCAAGGTAAAATTGGAGGACTTCTGATTCAACTACGTTGCTGAAATTGAGCTGGTTAGGTTTATACAATTGCCTGGGAGATCCTCCTTGGAATCAGGGGTATATCTCCATTATGCAAATATAAATGAATGGATAATGGCTATTAAATCCTAAGGATAATTAGTTGATTTAATTTTGAAAAGTGCACACATATGTATATTCATCTATGCAGAACTTCTCAAACTACAAACGTCATGTAACAAGCTTACTTTTGGAAGTTAAGGTACTCATTTCAACAAAAAAAAATTTTTTAAATCTCTAAAATCCCAAGATACTGAAACCAGGAAACTTATTTTGTGTATTGAAATGCATGTAGGCAGCATTTATTCCCAAGAACAGGGAGAGTCATCAGGACAAAATAATGCAACTTAAAATAAAAGAATCAAACCTAATAAGGGATTTAGATTTTCAGTAGGCTTACCTTGGTAACAAAAACTCTGCAATTGCTCTAAATCTAAACGTTAAGAATTTTACAACACTGAAAGTGAAGCCAAGAAGTTGTATATTCAAACATTAAATATAAAAACACATTTGAATTTTATTGCTTGAGGAATACAGCATATGAAAAAGCACAAAAATGTTCAAAGAAAAGGTTGTAGCGATTCCAACATATATGATACATACCAGATGCAGTAAAAATATTAACCTGAATTCTGCATCAGAAAAAAGTGTGAAAATATATCTTTCTTGCTTGCTTAAAAGGAAAAAAAACTCTTTTAAAACAGGAAGGGTAACGGTATTACAGTACAAATTAGAAAAGTCAACACTGCACATTAACATTGTTTCACTAACCTAGTGTTCCTACCTTTGGTACTTGAACCATCACAAAAACTGGATCCTTAACCAGATCTAGTCCAATACTTTCTTGCTGAACCCACAAAGGCATTTCAGCTTAATGTTAACCCTACTCTCTTCACCACCATTGCATGAACAGAGTGTATGTTATTACACATGAGCCCTCTTAAACTAACTGCATTCGAGAAAACTTTAATCTGACTCCCAGAATGGTATCTGATTCACAAACAAGACTTTCTCCACATTCACCTCAGTTCTTCCACAATTTTCAATAGCCTCCAAGGCTATTTACAGTCTACACAGTTCTATAATGTGTCTGATGTGTGCAAGCTATTTGAGATGAACCCCCCATAGTACCAGAACAACACGTGACATTTCTTCAAGTATATTTTCAGATTCTATAATGGACTCTACTTTCTTTATTTCAATGCAAGTATCCAAGAAGTGCTACGAAAATGGCTGCTGCCATTACACTCAACAATTTTTTTCTTCATTTAAGTCCTGTTTGTCATTCTAGGAGCTCAGTCACCCAAAACTTGGAAATGAATCATTTATAAACTACAACCCGACGTGAACAAAGAAGCAGTCAGTTTCACGCAATAGCCTCACCTATTGGTACACTAGTTTGAAAACTGTTAACAGTGCTGACAACTAATTAGGAATCAGAGTTAAATAAAAATTCCTCTCACTGTGAGCATGCTCATTAGTTTCAAGGGTTCCTTTTAGAGGCCTGACTATTTAAGCATTCCTAACCAAAACTGAATTAAAATAACAATTTCCCACCAAGCTCTACCTTTATATTTGAACACTATGAACATGCCTGGACTATGCATGTAATACCTTCTATAGTTAAAGTTAAGCTGCTGTGAAACAGGAATTGTTTTAGTTCTTCAAAGTGGTCAGTATTTGAAATGAAATAATTTGTTTTGCTCAAGACAATGAATCATCAATACCATAATAAAATCTTGGGTTTTTCTCACCCCTATACAAAAAAAGATTGAATCTGTACAACTCCTATTAAACATACATGTTCCTAGTTTGGCAAAAATGTATCATTTCTCAGATTTTTAACAAGTATGGTATTTGAGCACATAGTATTTATTGCCGTATCTCCTAATTTAAAAGGACAAAGAATTCAGACAAATTACACTGAACCCTTTGCTTTTTCTTCCCTAAAGCAGATTAGACACCTATTCTGTTCCAAAAAACAAATTAAAAGTTTTCTACATAAGATTCTATAGTTAAAAGGGAAGAGACGTGTAAATGTGAATTTAGAGCTCCTGTATAAATTCCATTATATTTTATAAACCTTTTATCATAACACTGTTTGTTGATCAAATAAGTGACGCACGGCTATCTAAAATCTCCATAAACACCATTAAAAATCCAAAGTTGATATGATACTGAACCTTAAGTCTTCAAGAGTTCAAAGAGACAGTTTTTACATGTACGGCACACACAGCAGACATCCCTAAAATACCAACGGCCGGTCCAAGATATGGACAAAGTTACGGGTAAGCATTCATTTCTCTGGTTTTGTTGTGCAGGACAACTATTCTTTGCAAAGATCAAAACTCAGCCCGGAATATCTCAGATGTCATCTTCATCGTCTTCGTCTTGAGAAGATCCCGCCTGGTTGGATGCGCTGGCTGAGGCAGCTGCAAGCTGTGCTTGTTGAGCTGCTTGTTGCATCTGTAGCCATTCCTGTTGCGCCAGCTCTGCCTGCTGCTGTCTAGCCTAAGGACACAAAGGCCAAAGTTCAGGGATTACAGCACAAACAGATGCAAGAGCATAGGAAGAGTTCTTCTAGGACAGTCAGTGGGCACATCTAGTGCACTATCCTGCTTCCTCTAAAATGTTATTTTGTCACTTGAAAATGACAAGAACATGTCAGGCATAGCTAGCATGCTTTGTTTTGCAATTACTTTTTTTTAGTTCCATCCAATGCACTCTAAATAGGATGTATCAAAAATGCTCAAGTATTTGAGGTCTTGAGAAGCTTTGACTCTAGTAAAATTGCTTTTAAACATCTGAATGTGTTACTGACCTTATTGAATATATTATTGTGTGCATGTTTTTATGTCTATATGTGTCAACTGTATTATTCAATATTTACATATACTTTTAAGGTCCTGTTTTAATGTCTCAGTGTTTGCCATCTTGGAGAATCTACCTGAATGGAAAAGCAGCACATGTTTCAAATAAACATCTTTGTAGTTGGAAGTCTTTACATACAGTCTTTATAGATGAAGGTATTTGTTAGTTTTCTAGACCACTCCTCCCTGGAAGTAGGCTGGGAGCAGTTTACAACCTATATGTTGGATACCTACTTGCTGAGGATATTATACCTTGCATTAGCAGGTCCCTTCCAGCTCTGAGATAAAATAAGTTAATTAAAGGTTTGTTAAATATCATGTGTTAGATACAAAGTATTACAAGCAGTGCAAACCTTGTAGAACAAGACTCCCCTCTCCCATCATGCTGCCCCCAGGAGTCTTCCAAAATTTTGCCCTTGGGGATCAGGAGAATCATAATATGTGAGGGGGGCAACAACGCCATTTGTTTTGGGGTTCAGTTCAAGGTGCTAATACTGACCGTATCTTATGGGAATATGAACAACTTGCTCCCATATTACCCCACCGTACCTCTATAGTCATCTTCAGGGGCCCTGCTTTGTGTTCCTCAAGCCATATGAGGCTACATGGATGACAACCAAGAAAGGGCCTTCTGAGCCAGGTGTGAAAGTTATGGAATTCCCTCACCAGGGAGAATCACTTCAGGCCCTCTATCCCTGTCTTCCGCCAGCAGATGAGGACCTTCTGTTTTGTTTAATGTTCACTCACTGACCCCCCCTTCCTATTTATGTGTTTCATTAATTTTTTTTTTTTTTTTGAAAAGGCAGCATAAACTGCTTCAGATAAAAAAGTTTCCTGGGGAATGGAACTCAGCAAAAATGATCTCTCTAGGCTGCAAAGAGAAGTGCCACTGCAGCAGGAGTATAGTCATTAAAGAGCCAGCATGGTATAGTAGCTACTCAGTGGCAGACTCTAATCTGGAAAACTGGGTTTGATTCCCCACTCCTCCATGTGCAGCCAGCTGGGTGACCTTAGGCTGGTCACAGTTTTCTTAGAGCAGTTCTCTCAGGTCTACCTACCTCACATGGTGTCTATTGTGGAGAGAAACAAGGAAAGGTAAGCCTCTATTGGACTCCTTTGGGTAGTGAAAAGCAGGGTATATTAAAAAAAAAAACTCTTCTTCAAATCCAGTTTTCCCCCCCAGAAATCCTGACTTTTTCCAGATCCAACAGAACCAAACCAAAAAATACAGAGGAAAAAAACAAGCAGCAACAAAGCCACAAAAAACAACTGAAAGAGACAGTTCAGCTGGGGCTCTTTTGGGTGGTCCCTTTAAACTGGACTGTCCAAAAGAGCTTGCAAAGCAGATGATCCTGGGAGAACTCTCCCCACAGCAGAATGGTGGGGTCACTCTGCTCTAGTCTCTCAGCTGTTGTTCTGGGTTTGCTGGTAATTCCCAAACATTTCTGAGATTTTTTTTCAGAGTTTTTCCCCCTGGTTCTCAAAAAACAAAATCCCAGATACATTTGGGCTGCCAAAATATACTTGAAAAATACCAATAGGGTGTTTTCTGGCTATATTTTCAGTTTGGGTAGATCTGAATACATATCCCTATATCTGACAAGGTGCAACAACCAGAGCATGAAGGGCTGGATTCCATTTCTGCAGATGCGGCAGCCAAAGAAAGGTGGCCAAGTGACTTCAACCAGGGGAACTCAACAAGCCCTGCCTTAAAGAAACTGCCACGGCCAACAGCCTTTGGATGGCGGAGGTGGGTGAGACTGCTGCACAATCCCACGTTTTCCTCTTTCAACAACAAGGGGAACTGTGATGCTCCCCAGCATCACAAGCAATCTTTAAGTGTTGCTACTTTCCAGAGATGCCAGCTCTGCTTTAACTGCCTCTTATTTCCAGCCAGTTCCATGGCATTATCCAGCCTCTGAAATTATTACTCCCCATGTGCAAGTACACAGACACATATCCAGTGCCTGCCTCTGCTGTGTGAAAACCCTGAGAGCTCTTCTGAATGCCTGCCCCTGCCCTTCACCCCCTCCACACACTGCCCCAGTTCCATTCAGACTGTTACATAAGGCAGTGCATACATGCAGGGAGCCCAGGGAGAGTGCATGCATTTTGGCTTGGTCTCTAATTTAATCCTCCCTGTGCTGCTGAGGCAGGACAGGAGTTCACACATTTGGGTCAACAGGTTAGCAGGCTCTGGCTCATCCAATTCATATAGCCTTTCCTCTCGTTTGATGTGCCTGGTGCAGACAGTTGCTCTGTTCACATGCTTACATAAGTGCGTACATTTGGCAAGCCATACAGTGGCTTTCCACAGGTGCCTTCCCTGGGCTGCCTGCAAGTGGGAAGCTGGTTTGGGGAAATGAAACCACAGTGATTCTATGTGCTGTACATGAACATGCAACCATCTTTCAAGGAGCCAGTGCGCACTGGCTGGAGGATAAGAAAGCACAGCCAAGGGTAGCAGGCAGGCCACAACAAAGCTTGCTGTGCAGCTCTTGGAGCCAAACCAGCCCTCCTCATCCCTTATGACTCTCAACTCTGGGTTGAGCAATGCCTAGAGATCTGGGGGAAGGCCATGTGAAGGGCGCATGCCTGGGGAAGGGAGGGACCACTGCAGGGGGTATAATACCCGGGATGCTTTGGTTGAGCCATCTTCACTGAGCTTTCTCTTTTATATATGGAAACATTAGATTATGTGAGTTCACTTACTTTTGCAAATAACTCCTGCTGCTGCCTTAGGAGTTCTTCTTCAGGAATGCCAAGATTTTCCAAGCGAGAACTAGCCTTTCTCCTTTTTAGTGCTACCGTTTTGCATTCTTGTAAGACTTCTTTCACCTCACTGATATAGGAGCTGAAACCCAAACTTTCTAAGGCTGGGAATAAAAAAAAAAGTTTTGGCGTTACAATCCATCCAAATGGTAGCAAATACACACTGAAGTTAGTCTAATCTAATAAACTCGGTACATACTATGTATTTTGATTTTTTCAGACAAAAAGCAATTGTGTATTGGCTATTTTTTAAAATTAGCCTGCACTTAAACAAATGTACATTTATCAAGTCGGAGCTTACTCTGGTCAGGAGTCTTGTATACCAGACTCCAAATTTACTTTTACCCTCTGTTCATTGTCTACATCTAGATTAGTTTAACTGATAGCTGCAGGAAGGGAAAGGAGTCTTTAGTTCAGCTGTGTAATTAATGGGGTATGTTTCCAGTTGATTTGGAGTGGCAAAAAGTTTCAAATGCAAACAAACTGGCAGCTGGTTTGGTATGCTTATTTGACATATATTTGGTAAACAAATTTAATAACTTTTCTATGGTTGTATAGGTATCACATAGATGAACTACAATAGAAAAAAAACTTGCTATGGTTAAAAATAATAAATTTCAAACAGTTTTATGTTGATAGAGATTATAAACCACACTAATAAATGTCGTAAGAAAATGCATTTCAGAAACAAAGATTTCTACTGAAGACCAACATATGTAGCTCTCCAGATGAGACCAATTCCCAGTACATGTTGGCAGGGGCTCATGGGAATTGTAGTCCATGGACATCTGGCTAGCCAGTTTGGCCACACCTGCCCTATAAGACAGGCTAGGCTGGAATAATGTGATTGGTCCACAGTAACCCATCCAGTGAATTTTATGTCAGAGTGTGGATCTCAATCCAGGTCTCCCTAGGACTAATGTCGGCCCCTAAAGTTAGCTAACAAAGCAAAAGCCTTTTAAGGTCACATAACAAATCCAAATCAGACACAAATTACAGGCAGGCACAATCCAATCATTCATCAGGAATGATTTACTCTTTAGGAGGCAGCACTACCTCAGATACACTAGTAAACTTGGCAGGGGGAGCTTTTGAGACCAATGAAGTTTTATTCAAGGTATAAGCTTTGGTGTTCAAGTACATTTTTCCTGAAAAAGTGTGCTTGCACATGAAAGCTTATACCTTGAATAAAGCTTTGCTGACCTTAAAGGCACCACCGGACTCAGACTTCAGTTGCTTCAGACCAACATGGCTGCCCACCAGAAGCAGGGAGAATTAGCTTTACATTAATCTTCCATATGAAAAACAATTCTAATATGGTGGGGTATCATTTTGAGCAGGGGTAGTCAAACTGCGGCCCTCCAGATGTCCATGGACTACAATTCCCAGGAGTCCCCTGCCAGAGTTTGCTGGCAGGGACTCCTGGGAATTGTAGTCCATGGACATCTGGAGGGCCGCAGTTTGACTACCCCTGATTTTGAGTAACATAACCCCCCCCCCCAACACTTTTTGGTAAAATGTAAGATCTCAACAAATTACATCAATTAGCTGAAAGAAAAAAACTAAATTCCAGCACTGCAAAGCTGCTTAACTTATGCCTTGCTGCTTTACGACCGGGAGTGGACACAAAAACCACAGACAGAAAATAAAAACTGACAGAATAATTGAAAGTGCAGTGACTCAGTTATTTCTCAACTAAGTCAGTAAGCAACTGTGCTGATCTGCAGAAAACATAATCTATATGACATAAGTAACATCAACAAAATTCTCCAGAATTTGCCAAGTTGACCATCAAGTTTGGGTCTTGTATGTCCACTAATCAGGTCAATAATGAACTTGTAGCATGGACCTACCTTTCTTCCCCCACCATCTGCTTGCTACTAGTATTTTCTTTTAGCTCAGAAGCCCCATGGAGACTGGGACAAGCATGCTACCTTCTTGCCTGGCTCAAACTATCATGGTAAAAGCCAGTCCTGCTCTTCTTGAGCCACATCTGGTACTAGTCATTTTGAGGCTACAAGGCATAGATCTAAAGACAATGATGCCAGCTCAGTCCTCGTATAGCACATAAGATTTTGGTAAGAAGGAGACCTGAGCTAGAGCCACCACAGCAATGCATATTTGTTACTTTTCACAAATGAGCAGATGGCAGATTACACCACTAGATACACCCAGGACTGTATTCTACTTTTCTCCTCTGTAAAAGGTAAAGGTAAAGATATCCCCTGTGCAAGCACCGGGTCATGTCTGACCCTTGGGGTGACGCCCTCCAGCGTTTTCATGGCAGACTCAATACGGGGTGGTTTGCCAGTGCCTTCCCCAGTCATCACTGTTTACCCCCCAGCAAGCTGGGTACTCATTTTACCGACCTCGGAAGGATGGAAGGCTAAGTCAACCTTGAACCGACTGCTGGGATTGAACTCCCAGCCTCATGGGCAGACAGCTTCAAACAGCATTTCTGCTGCCTTACCACCCTGCGCCACAAGAGGCTCTTTGTCCAACACAATCTGGAGTCCTGAGAATCCACTAGATGTGGTGCCTGCTTGGGCCCTTTAGCTCTGAAGCCAACTGAGACCACAGTAATTACCTTAACACAGCCGAGACTTTGTGACTTATACCAACTTCAGTATCTGGAGAACTTGTGTTTTCTCTTGTCAAAAAACAGCCTATGTTCCCCAACTTGTTGCCCACTGAAGCTTTTGAAGTTCAAGCAGGATCCCTACTAGAGAGGTCATCAGCACCCTGTATTTCTTTTTGCCCTTCATCATGTCAACTGAATGCAAAAGGAATAACGTGAAGAAAGCAAACCTGATGCATCAGCATAATTTAAACCGGTCATAGAATCCAGTTTTTCTTGACACTTAAGTTTGATTGTTTTCACACAGGCAACACGCAACTCTCAGTATGGCATCTGCTCAAGCTTTACTGCTTTACTGCTATAATAATTCCCACTGGCTGAAGCAATAACTAGCAAGTTTCCTATATTTAAACACCTAACACTACTTGAGCTCGAAACTGGAATCAACCAGCTGCTGAGTGAAACCAAGTTTCTATTCGCTTTCACTGCTGCTGCTCCGAATGTGGCTGGCAGAAACTCTTTTGAGATCTGTCAAGCATGCAATATCATTATGACTTGAAAAGAAATTGGGATGGGGGTGGCCTAATCAAACTTGTTTTGTTGTATGAAAAGTGCTACTGATGATACACATGATTTGAAAAAAGAAACTCTGCGAAAACGAAACATCTTTTGTGAAATTATGATGTTAAAAAACTGTTCCCCACAAATTACAAGAAGTGAAAGCGAAATAACAGATGCAAAGAAATAACTGGAATAATTAACTATGTCCTAACACAGCTAATTAAATCTTTATTCAGACACCACCCTGTGTTTCATCACTCAGTTTAGCTTTTAATTCCCAGCTGAAGTATATAGTAACACCTTTCTCCATACAGTTTCAATGAGCACACATGACATACTATCTTGAGCAAAAAGCTAGGAACCATTTTTCAAACTGAACATGTTCTACTATTCTGGAAATACAAGTATGAGGCCTGCAATGAATTGGGGGAGAAGGAGGGGGTGAGAAAGAAAAACATTTGGGAGTGCTCCTTTTTCCTAGCATCTATTTCCACCAGACAACTTAACTCTAAAGTAAACAAATAGCTTCCTGCTCACCAAGTTATTTCAGCTGGGCTGACAAGGCTCACAGATAGAGGAGCAGGATGTCATCCATCTAACCTCCAACATGAACAGTCCAGTAGCTGAATGGTATTACCTTTCCTCTATACAAGACCTGGTTACACACTAACCTTTTGCATACTGCAGGGTCTTGAATAGGCCAACTGTCTCCCTCCCTCCACCAGTCTCCGTTTTCTTGGTATCATGGAGGGTAATCAGCATGCTCAGTCCCATTCAGACTAGCTTTTTAAAAATTACAAAATAATATTTTCCTGCATGACTGTGGAAATCCCCTATGCAAAAGCCTGTCTTGTCTGTGGATGGCCTCATTTTACTGCCCTTGGAAGAGGCACTGAAAAACGTAGCTTGCTACTATAAGGGATGATTCTAATTTACAGGCAACTAAGTTAGCGTTTTGGGAAGTCCAGCTAATATGAATGAACTTCTCTTAAACAGATGCACTTAGTACAAGAACATGCCCATATACTATTTCTGCCCATATGCCCACAATTAGCAGAGCTGACTTTTACAGTCAATTGATATGCTTTTCAAGGGTTGCGTCTCAGATGTCTGGCATTTTGCTTACAAGTATTTTTTTACACTTGCATGAACTATTAACATACCAACAAAGCTGTCCTCTAAGCTAGGGAGTGGCAGCTGTTCAATAACAGAGCACATACTTTGCATGCTAAACGTCCCAGGTTCAACCCTTGGCATCTTCAATTGAAAGGCTCTCAGGTAACCGGTATGGAGAAGTCCTTTCTTTGCCAAAGACTCTGGAGAGTTATCTGTCAGAATAAATAATACTCAGCTAGAGTAACTGCTGGTGTGACTCAGTAGGAAGGCAGCTTCACACATACTCAGAAAACAGGCAGAACTCACTAAAAATACATGTCATACTGCACAAAGCCCTGCACAAGCAAGTGTTTTGCCTGTGCACTGAATCTCATACAAATTTGTTTGAAATGCCTGAAAGAATGAAACGTGCAATGCACTAGCTGAACCACAAAGACTGCAGCTTCTCGGTATCTTGCAGACAACCTAGTCTGTTCTACTCTCACTTAAGCAGGGTCTCGCAAAATGTTGTTGAAGGCAACAGGAGTTGCATACAGCACCCCGAAAGTGCGGCTACCCCCTGGGCTGCCACCCTGTCAGACACCGGCAAGGCATGGGAGAGCTGGGGGGGGAGGGTCGGGCGGGGATGCCCGGGGGGGGGGGCTCTTGCCTTGGATGACGTGCTCGGGGGAGATGGTTTTCTTCTCGGACTTGTTGCAGATCTCGTTGGCCTCGGAGGAGATGAGGTGGATGAACTCGGTGCAGCAGTTCACCACTAGCTCCCGGGCGTCGTTCGCCACTCGCACGTTCGGCAGCGTCTCCTTGATCATCTTGTTGATCGCCGCTCGGGGGATCGTCAGGTCATCGTCGTTCCCGGACGAAGAAGCCATGCTCGGCCGCTCGCGCTTCCTGAGCCGCCGTCGCCCAAGCCCCGGTGGGTGGGCGAGGGCCTGGAAGGGAGCGGGAAGCGCAGGGGCTGGGGGGGGGGGGGGCTCCCCACAGACGGATCAACGGGGGCGCTCCCGAGTTCCTCCGCAGCCGGGGTTACAACAGCCACCGGCGCCGCCTCCGCCACATCCTTCAAGCGCTGCTGCTGCGGCGGCGGCGGCTGGGAGCTCTCGGACACATCCCCGCAGCAGCAGCGCCGCCCCGGGGAGCGGGAGGCCCGAGGATCCGCGCAGGGAAGGCCCCGGGCCCGCTCGCTCGCTCGCTCAGACCCGGCAACGGCTCCGCCAGCCCTCCTCCGTCGCACAGCAGGTAGGCGCCCGGGAACGAGGAAAAAGGGCTCGCGAGGGACCAGCGACTCGGGCTGCGGTGCGCGCCACTTCCGCCGGAAGCACTACGCTGCGGCCTTCACAGTTCTGCTTCCGGTTCGAAAGGGTTCGGCGTGGACGGGTAGAGCAGGCGCCGGGCTGGTTTTGGTTTCGTCCGTCCCCCTTCGGGGTTCCGATGGACCGCTTCACCCCGACCGGGGGCGGGTCTTTGCGCCGAGCTGTGGCTTCCCTCGTGGCCCCACTGGACGGCTCGGCTTGCGAGCCGATGAATAGACGACATGCGCCTGCGCAGTGCTGTCCTCCCCTCCCTTTTCCGAAAGCTATACGCTTGACAGCTGGCGGGGTCTTCAAGCTTGCCTCTGCGTGCCCGGCCCCAGGCCCTCCTGGTTTCCTCAGAAGTTTCATTAAGGAATACCAGTTTGGATTGGCTGTCGAAATGGCCCGGAGCGAGTCTCATGGCGCACTCGTTTTCTGCCAGTTGCCTTTTAACAACAGCCTGACAGACATTGTGTGTGTTTTACTACTTCTCTATACTTCGATTTGCCTTCGGTGGCCATATACAAGAATCTAAATAGTAAAAGGAATTACAAAAGCCCGCACCAGATGTCATTTTGGTGATGTCATTTTGGACGACGGTGAATTTATTTTATCCAATGTCTGTAATTCCCCAAGGGGGAAATCCTGTAGGGGAGATAGGATTAAATTTCCAAATGCCCCCATAATGTTTCACATTCCTCTCCACTTCTATGTTTAATAGTGAAGAGGCCATCACACACACACCAATAATAAAAACAGCAAAACTAACCAAATATACTGGAGTTGCCAAGCATGCATAAAAATCTGCCTAAAAATTAAAGGTAAAGGTATCCCCTGTGTGAGCATGAGTCATGTCTGACCCTTGGGGTGACGCCCTCCAGAGTTTTCACGGCAGACTCAATACAGGGTGGCCTTGCCAGTGCCTTTCCCAGTCATTACCGTTTTACCCCCCAGCAGCAAGCTGGGTACTCATTTGACTGACTATGGAAGGATGAGTCAACCTTGAGCCGGCTACAGGGATCAAACTCCCAACCTCATGGAAAGACAGCTACAGACAGCATTTCTGCCGCTTACCAAATCATCCTAATTACGTAAGTCAGACAATAAAGGAGAGAGTGCAAACAAGAGGAAGAGAAACCAGTATGTTCAAATTCCTCATGGACTTTTACCCTCATTCTATACATGAAAAGTGACCTTCTGAAATCTATTTCTGGTATTGTACTCCATTGCTTACATTGATACATAAATTTCCGCCTTCATATGTGGTCAATTAGTACAAACAGGATATTTCATATTTATCAAGCCAGGAATTCCAACTGTGGTTTCCTAGCAAAGTATCCATTAGGCATATGTGCTCTGGTTCTTCAGCTTCCCAAACTTCATGATGTATTAGAGTTGATTCCAGAAGTTTCTCCACATTTCAGAAGCAGCTTGTAAAATGGGAGCTCTTCTGCCAAGCATTTGGCTGAGGCCAATGAATTGACAACATCTACTGGACCCCCAGAACCCATTCAGATATGCCAGTATATAAATATAATACATAAATAAAAACAGGTCTGTAAGGCTGTGCAACACAGTGCAGTCCTTAAGAGGAAAGTTTTAGAAACAGCTTCTTAATCATGTAACCCTCAGCATGGCTCTTCTTACTGATGGTTTCTCAAAGCAACATGAAGAGCCATGATACCATGATCAGAGATAGCCACCTGTGGTGATGTAGAAGCAGTCTTTGCATTGCAGGGAGTGGCACACTTGTCACAGATCTCAACTATAAAAGCTTCACATTTGTACAGATCAACGTGAAATTATACTAAACATTATATAGCATTCTCTTGCCATATTTGTAAATATTACCTTGAATTTGTTCTCCATCAAAAATGTTAAACAATTAACATGTATTCTGACTTTGAGTACCATTGATAACATAAAACATTCTAAACACAAAATTTAGCTGAAGAAAACACACAGCACATACAATTAAGTGGTACCGAAGAAACAATCTTAATCTGAAAGCTCAGACTAATAAAATGAATTTCCTTAAAATTTGAGGGGCCAGGCCACCCTCTTTAGGGAGGGTACTTTCTAATTTTTTATGCAGGCATACTTGGATAAAAGCCTCTGAAGATCTTAAAGGTCAAGTTCATACAGAGGGAAACAATCTTTTTAATACTATGATTTCAAGGTGTTTAGGGCTTTATGGGTGGTGATCAGCATTTGTGAACTGAACCTTGAAATGGACAGGAACCAGCAGACAATATCAGCAAGATATGTTCTGAATAATTGATCCCAGTCAATTATGTCACTGCTGCATTATAAAGTTTCCAAGCAGACTTCAGAAAGTACTTTGATGTTGATGCTACTACAGCAAATCTATATTTAAAAGGCCACTTCCCCTCTCTTCCATGTATCTACATCTAATTTTAAAAGCTAGTTTTTAGCGTTCCATCACATTCTAGTATGACTGAAAAAAGGAGTGCAGATATGAGCAGTACTGATCATCAGTGTCTAGAATAACCAAGTACATCTTAAATAGAAGTTTCCAGTAGATTAAAAAGAAAAACAGATCTTTCAACCTTTTCTTCCACAGTAAACAACTTTTATTACTATACAAATTACTTTAAAGCAATAATCATAAAAGTAGAACTCAAAAAATAAGATAGAGAGGATTGTGAGTCAATGCAGGTATTCTTACTATGTACAAAATATCTATTAAATGTATTTATGAACATAATGCTATGCCAACTAATTCATCAGTGGCTGACTGCTTGCTTGAGGCAGATCTTCATAGGCTTTGTACCTGAAATAGTAACGTTTGTAAGTTAAAGCTCATATTCAAATCAAGACTTGTTCAAGCCTAAAATCCTAGTTAGCATGCACTATTGAACAGGTAACAATCTTCTATTTTGTTTTTCGACGTTATTTTTTGAAAGATAGAACCTCCCTACAGAATCCTGCAGCCTAATCTAGGAAGTTACTTCAGAGAGTTTCAAAAGAAGATATTTCGTAAGGATGAGCATTGCTATAATTTCCCCAGCACAAGCAACAGAGTCCCAGCAAACCCCAGAGGTACCTAGGAACCAGAATACTCCACAGTTCAGCAACTCTGCAACCAGTCTGAGAAGTCATAAGCCCCAGTCCTCCCTGGACATGGCCAGGAACTTCAGCAGCTATTCCAGTTGGTGCCAACAGACTGGAAACTATGCAACCTCTCTAGGCTATGCAGCATTCCACTTTCTAAGAATGCCTAGGATTTAATGGGAATCCTCTGCCTGGAAAGAATGTTGAAGAACTCAAAATTGTAAATAATATTTACTCAATATAACTGCTAGATACATTGTGGCATAGTATAGCATTATAGCAAGAATTTTATATTTCTAATGCTTCAAAAAACCCACAAATCAAATTCCTGGACCAGGGTAATGAAATTCTGCATCAAGAATGGATGTAAAATTATGCATGTGCATTCTCTTACTTCCATGGGTCATTCTTATTACTTTGCACACTTTATGCTGGTATCACCTCCACCAAAGTAATGGCTAGCTCTTTCATGTACAAAGCTTTCACTGATAAAACATTACATCCAATGGTAGATAACTCAACTAACAATGGTGACAAACTAGCCAGCTGAAAATGAGGCCTCACCTAGAATCATAGAAGGCACCTCATGGGTCATCTAGTCCAACCCCCTGCACTATGCAGGGCACTCACATCCCAATCGCTCATCTACTGTAACCTGTCATCCCTTTGCCTTCACAGAATCAGCCTTTCTGTCAGATGGCTATCTAGCCTCTGTTTAAAAATTTCCAAAGATGGAGAACCCACCACCTCCCAAGAAAGCCTGTTCCACTGAGAAACTGCTCTGTCAGGAACTTCTAACTGTCAGAACCTTCTCACACCATGGATATTACTTGTTTCCAACTAGCAGCAGTGGAAAGTTATTGATAGTCTTGAGTTTTCCAGTTTCTTGGGCTGTAAACAGGTACAGACCCACATATCTATTGTTAGCTATGTCACATCAGCACAGAACATCTTATTGTATAATATCTGGAAATGGGCTGGGAGTTAAGCATACAGAAGCCCTGGCTTAACTAATTGGAATCTCATTCAGCAAGTGCTCCTGATATTTCAACAGACATTGCCCATGTGGCTTCAAGTGTACCTACGTCAAAAAAACATGCTCTTTGTTTTAAATGAAAGCAGATAATTACAAAGTCGACTTACTCCCATTCTCTGCAAGTCCAGCATTCATCAGTTAAGCATAACCCTGACTATATCCCAAGGAACTTGTCTGCCAATGCAACAAACATAACATTTAAAACAAAAGGAGATACTCTTAAAAGTTACTTTAAAATGTAGGCCAATTTCACTATGATGTGTACTCTGGGCACATTTGAAAATTGTATCCTAGAGATATCCATTAATTCGCAGCCGTCTTTGTTCCATAGGTTGACATCCATACAGCAAGTGATAAGTTTTCCTAAAATGCATTACTTATTTTAGTTGCATTATGCCCCATTTACCTAAGCAATATCACAGTATAGAATTCACGTACTTGATTTTCCTTTGCATTTTCATCAGTTGAAAATTAGAGGGATGAATTTTCAGACTTCTTCATCTCTTTGTTGATGTATTTTAGCATTCCACAAAGAGTGTGGAAGTCATTACTGTCGCAAGTCACATCTTCATCTACAGCATATGTCAAAGGATCAAATGAGGATTCACTTGGGCTTTTTTGTGGAGCAAGAGTTGTTTCTCTTAGGTTACAAGGCACTGAAGAGTTTAATACTAGTATCTCTTTAAGGTGTAACAAATCCTCATCATCATCATCTTTCACACTTAGATCACTAGCACTTGTAGAGCGACGCAATTTTCTGTGTTTGGCATAAGAAATCTGAGAGAGCTCGGCAACATTCACTTCTTTATCATCAGACCACAGATGAGGAGTTATGTTCTTTAGGACTGATAATTGTTTGATGCCTTCCGTTCTTTCATGACCTGCAATTCTAGTTTGTAGTCGTGTAACTTCAGATTCCTGAAAAAACAAACAAATAATGTATATTAAATTACTGATGAAAACTACTATGGGAAGGAGGAACAATATGGGTCCTCTATCTATTCGTATATTATGAAAAACTATTAGCAAAACTAATACTGTGGGGAAGGAAGTTTACTACCTAACACTTCAAAGGTTGTGTTATGCAGCACAATCGTACTTTCTTGCAATTGCAGACATCAACTCAAGCTTGTTTTCCACAATGCTGGCAGCAGTTTATAGGTGTAAGCCTTCAGTCTCTCCAAAATTCGAGTTAAGACTCCTGTCTCCAAATTCTTAGGTCAGTTATAATTTTGGGCCTACCTGAGTCAGGTGATAGCAATGAACCAATCAGAGCATGTCCCAGTCAGAACCCTCCAGAAAATTATCTCATCTCTTCAATTCTCCCCCTCCCATTCTCTGGTTCTCTCTTGCTTTGACCTTGAAAATGGTAACAGGTCTGTGAGCTGCTAGGTCCAACACCTGTGAGATGCAATCCATCAGTAATGCATATTATTAACCCTTGGGAGGAGGAAATAGGGTTGCTTTGCCTGACAGGTGAATTTGGTGTTGTGTTGCCTGTCTGGCATAGGAAACCTACCTCATTGGCCCATTATGCACGGCCGCCGAAACGGCGATTTCAGGTCACATGGAAAACGCGGAGGGGGAAGACGCGACGCATACCGGTTATACACGGGGCGGGGCGCGACGGCGGCAAAACCCAGAGTAACCGATTATGCACGCGCCGATCCGGGCGCCGCGTCTGGTTGCGCCCCGCTCACCCGGAAGCTGCGCTTTCTTCCGCGTTTCACTGACGCGGCTTTTTCGGCGGCATGCACCGAAGCTGCAGCCGGTTGCAGCCAGCTCCGTGCGTTATCCGTGATTTTAGTCGCCGCCATTCCACCCCGAATGTGCGCTAAAACCCCCGTGCATAATGGGTCATTTGGGCACCTAGTTTCTCCTCCTGCACTACACTCATATTTCTTATAGAAAGAGAGATTGAAGAGATACACCATGTAATGCTAGTTCAACATTTCTCTTTAACCCATGACAAGTCTCTCTGCCTTTAAAGTCAAAGTAGCTGATGGGTATTAATGGCTTTTCCAGACTATCATTGTAATGTGAAATATACAGTTCTTTCTTCATTACTAGAAAACCAACCACATGTCCCCAGTAATTGTGTCAATTGGAAAGAGATCACATTCTCTCAGCACTCTAAAAGAACAACCTTAAGCATGTGTAAGCCCCAAATGAATAAAAGGGGCTTACTCCTGGGAAAATAAAGCAGTTTGATTCCAGTGGCACCATTACAGCCAACAGTTAAATTCTGGGTGTACTTTTCTGTGCATGCACACTTCTCCAGATACACTGAAACAGGACTTCCTCAACCATTACATGTGTGTGTGTGTGTGTGGGGGGGGGTAAGTTGCCAAGGAGGGCTAATCAGAGTCAAGATGCATAAGCAATTAAGTATAGCTATGATTAGATTAAAGCAGTTCCAGTGGCACTTTATGACCAACAAAGTTTAATTTTGGATATAAGAGAGAAGTGAGTGACTTAGCATGTGTAGTAAAATAAGAAAAATCTCTATTAAGCCCTGAAGATTCAATTGTCCTGAGAGTTGTAATAACTTGTAAATCAGCAATCTCCCATCCCTTCCCATCTCCCATCCCAGTCTGTTTCTGAAATTCCTTTGTAATAAAACAGCTACTTAGAGGTCCCCCACTGAGTGTCCTGAGAGTTTGAAATGTTCTCCTACAGGTTTTGCAGTTTTGTGATTAATGTCAGATTTGCGTCCATTTATCCTTTGATGTAGAGTCTGATCTGTTTTGCCCTGTTCTGGTTGGATGCTACAATAAATCTACAGAATAAGAAGAGACTTCTTATTTTTCTTTATCCTGTATTAGTTCTGTTAATATTGTTAGTAGCCTTGGGATAGTTTTTCCCCCCATCTTTGTGTGTAGACACTACAAACTGTCCCTTTTGTCTGTATTTGCTTATAACACTAACACAGCAAGACAGGATTTTAAACTCGGCTAGATACAAGCAATTCTAGCATTTCATGGAAGGTGCTTCCTCTGGCACTAGGGAGGACTGCCACAATTTCTCTCTTGCAGCGCAGCCTTGTGAGCTGCATTGGACACTGTTTTCAAGGATCTCCTATCCTTCAGGATAAGCTCTCTGGATGGCAGAGGGGGCTGCAGAAGTAAGTCAGCCAGGTCAGTTACGCAAGCGGAATATGGGAATCCAACATACTGTGTTTGGGGTCAATGAGTTCAGCCCTAATAGTAGGGAGCAGGAAAACACTGAAATCATTACAGCACGTATTTAGTTTTCGACATTTTATTGAGGAGATATGAAAGTGAAAAATGGAATGGGAGAAGCAGTATTGCTGAAGAATGTCAAGTTACGCCCTTTAGCTAATAAACCTAAATTCGAAATTTTGTTAGGAAAGCAAGAATATCACATCAAACAACAGATGAAAGTTTTATTTTATTAAGTTCTTGTTTCACAGCTTGTGTGTCAAGTAATGTACATCTGTGTTAACTTACTTTCAGAAGCAGGGCTTCATTTGCTGCTTGAACCAGCATATTTCTAGACTCAAGTTGCTGCTGCAAATTACAGACGGTGGTTTGGGCATCTTCTAGTTCCAGCTTCAACTGCTTCAGCTGCCCGTTCAGATGATGAGATTTGGAAACCTGAGACTCTGTAGAGTGCTGCCATTTTGCCCGCTCTGTTTCATGTATAGGTTTCTAAGGAATAAGTAAGAAATTATAATCAAACCTCATTAATTTTCTCTTTGATCTTCAGTTCCTTACTCCTATAGATGTAGTCATGCCACCAAACTTATTATTGTTAATACCCCCATAAAACAGATCTTAGAATTCTATGTTTTAATAACTTTATTGACCTTAAGAAATGAAATATTTATCTTTAAAAAGTATATGCCTACCAATATTGTAAAACTTCTTAAAAAAAATTTTTTTTAAAATTCAAATGAATTTATTACTGAACTAGCTTCAAAGCCCATTCATAAGAACGGGTCTTGAAAGGGCCCTGGCCCCTGGCAAGGCAGCTTAAGGTGGGTTTGGGTTGCAGCTCGCAGCCAGATGAAGTGGGACGGGTGGGGGCTGGGCAGCTCGTTATCAGGGCCAGGACAGAGCTCCTCCGCAGGCAGTCAGCAGGCTGGGAGGCACTCATCAGCAGGCCTAGCCTAGCAGGCCAAGAGGCCCTCATAAGCAAGGCCTCCACCACGACCCTTTGCCCTGGGCCTCTCCCCTTACCTGCTGCTGGCTCCAGGCACTGAGGCGTCTGAGAGCAAAGAGGCTAGAGTCCAGGGACAGAGGGCAGGAGCTGCAGGGGCAGGGCCAATCAGGGCAAAGCTGGCTGCACCCTGATTGGCCCTATTTTAACTTGGACAGCCGGACACATCCCACCCCCTAGGCTGTTTCAGAAATATAGGGAGGAGCATCAATGGATGTTAATTTCAGTGTTCTGGCATGCTTAATTAGGTAACTGTTCCCTTTTTTAGAAATACAGATCATTTCTCACTGAGCTAAAAAAAAGCAGTAGAAATTCTTAGCATGTAGTGCTATTTAGGGAATATCCTCCTAAAAGCTGCAAGAGGGAGCTGTGTGTAATACAGACAGAAGATGATACCATGTGTGGTCAGGCATATGTAACATACAAATATCAACATGTATGAGTAAATATGATCCTAATAATGTAATGAATCCCATGTTCACCAAAACTCAATTCAGAAGTTCAGTAAGGAGAACCTACTCCACCCCCCCCCCCCCAGCTTCTTACACTACTCTTAACTGATAAGCTGCTGGCTTGAATGGTAACAATGGCTATATCAAAATGTCAGGATATCCAGCTGATGGCAGATATCTGGTGTGGGGGGGAGGGAGAGGAAGAAGTGAGAGAAGCCCTCTTACAGGTTCACACATACCCTTACTCACTGTGCCAAGCCTCAGCTCCAAAAGTGGTAGTTCTAGAAAGCAGATGAATAACAGGCTCTTTTTGGTTAAACATATGCTAACAGGGAGACTCTTTCATGGCAAACGATGCACTGATGCACTGATGAGATTACGCAAGGATCCTAATTGTGGTCTGTCTACCACTGGTGAATTTGGTTGTTTTAAGTGAAGGACTGAATTCTGCACAGTTGCTTGATTTAGTGACAATTGCTATTTTATCTCTTAACAGAAGACAGCATATACATATAACTATTATCCTAGTGCAGTGGTCCCCAACCTTTTTGAGGCTGGGGGCCGGCAGGGCAACTGCCCGCCCGCACATGTCGCGCATGTGCGATCGCGCATTGCGCACATGCGCCTTGCACGGCCGGAATTGCGCATGCGCTGCACTTTCGCACATGTGCGAAAGTGCCGCGCATGCGCGATTTCGGCCACGCATGGGCAATGCGCGGCCGCAGCTCTGATTCCCTCTCCCCCCTTCCCGCAGTAAGAAGCTTCCCAGGCCGCAAGCTTGCGGCCTGGGAAGTTTTTTACTGGGGGGGGGGCGGGGAGAGGGAGCCGCGGCCCAGCACCATGGCCTTCGCGGCCCAGCACCGGGCCGCAGCCCGCGGGTTGGGGACCACTGTCCTAGTGTATATTTTATTTTGCTGGTCCATGACCATAATCAAATATTGATTGATTGGTCCTTATTTCAACATCTTGTCTTTTTACCTCTTGTGACCAGGGTCTCATTGCATCATCCATGTTTAGATTACTGTATATAGAACGGAGAGGGGTAATTCACTCCCAAAAATGAGGGTTCAAGGAAACAGAGGTTATTTATTTTAATTTATTATAGTCTAAAACAACTTCTTCCCCATCAACAGTGCTAGAAACAAAAAGAGAAACCCCCTGCAGGCAGTTTCCAAAATAAGAAAAGATGAGCCGTTCATTTCTCTTATACAGAACCATGGATCATCATAAATACACAACGGTTAATAGGGTTTTTACCTCTGATTTATATGACTCCTTTACTGAGTGTATTTCTGCTAAGAGCCTCTTAACCTCTGCCTGCATTCTTGCTTCTAATTGAGTTTCCCGGGCCTGAGATGCCCCCAGCTCTTCTGCCAAATAATTGGCACGAACTTCCTGAAAGATTATTGAAGAAAGAATATCACTTATCCTTTTGTTATAGCATTTTACCACAGTGATTTATTTAAAAAAGAAGATAGACTACTACAGTGCCACAAAGAACCACTGGCAATTTTTCAAAGCAAAGTAAATACTTCTAAGGGCTTTTTTTTTTTTTTAAAGAAAATGTCAAATAAAAATCTTTTACTATTAAGACCAGTTTACCTCCTTCCACTGAAAAGGGTGATATTGCTGGGATATGGATAGTGTTAGTAAACAGATGGCTAGCCGTGCCCTCATGATCCTTATCTTTTATTTAGAAAAGGTGATATTTATTTCTGCTCTAGAAAAGGCTGACTCACAATTTTATGCAATGTATCTTCTGTAATTAAGGAGCAAGATGATAATCAAGTAGTAAACATTTTTTTAAAATACCTTAAACATACTACCACATGCTTATTAACTTGCTGTTTGTTTGTTGTAGAAAATATAGTGAAATTCTTTGGTTACTTTTTCATGAGAGAGATGGTTCACTTCTTCTAATTCATGAGAGAGCCTATCCGTATCCCTTTGAGCTTGAGCCAGCTGACGGCGACTCTCCAGTAGTTCCGCGTGCGTGCATTTCATCTGTTCACGTTCTAGCCTCAGCTGCTGACCTAAATCCAGTACTTCTTGGTGCTGATCTGCAATGCACTTTTCCTGTTCTTTCACCATCTAAGAGGCAAACAGTATTCATTAACAAAAATAAAATGTTATTAGTCTTTTTAAAATAGCGTTTTTATTACTATACAGGATTAGGAACGCTTCTGCATGGGAATGCAAAAAGGTGCCTCTATTGCAACAGCAAGTGCTACAGAAGTGGATGGGAATAGTGCCCACATGCCTTGTCCCTGCACTACTCTCTGCTGTTGCCACCCCCCCCCCCCATCACCTTCTGTAACAATAATTTTGTTCAGACCCCTTTCGCCTTTCTTTCCCCTTCTCTCTTGAGCTGCAATGTAAAGTTAAGACCATGGCTCAGCTGGGATAAAGGGGCTAAAAGCGGGCGGTGTGTGTGAAGAGCTTAGTTCTGACATTGTGAAGGTGGAGCTCCCCCCACCCCCGTATTGGCTGCAGGCAGAACACCCGCATGGAAAGCACCCACAGTCATTCCTGCTTCCAGCACAATCAAAGAGGGAAGCCCTCTGAGGCCTGTGAATAT